>NC_088381.1:158315000-158675000 GCF_037993035.2 Macaca fascicularis
GGGCCACCGCTCCTGGCCAGGATTAATTACTTCTTAAATGAACTATGTACCCCAATTTTGAACAATGCAGCTCTGCTGGAAATGTCTGGGACTTAAGAAAAATTTGTAAAGCCATAACCTGATATACAGTAGGCCCTCAAGAATAAAAGTTAGTTCTTTTCACTGGGTGCTGTGCCCGTCCAGAGAGAAACTGATTAGATTTTGGATACTAATCGCCTAGCTCTAGGCTGCTAAGTAATACCAACCTAATAAGCATTTCACAAATAAGTATAACAGGAAAGGAAGGAATACGTAATAAAAACATTCTGCATTTCATCAAGGGTTTCCTTGAGATGTCGAGTATCACTATTCCCAATTTAAAGACGAAGTAACTGAGGCTCGAAAAAAGAACAGGACCTAACAACATCGTAGAGAAGTCCCAGCTCCAGGGCATCTGCTGGTCTCTCTCCAACCCTCCATAACTCTACAACCTCGGCCCAGAACAGGCCTTTGGGCCCCAGACCTCGGAGGAGGTCTTGAGCCTTTCCCAGAAGGCTTTGCAGCGCCGCGGAGAACTCTGGGATACAAAAATCCAAGGAAAAAGGCTAGACCTGGGTCCGAAAAACGGCCTCTTAAGCCCCCCAAGTGCCTTCTTCGGCTCGTTTGTGTGCTTACCTTTCCTGGAGCTCCCGCTATCGGGAGCCTCACTAATTCCCGCAAAGGCCGGGAACAGCGCCATGACCACAGGCCGTACCGCAGTTCCTCTCTATAGAGATGGCGTCGGCGAGCGAGCGTCGGTCTGAGGACCCCGGCCGTCGCGGTACACTCTGGGAAATGTGGTTTTCGCAGCGCTCGCTGGGGCTTGACCCTGAAGCGGGAGGGGCGGGGCCCAGAGGGGAGGGTGGCCAAGGGACGGGGGCGCGGCGGGGCAGGGCGAGGCAGGGCAAATCAGGGCAGGGCGGGGCCAAGGGGGGCGGGGCGAGAAGTGACGAGTTTCTAGTGGTTGGGACCCTGTGAGAACCGGAACTGCGAAAACCGGGGGAGGGACTTGTTCACGGCGGAAAGGAACTAAGGAAATTGGGATTCCAATTCGACCCCTAAATTCACACTATCCTTGCTAACTGGGTCAACTTAAACGCTCTAAGCATCTGTTTCCTTATCTGCAAAATGTTGAGAAGATTAAATGAACATATTTATAAAGGGCCTAGCATTGAGTCCGGCCCATGAAAAGCACTTAATATGTGTTAGTTATTATGTGAATTACGATTGCAAGTTCGGCTCAAAGTCATGTGAGATATCCAAACTTCAATCAGGTTATCATATTAAATACCCCACAACAAGGAAAAATGGAAAGTCCCATCAAGTTCAAGGGTCTTTGATAATTATAAAATACCTGTCTATGAAGCATTCTTGACCCTGGTTCCCCCCACCGAAAATCTAATCACACCTGCTACCAGAAATATAGAGAATAAAGGAACAACTTAGAAGACTTTGTACCACCAAGAAACAATTAGCCAAATTTAGAATGTGGGAAATTACAGAAAACAACGGTGCTTCCTTCACATATCAACGGCTTTAAGAGCGCAGGAGATTGTTAATAGATACGAAGATCTTACACACACATCAAGCAAATGCAATGTATCTTTGGCCTCACCTCATTATGATTCTGATTGGACAAACTGTAAAAAGACCTTTTTAAGGCCGGGCGCGGTGGCTCAAGCCTGTAATCCCAGCACTTTGGGAGGCCGAGGCGGGCGGATCACGAGGTCAGGAGATCGAGACCATCCTGGCTAACACGGTGAAACCCCGTCTCTACTAAAAATACAAAAAGAAATTAGCCGGGCGTGGTGGCGGGCGCCTGTAGTCCCAGCTACTCCGGAGGCTGAGGCAGGAGAATGGCGTGAACCCGGGAGGCGGAGCTTGCAGTGAGCCGAGATGGCGCCACTGCGCTCCAGTCTGGGCGACAGAGCGAGACTCCGTCTCAAAAAAAAAAAAAAAAAAAAAAAAAAGACCTTTTTAAGATAGATGGAGAAATAAGAAGGTACGCAGAGTACAAGCAATTCGTAAGTAATTCTTGTGAATTCTGTTAGAATTACTAAGGTACTGATATCACTGAGGTGACCTTTATGTATTTATTTTGAGACAAGGTCTCCCTCTGTCACCCAGGCTGGAGTGCAGTGGTGCGATCTCTGTTCATTACAGCCTCAAACTCCTTGATTCAAGCAATCCCCTCACCTCAGCCTCCCAAGTGGCTGGGACCACAGGCTACACCACCATGTCTGGCAAATTTTTTTTTTTTTTTTTTTCAGGTAGAGGCAGGGTTTCACCATGTTGCCCAGGCTGGTCTCGAACTCCTGGGCTCAAGCGATCTGCCCCCCTCAGCCTCCCAAAGTGTTGGGTGCCTGTGCCTGAGCCACCGCACCCAGCCTGAGATGACTTTTTAAAGTTCTTATATATTAGAGATATATACTGAAGTATTTGCAAGAGAAAATAGGTAGGTAAATGAAGATATATTTATTAGGATCCCAGGGAGTTAAAGATCTGTATTAGATAGGAAATACATTAGAAACCAGAGATGCAAATGTAATAATCTAATCAAGGAATGGATAGACTCTAACGAAGGCTGCAGACCTGCATAAGAATTAGGTTCTATGAGTCCAAAATAGACACCCTTAAAGCTTTGAAGTCCCTGGCAGAGTACTTACAAAAAGGAGCTTAGTATGACAATAGGGGCAGTAATTCCTGCATGTCTTCAACTTTAAATCTCAGGTTCTACCAAAATCTTTGACTCTAAGTTACCTCAATTAATTGGGGCAGCATTTGTCTCTCTCAGCAGATCACTTCAGGTAACTGGGATGGAAATAGTCTATTCCAATGCCTCCTATCTTTCCACCCCAGAAAAGTAAGAATTAATATGGAAGTTTTAAGAAATTAAAACCAAAATAATGTTTCTGTAATACGAAGGAATCTGGGTATTTAGGTATATTGTGTACTTACAAATGTATAAGAGAATGTTGCTCAGGAGACCCTTCTCACAAGAACAACTTAGGCCGGGCGTGGTGGCTCAAGCCTGTAATCCCAGCACTTTGGGAGGCCGAGACGGGTGGATCACGAGGTCAGGAGATCGAGACCATCCTGGCTAACATGGTGAAACCCCGTCTCTACTAAAAAGATACAGAAAACTAGCCGGGTGAGGTGGCGGGCGCCTGTAGTCCCAGCTACTCGGGAGGCTGAGGCAGGAGAATGGCGTAAACCCGGGAGGCGGAGCTTGCAGTGAGCTGAGATCCGGCCACTGGACTCCAGCCTGGGTGACAGAGCGAGACTCCGTCTCAAAAAAAAAAAAAAAGTAAAGCAGGCAGCTAGTCTGTCCAGAAAAAAAAAACAAACGAGAGGCTGGGTGCAGTGGCTCATGCCTGTAATGCCAACACTTTGGGAGGCCAAGGTGGGAGGATAAAGTGTTTGAGACCAGCCTGGGCAACAAAGTGAGATACCGTTTCTACAGAAAAATTTAAAAATTAGCCAGGCATGGTGGTGCATACCTGTGGTCCCAGCTACTCGGGAGGCTGAGGCAGGAGAATTTCTTGAGCCCAGGAGATCAAGGCTGCAGTGAGCCATGATCGCACCACTGCACTCCAGCCTGGACAACAAATCGAGACCCTGTCTCAAAAAAAAGAAAAGGTAAAAAAAAAGGAACGGAAAAGAGGTGGGTATGAGTGAGAGCTAAAAACTATAGAAAACAGCCTTTAGGTCATTCCAGAAGACATGATATGAACAAAAGAATCGGCAAGAGGCAGCTAGATACAAAATAGGTAGATAGTCAGTACTTGTTTGTTGGCAAAATACTGCATATATAATTCCCACTCACTTTTGGAAAAGGATATTATAGAAAAGGAATAGGGGGCCAGCCATGGTGTCTCATGCCTATAATCCTAGCACTTTGGGAGGCTGAGGCAGTTGGATTGCTTGAGCCAAGAAGTTCGAGACCAGCATGGGCAATATAGTGAAACCCCATCTCTATCATTTTTTAAATAAAACTAAAAAAAGAAAAAGGAATAGGTAGTGAACATGTTTTGTTTAGTTTAGTTTAGTTGGCAGGCTCCTTTCTGAATCCACAAGAAGTCTTGTCGGTACAATGTGGTCTGGCTGTCCCAGCCCCATCTGACGGGTTAGGATAAGTGCGTGACCTAGCTCAGTCATGTCCTTAGTTGATAGGTGCTCAACCCAGCTCTGACCCAAGCCAGGCCAAGCAAAGTTCTTTTCCATGAATTTTGAAACTAGAACTGAAAAGGAAAAAGTTATCTCTCTTTGTGTGTAGACTGCAAGATATAATAGTCCAGGAGTAGAGATGCAGAGTAAACTGCCTGTGGAGAGAAGATAAAACCAGGAGTGAGCTGGACAGGACGGGCCCAGGGTTTTGGAACTCAAATTCTAATTCTCCCTGGAGCTCAGCCTCATTCCTAGGCTTGGGTTCTAGGAAACAGCCCAATATCCTTATAATACATTTCACATTTCAGTAAACAAATTCTGTCACTTGCTACCAAGAGTCCTAAATGATACAGAATGAACGAGTGAATGAATAAATGATACCATTTCCACACTCAAAGTCACAATCTCAGAACCTGAGGATACTCCAATTGTTGATAGTTTGAATGACAAATGACACTTTTAAAATGGTCTACTCAGAACATGTATAAACAAACTCCATTCATCTGAAGAGGGAAAGAATCCTCACTCACTGATCAAGAAAACCGGAGAAACAGGTCTATCAACTCCATCAATCTTAAGGAATTTTCTGGTAGTTCCTATGAAGTCAAATGAAAGAAAATGTGCCCTTTGGAAATCAGAAATATCAGCAAGGAAATCAAACAGCCTGAGCCACTTCACTGGTGTGATCTTTTTTCTGTTTTATTTTATTTTGTTTTGTTTTGGGGTTATGGGGGTCTCAGGTTGGAAATGTCTCAATATGTGGACACAATCCCAAGTAACAGATCTTCAGTCATAGTTAACCAGCCTATTTATGCCTAACTCACAATTCACGCACTCCAGAACCTGCTAAAATATGTAAAGTTATGCAGAAAATAGAGAAGAGGGACACCAATAACACTTAATAACTATACTGTAGTCTAGAATAATCATTAAGAGAACCCTGCTTGGGTTTACTGTCCTAAATGGAGGCTGGGGTACATTTTTAAGAGCCTTGGATAAGAGTGACTTTAACCAGAGTTTTATTTATTTTTTTTATTTTTTATTTTTTATTTTTTTTTGAGACACAGTTTTGCTCTTGTTGCCCAGGCTGGAGTGCAATGGCACAACCTCAGCTCACTGCAGCCTCCACCTCCCATGTTCAAGCGATTCTCCTGCCTCAGCCTTCCCAAGTAGCTGGGATTACAGGCATGCGCCACCAATCCTGGCTAATTTTGTATTTTTAGTAGAGATGGGGTTTCTCCATGTAGGTAGGCTGGTCTCAAACTCCCGACCTCAGGTGATCTGCCCACCTCGGCCTCCCAAAGTGCTGGGATTACAGGCATGAGCCACCGCGCCTGGCCCTAACCAGAGTTTTAAAAGATTAAATCAATCTTCTTGGGTAGCTCACTCTTAAACTAGCACTTCTTCCCAAGATGCTCTGAAACAATTTTCAGCTTTGGTTGTGATTATAGCTCTTCCAGAAAGTGATAGGTTTTGTGTTATGTTGATAGGGAAAGAGATCAACGAAACAACACAAACCTCTTTTTTAAAAACTAATTTACAAATAGGCAAATAGTTAAATCACCACTGTTCAGGCTGCCTTTCTTTGACTAGAAAAATGACATTTTAAGAACTGGCTTGGTCCCAGTCTTCATTTAAAATTTCCTTAATCTTGTTGATGTTTGTCTCTCTGGCAATTCTCCTGGCTTGTGGGTGCCCATTTTTAAAGTGTGGTCAGAGGTGTTGGCTGGTTCCTATCTTCCCCCTTGTATTAACATCTGCACCTCTCTTCATTGCCTCCTCTCATTGCCAAAGAGAGTGAAAGTGTGAATTTTTTCACCTGTAAATTTCCAGTTACAGGGGAAAGTATCCATATTAAATTTGTTTTCACCTTTTGCCTATTTATTTAGGAATACAGAGAGGAACTATTCTCTCCTACCATTTTAAGCATGATGCAAGAAAAGTTTTCAACACAGAAAAGTATAAAAAAGATGGGAATGATCACCCATGTTTCCATTACCCAAAATAAAGACAAATATTATTTTGGAGTTTGTTTTGTTTTATATTTTATTTTATTTTACATTTTTAATTATTCAGACAAGTCTCCTTCTGTCCCCCAGGCTGGAAAGCAATGGTGAGATCACAGCTCACTGCAGCCTCAGCCTCCTAGGCTCAAGGGATCTTCCTGTCTCAGCCTCCCGTGTAGCTGGGACGACAGGCGCACATCATCATATCAGGTAATTTTTAAATTTTTTGTAGAGATGGGGTCTCATTTTGTTGCCCAGGCTTTGTTTTGTTTTCTTAGAGATGGAGTCTTGCTCTGTTGCCCAAGCTGGAGTGCCATGGTACGATCATAGTGCATTGCAGCCTCAAATCCATGGGTTCAAGCAATCCTCCTGCTTCAGCCTCCTGAGTAGCTGGGATTACAGGTCTTTCTTTCTTTTACGTTTTTCCTGTATCTTAGATCATGGATAATTTTTTTCATCATAGTTGTGATTGCTCTTTCTCTTAATGTTATACAAAAGCATTTCTGTTTTATTACAAACCTCATAAACATGTATTATTAGATTGGTACAAAAGTAAGTGCGGTTTTCGTGTGGTTTTTGCCATTCCTTTCAATGAGGAATAGCATTGAAAGGATGCATAATATTTCATTCAATGGATGGAATTACAATATACTTAATGACTCCCTGTAGCTAGGTATTTAGCAAACCTCACCTCTTATGTCATCTCATCAGTGTTATCTATGAGTTCTCCAAACTGTGAACTGGCTGGTCAGGATTGTCAACCATAGGATTTTATTTTATTTTATTTTATTTTTTGAGACAGAGTCTTGCTCTGTCACCCAGGCTGGAGTGCAGTGGCCGGATCTCAGCTCACTGCCACCTCCGCTTTCCGGGTTTAAGTGATACTCCTCCCTCAGTCTCCCAAATAGCTGGGATTACAGAAACCCACCACCATGCCCAGCTAATTTTTGTATTTTTAGTAGAGAGGAGGTTTCACCATGTTGGCCATGCTGGTCTCAAACTCCTGACCTCAAGGGATCCACCCACCTCTGCCTCTCAAAGTGCTGGCATTACAGGTGTGAGCTACTGTGCCCTGCCAACCATAGGATTTTAAGTTGTAGCTTGTCCACCAGCAGCCAAGACATTGTTGATGACGAACAGCCATTTCACTGGAGCATGAGGAATGAGGTGTGAAAAAAGCAATCAAGAGGGGCACAATGACACTTTCTAAAAAGATAAATATGTCTGGGTGCAGTGGCTCACGCCTGTAATCCCAGCACTTTGGGAGGCCAAGGTGGGAGGATTACCTGAGGTCAGGAGTTCGAGACCAGCCTGACCGACCTGGTGAAATCCCGTCTCTACTAATAATACAAAAATTAGCCAGGTGTGGTGGTGGGCGCCTGTAATCCCAGCTACTCAGGAGGCTGAGGCAGGAGAATCGTTTGAACCCGGAAGGCAAAAGTTGCAGCGAGCTGAGATTGCACCATTGCACTCCACCCTGAGCAAGAAGAGTGAAACTCCATCTCAAAAAAAAAAAAAAAAAAAAAAGCAGACAAATACAACTTCAGATAATAAAGGCAAGGTTCTACTCAAAGCATATTCAGCAAAGGCCATACGCTATGTGTCAAAGGTACATACGGACATCTCAACAAACAAGTCTGCCTGAAGAGTTAAGTGCAAAGATGATCTATAAATGAACAAAGGATTACTACCAGCACCGCGGAGGTGGAGATTAACTCTGCCCCTTTGGATGAATCCAAGGAAGTGGAGCTACTTACCCGGCTCTTACAAATGAGAAGTAGTCCCTGGGACAGATGAAGGAGAAAACAAACATAGGCCGAGAAAGCAGCATGCACAGAAGTCCCAGGTTATAAAACAGCAAGGTGTGTTCAAAGATCCTCAAGGGTTCTCTGGCCGCAATGTGATAGGAGAGGCTGGGGGCCTGCAAAGACTGTCTGGGATCCGGACATGAAGAACTCTGATGTCATAGGTGGTTTAATAATTTGTCCCTAGTTCGGCTGGGCACGGTGGCTCACGCCTGTAATCCCAGCACTTTGGGAGGCCGAGGCGGGGGAATCACGAGGTCAGGAGATCAAGACCATCCTGGCTAACATGGTGAAACCCCACCTCTGCTAAAAATACAAAAAATTAGCCGGGCGTGGTAGTGCACGCCTGTAATCCCAGCTACTCAGGAGACTGAGGGAAGAGAATGGCTTGAACCTGGGAGGCGGAGGTTACAGTGAGCCGAGATCATGCCACTGCACTCCAGCCTGGGTGACAGAGCAAGATTCTGTCTCAAGATAATAATAATAATAATAATAGTAATAATAATAATAATGGTTCTTCCCGGGTGTTAAACTCTAAATCTTTGGAGTTTCCCCAGTGATAGGATAGGAGTGTCTTTGTTATTCATGGTGGCCTACACCTGAGTTTATGCTAACAAGATAATTCAGATGGCGGATGCCTAGAAAGACCAACTCTGTGATTAGAGAGGAGGGGTTTCTAGCCAGCCCGACCTCTAGGGAGTAAAGGTAGCTAGAGGCTGAATTTGATCATATTGAATAACGTGCCAGTAATTCAGTCAGTCCATCATTCCTATGTCATGAAACCCCAATAAAACTCTAGACACAGGCTGAGCAAGCTTCCTGGTCGGTAAACACAACAGCATGCATCCTGATTCTCAGAGGGCACAGAAATTCCATATTCAGGACCCTCTCAGAACTGTCATTGGCTGGTCCTGATTGGTATCTTTTTTTTTTTTTTTTTTAGGCAGTCTTGCTGTATTGCCCAGGATGGAGTGCAGTGGTACAATCTCTGCTCGCTGCAACCTCTGCCTCCCAGGCTCAAGGGATTCTTGTGCCTCAGCCTCAAGTAGCTGGGATTACAAGTATGCGCAACTATGCCCGGCTATTGTCTGTATTTTTAGTAGAGATGGGGTTTCGCCGTGTTGGTCTCCGACTCCTGGCCTCAAGTGATCCACCCACCTTGGCCTCCCAAAGTGATAGGATTACAGGCATGAGCCACCGTGCCTGGCTTGTATCCTTTATAATAAAACTATAATAGCAAATATAGCACTCTCCTGAGTTCTACAAGTCATTCTAGGGAATTATTGAACCCGAGGGTGCCATGGAAACTCCCAAATTTGTTGCCACTTGAGCCACTGGGTGCCACTGGCTCACACTTGTAATCTCAGCACTTTGGGAGGCTGAGGCGGGAGGATCTCTTGAGCTCAGGAGAGTTTAAGACCAGCCTGAGAAACATGGTGAAACCCCATCTCTACAAAAAATACCAAAAATTAGCCACGTGTCATGGCACATGCCTGTAGTCCCAGCTACTTGGGAGGGTGAGATGAGGATCAGGAAGAGCCCAGGAGGTCAAGGCTGCAGTGAGCTGAGATTGTGCCAGTGCACTCCAGCCTGGGTGACAGAGCAAGACCCTGCCAAAAAAAAAAGAAAGAAAGAAAAGAAAAGAGAGAGAAAGAAAGAAAAGAAAGAAGGAAGCAAGGAAAAGAAAGAGAGAAAGAAAGAAAAAGAAAGAAGGAAGGAAGGAAGGAAGGAAGGAAGGAAGGAAGGAAGGAAGGAAGGAAGGAAGGAGAGGTTGGGTGCGGTGGCTCACGCGCAATCCCAGCACTTTGGGAGGCCGAGGTGGAAGGACCACCTGCGGTCCGGAGTTCGAGACCAGCCTGACCAACATGGAGAAACCTGGTCTCTACTAAAAATACAAAATTAGTCAGGCGTGGTGGCACATGCCTGTAATCCCAGCTACTCGGCAGGCTGAGGCAGGAGAATCGCTTGAACTCGGGAGGCGGAGGTTGCAGTGAGCCAAGACTGTGCCATTACACTCCAGCCTGGGTAACAAGAGTGAAACTCTGTCTCAAAAAAAAAAAAAAAAAAAAAGACAGAAAGAAGAAAAAAAGAAAGAGTGGGTGGCCTGGGGACCTCTGGAACTTGTAGCTGGCATCTGAAGTCAGGGTGGTCTAGTTGGGAACTATGCCCTTGAATCTGTGGAGTCTGTGCTTACTCTGGGTGCCTCACATAAGAATGGCACTGTCGACTGGGCTCAGTGGCTCACGCCTGTAATCCCATCACTTTGGGAAACTGAGGTGGGTGGATCCCTTGAGATCAGGAGTTTGGACCAGCCTGGCCAACATGTTGAAACCCTGTCTCTACTAAAAATACAAAAATTAGCCAGGCATGGTGGCACATCTGTAATTCCAGCTACTAGTGAGGCTGAGGCAGGAGAATCACTTGAGCCCAGGAGGTGGAGGTGGCAGTGAGCCAAGATCAGGCTACTGCACTCCAGCCTGGGCAACAGATTGAGACTCTGTCTCAAAAAAAAAAAAAAAAAACAGGAATTGCGTTGCAGTATTTCATAATGCATACATCTTATTTTGAAAAGTTTTAAGTAAGGAAATACCAAATACTTGTGTCAGAAAAACCAGTCTGCGACAGTATAAAGAATGGATAGACAGGGTAGAATATGAAGGAGGGTGTGTTGCAGATGGCTAGGAATCGGGATGATCAATAAACCAGGCCAGCATACAGTGATCAGGAGTGAGACTGTTCTTTTTGAGTTAACTTTTAGGACAACAGTGTGTTTAAGAGAATGAATTACAAACATATCTGTGAAATATGTGTGCGAAGAGGCAGATGAAAGAGCAGCACCCCCAGGATTTAGTTCTGCATGTGACCAGCCTGGCGTGGAACAGTTGGCAACTTATCACTTTAGATTACTGGTAGGCTAAAGGATTTGTTTTTTGTTTGTTTGTTTTTGTGTTTTGTTTCGTTTTTGAGACAGAGTCTCGTTCTGTCACCGGGCTGGAGTGCAGTGGCGCATCTCAGCTCACTGTAACCTCTGCCTCCCAGGTTCAAGCAATTCCCCTGCCTCAGGCTCCCAAGTAGCTGGGACTACAGGCACGTGCCACCACGCCTGGATTTTTTTTTTTTTTTTTTTTTTTTGTATTTTAGTAGAGACAGGGTTTCATCATGTTGGCCAAGATGGTCTTGATCTTCTGACCCTGTGATCCGCCCTCCTTGGGCCTCTCAAAATGCTGGGATTACAGGCGTGAGCCACCGTGCCAGGCCCAGATTTGGGTCTTTTAAAGATACATTTTCCTTTTGAGTTTTTGGGAAGAATTTAAAAATACAAAATAATAAAACAGGCCAGATGCAGTGGCTCATGCCTATAATCCCAGCACTTTGGGAGGCCAAGGTGGGCAGATCACTTGAGCCCAGGAGTTCAAGACCAGTTTGGGCAATGTGGTGAAACTCTGTCTCTATAAAAAAAATATAGGGCGGGCGCCTGTAGTGCCAGCTACTCAGGAGGCAGAGGCAGGAGAATGGCGTACCCGGGAGGCGGAGCTTGCAGTGAGCTGAGATCCGGCCACTGCACTCCAGCCTGGGTGGCAGAGCGAGACTCCGTCTCAAAAAAAAAAAAAAAAAAAAAAAATTACCCACGCGTGGTGGTGCACCCCTGTGGTCCCAGCTACTTGGGAGGATTGAGCCTGGGAGGTTTGAGGTTGCAGTGAGCCAAGATCACACCACTGCACTCCAGCCTGGGTGACAGAGTAAGACTCTCTTTCGAAAAATGAATTAATAAATAATGATAATAATAATCATAAAACAAATGATTAAGTGCTCTCTCCCACCCCCAATTTAGCACATGCTAAGATTTTCTTCATTTGTTCTATTTGTGCTTATTTGCTTTTTATTTAAATCAATGACTCTCAACATGATGGTGTGGGGAGTGGGGGCGGTGTGGGGGAAGCAATTTTATTTCCCAGGGGACTTTTGGCAAAGGCTGGAGATACTTTGGGTGGTCACAATTTGGGGTGCTGTTGGCATCTAGAGGGGAGAGGCCAGGGATGCTGCCGAACATCCTACAACGCCCAGGACTGCCCCTACCACAAAGAATTACCTGGCCTCAAATGTCAGTAGTGCTGAGACTGAAAAACTCCAATTTAAATAAAATACATAAAATATTATAGATAAAATCGAAGTCCCTTGGTACCCCTCCCCAAACCCGAATGTACTTGCATCCACTATCTCCCCCAAAACAACTGCTATCATGAGTTAGGTCTAAGGACAGAGGGGTTTTGTGTATTCCAGCCAAATGGAATTCTGCAGATAAATCCAGTTTTATAACTAGGGACAAAAAATCACATCAGCACATATTGGTGTTGTACCTGATTGGTTTACTGACTAATTCCATCCCAGGCATGACATCGATTTCCCTTAGTGAAAAATCATCCCTATTTGCTTCTTATTTTGAAGGCGTTTTTGTATTTAAAGAATCAAAATTCAAGTCAGGGCCCTTAAATTCAAAGACCTCAGCAATGAAATGTTGCATGGTGGTGACAGTCATTTAGACGAAGCAACATTCCTAGTGCAGTTCTCCATCCTGCCTCATTAGAGATGCTTATGTCAAGGACAGAACCTCCACAATGCAGCTTGATTGGCTTAAGCAGAAGACAGATCTTTCCGTGTTAGACCGAAAGGTGGCATCGAGGATGGAAATTCGCCCCCTTACTTTTCACTATCCTCAAATGTTTTGCTAACAGATTCATCAGAACTAGTGAGAGCAAAATGTCTTTCAACATCTCTCAAGAGTATCAAGCAGCTGACTGCAACTTTTCACATTCCTTCAGCATATGGGCTGTATAATCTACAGGGGATTCTGCCGAATATGCTGATAATGGTTTCCTCCTTGACCTTCAAGCTAATTATCACCAGGGAATCTTTAATGCTTTAAAAGTACATGTCACTTGGCTGGGCGCAGTGGTTCACGCCTGTAATCCCAGCAGTTTGGGAGGCCAAGGCAGGTGGATCAAGAGGTCAGGAGTTCGAGACCAGCCTGACCAACGTAATGAAACCTCATCTCTACTAAAAATACAAAAATTAGCCGGGTGTGGTGGCGGGCACCTATAGTCCCAGCTACTCAGGAGGCTGAGGCAGGAGGATGGTGTGAACCCGGGAGGTGAAGCTTGCAGTGAGCCAAGTCCGCCACTGCACTCCAGCCTGGGCGACACAGAGAGACCCTGTCTCAAAAAAAAAAAAATACATGTCACTTATTTTGCTCACAGATCAGTGGTTTAATAAATGCCAGCGTATATGTTAAATTTTGTTAACGTTTAATATCTTTTTTTATCAGCCAAAGTGCATTAAAAATTAAAATTAATTCCCACTTTCCCATTTTTATGCTGTCGGGTAATGTTATTTTACATCGTGCTGTAGTGGACGTTCAGTGCTTTGAATTAATGCACTTGGTGATTTATTTACCGCCTTGGGTGTTAGTCATTACTTTTTCAATTACTGTAAAACTTTATGCATCACAGCATGATACTCTGAGAAACCAGATAAACAGTGCTGGGGAGATTTTCTTTTAAATGGGATCCAGTAATAAAGACAAAAGACTACATTAGAATCTCTAATGTGCCAGCCAGAGACATTGGTTTCCATGCTTGTGAGCTTGTGAATCACCTTCCAGAAGTGAACCTTTCCCAACCAGAATGCATGGGAAATCCTGGTCTTCTGCCTTTGAGTCACTGTACAAGTCATAGCAAGCCATCCTTATCCACAGAGCTCAAAAGCAGGAATCTCTAGCATCCAGCGTATTAGCAAGAGGAAGCTGAGATTTTGAGAGGACTGACATTGTGTCATATCATCCTACAAACCTTTAGAAGTGCCATCAGTGATTGCTATGCTATGCACCAAGACCTCAATGTGTCCACGCATTTGATTTCTTTTCCTATATTTGATAAAGCCCTGACAAGATTCCTAGCACTGTCCTGTGCTCTAGGGATTGAGAGCATATAACAGCAAGATGACATGCTCCCGGGGGAGGTTTTAATCTCCTGGAAACCCTGTGTCATTGCCAGGAGGGGCATGCCACTGGAACATGGTCCCTGCTGTAAAACTCACAGGGAGGTGAGGCTGAGGCAAAGAAAGGTTAGAGGAGGCCTCATTGGGCTGCTTCCAGAAGCACTTCTAGAGCAGTGGGGAGCGAGGAGGAGCCGTTGGCAAGGCGACAGAAGCCGCAAATGGGCTCAGTGGGAGTCCAAATTCAGCACCTGCAAGCCCGGCTAGCCTGACTGTGGTAAACACACAGCCACAGGGATTCCAAGTAGTCCCTGGAGCGAAGGTTTCTTCCAGTATGTTCAGCCCACTCTGCCTGGTGGTCCTAGATCTACAGTTATTTAAAATGTGCCGATGAAAAACAAAAGGAAAAAAATGTGCCAATTGAAAGGGAAGTGTTTCAGGACAGGTGCGTTGCCTCATGCCTATAATCCCAGCATTTAGGGAGGCAAAGGTGGGAAAATAGCTTGAGCCCAGGGGTTCAAGATCAGCCTGGGCGACATAGTGAAACCCACTTGTCTTTTTTCTTTTTCTTTTCTTTTTTATTTTTTGAGACAGAGCTTCACTCTTGTTGCCCAGGCTGGAGTGCAGTGGCGTGATCTCAGCTCACTGCAACCTTTGCCTCTCAGGTTCAAGCAATTCTCCTGCCTCAGCCTCCCGAGTAGCTGGGATTACAGGTGCCCACCACCACACCCGGCTAATTTTTGTATTTTTAGTAGAGATGGGGTTTCACCATGTTGGCCAGACTGATCTTGAACTCCTGGCCTCAGCCAGGTGATCCACCCACCTCAGCCTCCCAAAGTGCTGGGATTACAGGCGTGAGCCACCACATCTGGCAATTTTTTTTTTTTTTTTTGAAGGGGAAAAATTTTATTAGGTCCAGAAATCAAAGATGACTTAGGGTAGAATTATGATTACGTGCAGAATTGGGTGGTTAGAAAAGAAATCAATCTATTGAGGTCCAGCCTAAGGTTCTGATAGCCAATGGGTAGACACAATGAGAGTAGTAGTATTCCTAGAAACCAGGATAAATCTCCAACTCGTGTGAGTTTATTTTATTTTATTTATTTTTTTTTTTTTTGAGAGGGAGTCACGCTCTTGTTGCCCAGGCTGGAGTGCAATGGCACGATCTCGGCTCACTGCAACCTCTGCCTCCCAGGTTCAAGCAATTCTCCTGCCTCACCCTCCCAAGTAGCTGGGATTACAGGCACCTGCCACCAAGCCCGGCTAATTTTTGTATTTTTAGTAGAGACGGGGTTTTGCCATGTTGCCCAGGCTGGTCTTGAACTCCTGACCTCAGGTGATCCACCCACCTCGGCCTTCCAAAGTGCTGGGATTACAGGCGTGAGCCACTGTGCCCGGCCTACTTGCATGAGTTTAATGAACCAGGTAGATTATTGTATATCCGCCCTTATCCCATTCTCGGTCAGGTGAATTTTCTTGCTCATGAAGTCCACACTGAAAGCAGCATGCTCAGAAATGGAGGTGAAACCCCCTTCTCTACAAAATATTTAAAAGTCCTAACTACTCAGGAGGCTGAGGTGGGAGGATGGCTTGAGCCTGGAAGTTTGAGGCTTGAGCTCCTTCCCTGAATCCTCCTTGACTTAAACCTGTCCCTTTGATGAGGCCTGTGTAAGATCCTCCAGGAGCTCCTCACTCAGGACAGGTGCCCACCAAGCGGACCCTGTTTCCTCCAGCTGAGCAGAATCAAGGCAGGTTTGGATCATTTGCTTTTTTGGAGCCAAGGAGAAAAATCTTTTGCTTCAAGTCTTATTGTTGTGGACCCAGGAAATCTGAGACAGGTCTCAGTTAATTTAGAAAGTTTATTTTGCCAAGGTTGAGGACGCGCCCGTGACACAGCCTCAGAAAGTCCTGACAACATGTGCCCAAGGTGGTTGGGGCACAGCTTGGCTTTATACATTTTAGGGAGACACGAGATATCAATCAATATATGTAAGAAGTGTGTTGGCTCCGTTTGGAAAGGCAGAACAACGTGAAGCAAAGGCAGGAAGCAGGGAGGGAGCTTCCAGGTCACAGATAGGTGAGAAGCAAATGGCTGCATTCTTCTGAGTTTCTGATTAGCCTTTCCAAAGGAGGCAATCAGATATGCATCTGGCTGGGCGTGGTGGCTCACACTTGTAATCCCAGCACTTTGGGAGGCCGAGGTGGGCAGATCACTCGAAGTCTGGAATTTAAGACCAGCCTGGCCAATATGGTGAAACCCCATCTCTACCAAAAAATAGAAAAATTAGCTGGGCATGGTGGTGCATGCCTGTAATCCCAGCTACTCAGGAGGCTGAGGCAGGAGAATCGCTCAAACCGGGAGGCGGAGGTTGCAGTGAGCTGAGATCGTACCACTGCACTCCAGCCTGGGCGACAGAGCAAGACTCTTCTTAAATAAATAAATAAATAAACAAATGACAGACTTTGGGAAACCAAAGATGCGGGATTCCTTGAGGCCAGGAGTTCGAGGCTGCAGTAAGCTATGACTGTGCCACTGTACTCTAGTCTGGGCAACAGAGTGAGACCCCATCTATAAAATAAATAAATAAAATATAATAATTCCAGTTTTTGCAAGGTCTGGAGAGTGACGGTCTTTTAGGCCTATTATGCCATATCCACCCTAATGGGTCCCAAAGGCTAGGTAGCCCCTGGGAAGTAAAGACTACTTTTGGCCTCTGAAACTGACACAGAAAATTATTTTAGCAAATAAACCTCTCTGCCCAGAAATACCCAAATAATGCATTCTAACGTGTCTGCTTTCAGGTTATCTGAAGAACCCGGATGGAGAGATCAAGTACAAGTTATAGTGAACAGAGGGTGTAGGTTCTGAGAGTCATGACTGGCGTTCATAGCTGGGGTGGATATGGCATGGTCAGTCCCAGCCTGGACCCATGCAGTGTTCTGTGTGGCCTGTCCAGGGACCACCAGACCCTTCGGGAAGGTGGCAACAGCCTGGGAGGGAGACTGAGGGAAGATTCAGAGAGACCTCCCATCTCAGTGTCTGGAATAGGTGTGTCACTTTGCTCCCAGTCAGAACTGATCAATTCCCCAAGTCCAAATGTCGGAGTTATGATTTCTTGTACAAGGTGAATGAGAGCCCCAGATATTTTGGAAACTAACCATATTGTTTTCCCTTACCTCTCTTAGGAAAGCGGTCACCAAAGAGTTCCCATCTGAGTACAGGTTACAGGGTCAAAAGACCCTGATGCCCCAGCTGCCAAGGGGGTGATTTAGGCAGAGAACCTAGAACAGCAAAGAGGCGTGCTATTTCGACTCACATTGCTTCCACGCAGCAAAGAGGTGCTGGGAAAGCGATTTTGAAAAGTTCAGAGATCTTGACGTGTCTGTTCATCTTAAGCTTATTATAACTATAATTTCATTTTATTATTTTATTTTTATTTTTGAGACAGGGTTTCACTCTGCTGCCCAGGCTGGAGTGCAGTGGTGCGATCTCAGCTCACTGCAGCCTCCACCTCACGAGTTCAAGCAATTCTTGTGCCTCAGCCTCCTGAGTAGCTGGGATTACAGGCATGTGCTACTATACCCAGCTAATTTTTGTATTTTTTGTGGAGACAAGTTTTCGCCATGTTGGCCAGGCTGGTCTTGAACTCCTAGGCTCAAGTGATCCGACTCCCAAAGTGCTGGGATTACAGGTGTGAGCCACGGTGTCCAGCCAAGCTTATTATAACTGTAATTTTAAATTATCTTCTTCTATTCTGATCTTGACTCTTACAACTGAATTTGTAAGCTTTATAATGAATATTAGTGGGATAATTTACTTACGAATTCACCTGGTGTCTATTTTTTTTGTATGGTTTTAATCACAGTGATTCCATACTCTTCTATGACTGTTACCTGCACAAGTATTGCCCCTATTATCTATTTTGGGAAATACTTAATTGCTGTCTGCTTCTGTGTTAATTCAGGGAGCTCATTCATTCTCAAAATAGAACCTCTGCGATTTAACCAAATGACTCAGATCTCTGCCCCCTGCCCCCCACATGCTGCGAAAAGCACAGCTCCGGTCACATGTCCTGTTGCATGAAAATAAACTTGTTAAATTCTTTCCCAAACTACTTCCTCTTTCAAGTTTCCCTATTGATTTCCATCAGCTGCCCTGTGCAAATATATCTCTTCCCTTTGGGATCCCAAATTCATTTATTTTTCTCACCCACAGGGACTCATGAACCTCCCCAAATTACTTAATATATGTATGCATATTTTTCTGAAGACTCATCATTTTCATGCTATTCTCAAGGAATCCATGGCTCTCTCCTCCTCCAAAAGGATCAAAATGATCTGCCATTTTAATCCATGCCATCACCACGTAATACTAGTGTAGCAGGATGAGCGGCAGACAAAACTCCTCAGACACCGAGTTAAAGAAAGAAGGGGTTTATTGGGCCAGGGGCATCACCAAGACTCCAGTCTCAAGAGCCGAGCTCCCCGAGTGAGCAATTCCTGTCCCTTTTAAGGGCTCATAACTCTCAGGGGGTGCGCGTGAGAGGATCGTGATCGGTTGTGCAAGCAGGGGGTACGTGACTGGGGGCTGCATGCACCAGTAATTAGATCGGAACAAAACAGGATAGGGATCTTCACAGTGCTTTTCTCTGTCTGTAATCTATAGATAACATAACCAATTAGGTCAGGGGTCGATCTTTAACTACCAGGCCCAGGGTGTGGTGCCAGGCTGTCTCTTTGTGGATTTCACTTCTGCCTTTTAGTTTTTACTTTTTCTTTCTTTGGAGGCAGAAATTGGGCATAAGACAATATGAGGGGTGGTCTCCTCCCTTACTAGTACTACTAAAAGCAGCTGGGCGCGGTGGCTCACACCTTTAATCCCAGCACTTTGGGAAGCTGAGGCGGACGGATCACTTGAGATCAGGGGTTCGAGACCAGCCTGGTCAACATGGTGAAACCCCTTCTCTACTAAAAATACAAAAAAAGGCCGGACTCAGTGGCTCACACCTGTAATCCCAGCACTTTGGGAGGCCCAGGCAGGCAGATACGAGGTCAGGAGATCGAGACCATCCTGGCTAACACAATGAAACCCCGTTTCTACTAAAAATACAAAAAAATTAGCTGAGCATGTAGTCCCAGCTACTCAGGAGGCTGAGGCAGGAGCATGGCGTGGACCCGGGAGGCGGAGCTTGCAGTGAGCCCAGATTGCACCACTGCACTCCAGCCTCAGCGACAGAGCGAGACTCTGTCTCAGGAAAAAAAAAAAAAAAAAAAAAAAAAAAATTAGCTGGACATGGTGATGAGCGCCTGCAATCCCAACTACTCAGGAGGCTGAGGCACGAGAATAGCTTGAATCCAGGAGGCGGAGGTTGCAGTGAGTCTAGATCGTGCCACTGCACTCCAGCCTGAGCAATGGAGCAAAACCTTGTCTCAAAAAACAAAACAAAACAAAACAAAAACCAGCATCCTGACTAGGTCCCTCCCATCTCCTCCTTCCAGCCCATTCGGGACAAGGACGCAACATTATTGCTTCAATCTATGGAAGACAGGGGCTAGCTGCTCTCACTCCTGTCTGTCTGAAAGATCTGCAGGAGTCTACAGCCATACCACCCTGAACACGCCCAGTCTCGTCTCGTCTCGTCTGAAAGGTTTGCAGGAGTCAGGCTAGTCTACTCACCTTGGCGCCACCACTTCACCTCTATTCCTAATTTGTTTGCTGCTTTCTTCCCAAGAACCCCTCCCATACCCACTTCCCCACACCTATCCACACTTCAAGACCCAGTAAAAGATGCTTCACACACCAAGACCGGCCCACAGAGAGTTTGGTTTCAGACGACAGAATAACTGAGTGGGCATGTGGCTCCGGAGTATAAATATTTGGAAATGTTAATATGATATATATCGTAATACATAATAATATTATTATAATAAATGTTAATATATAATAAACATTAGAAAAAAATATCTGCAAAGAGCTTAAACCCTTGTAAAAAGATGAACTCTCCAAGGTAAATAAAAGCAGAAAGCAGTCAAGTGCTTATTCTCAATTTCTACTGCACTTAGGCGCCTAGCCCAGTACTTAGGCGAAACTAGCACTTGACATTTACGGAATAAATGTGGAATGTTATATTGAAAATAAAACACATGGAGGCCAGGCGCGATGGCTCATGCCTGTAATCCCAGCACTTTGGGAGCTGGAGGCAGGTGGATCACCTGAGGTCAGGAGTTCGAGACCAGCCTAGCCAATATGGGGAAACCCCGTCTCTACTAATAATACAGAAATTAGCCGGGTATGGTGGCACATGCCTGTAATCCCAGCTACTCGGGAGGCTGAGGCAGGAGAATCACTTGAATCCGGGAGGCAGAGGTTGTGGTGAGCCGAGATCGTGCCATTGCACTCCAGCCTGGGCGAAACTCCATCTCAAAATAAATAAATAAATAAATAAAAACATATGGAGCTGGGCACACCTGTAGTCTCAGCTACTCAGGAGGCCAAGGTGAGAGGATGGCTTGAGCCCAGGAGTTTAAGTCCAGATTGGGCAACATAGCAAGAACTTGAACCTAAAATAAAAGTTAAAAACTAAAAATAAATGCCTAATTAACTTTTGAGAGGTGCTCAACTTCACTAGCCTTCCTGAAAATTCAAATTTAAATAATACAATACCATGACCTAACCTTCAGAATAGCTAAAATGAAAAGAAAAGAAAATGCCAGGCTGGGCGAGGTGGCTCACACCTGTAATCCCAGCACTTTGGGAGGCCAAGATGAGCGGATCGCCTGAAGTCAGGAGTTCAAAACCTGCCTGACCAACATGGTCTCTGCCAAAAAATACAAAACTGGCTGGGTGAGGTGGTACATTCCTATAGTCCCAGCTACCGGGGAGGCTGAGGTTGGAGAATCACTTGAACCTGGGAGGCAAAGGTTGCAGTGAGCCAAGATCACACGACTGCACTCCAGCCTGGGCAACAGAGCAAAACTCTGTCTCAAAAAAAAAGAAAAAGAAAAAAGAAAAAAAAAGAAAATGCCCAGATTGATAAGGATAGGGAGTAACCTACACTCATGCACTGCAGGTGGGGATGTAAATTGGTACAGCTACTATGGAAAACTGTATGGCAGCACCTACTAAAGCTGAACATATCTATCACCCAGCAATTCCACTCATAAGGATGTACAAACCCCCTTCAAAAAATAGCAAGACCTCATCTCTAAGAAATAAAATAAAACCCCTTCCTATCTAAAGGGGATTGGGAGTTTCACATGGTCAAAATTTGCCAGCAAAATATGCTGAACAAAGTACTTTGTAAAAAGTAGATGAATTATTGCCCTAGTCCTTGCATTCAAAATGGTTATTTACAAAAGCATCGTAGTTGCTAAGCAACTTAAAGCAGTGCACTACATGTCAAATGACATCTTTAATAGGTGTAAATACACACGTTCATAGTCACATTTATCATAGATATGATTACAAAATCAATTTAAAGTGGAGAGAAAGAAAATACACTTTGAATTAATAATTAATAGTCATCTCAGGCATTTGATTAATTATTATTAAAAATGTAACTAACTCCGGGCATAATTATTTAGGAGAGAATTCGGGTCTTCTTAGAACACATTCTAAACTGATATTGTTGGTCTCTAAGGAGTAAATGTGTTCACAGCTAAGTTAGGTGTTCAATATTATGAATCAATATTAATTTTAAACTTGGGCTGAAGAGAGAACAAAAAATGGGCTAGTGCACAGCTACGTAACCATTCTCTCGCCTGTTATGCAGACAACTCCAAGTTACCTAATTTTTTTTTTCTTTCAGACAGAGTCTCACTCTGTTGCCCAGACTGGTGTGCAGTGGCATGATCTTGGCTCACTGAAACCTCTGCCTCCTGGGTTCAAGAGATTCACCTGCCTCAGTCTCCTGAGTAGCTGGGATTACAGGTGTGCACCACCACGCCTGGCTAATTTTTGTATTTTTATTAGAGACGGGGTTTCACCATGTTGGCCAGGCTTGTCTTGAACTCCTAACTTAAAGTGATCCACCCGCCTTGGCCTACCAAAGTGCCGGGATTACGGATGTGAGCCACTGTGCCCAGCCCCAAGTTGCCTAATTAGGTGTCACTGAAATGGAAGACCAAGCAGGAAGCTGGTGGCTCAAAAGATGGGGCTTGTTCTTCATGTCCATGGTGCTCACTAGTAGAAGGTTCAGGCAAGTGCTTATCTTTATTTGAAGAGGATAATGGCTAATATCAAGGCCAGGAAAGTACAGCCACTTGCATAGGTCCCAGCCTCCAGGCACATAGCAATGTTAGACCAGGCCTCACCTGACAATCTATGCCTTCCCCAATCTGCAGCAGTTCTGTGTCTCTAAGTTTCCTTCTGGACTTAAGCCGGCCCCTTTGGGTCTCCACACACAGAGGGCCTGCTAAAAACCTTTCCACTAAGCTTCTAAGAGCTCCAGAAAGAAATCACTGGAGGCCGGGCGCGGTGGCTCATGCCTGTAAGCCCAGCACTCTGGGAGACCAAGGTGGGCAGTCACCTAAGGTCAGGGGTTCGAGACCAGCCTGGCCAACATGGCAAAACCCTGACTCTACTAAAAATACAAAAATTAGCTGTGCATGGTGACACATCCCTATAATCCCAGCTACTTGGGAGACTGAGGCAGGAGAATCGCTTGAACCCAGGAGGCGGAGGTTGCAGTGAGCCGAGATTGTGTCACTGCACTCCAGCCTGGACGACGAGTGAGACTCTATCTTAAAAAAAAAAAAAATCACTGGAGCCTTCCACCAAACCCTCATCCCCAAAGCTGGCTGGCCACTGCATTCCACCAGTGCTCAGACGACACAGCGCAGCTGCGCCCTAAGCCCAGAGGAGAATTTCAAAACAGGAGAGCTCACAACAGCCACTGCTCCTGTGTAAAATGTTACAAGAGATGACAAGGAGGTCTGGAAAATCTGAGATCTGAGCCACAGACCAGGCAGCTGGCTCTTAGCCTGGCTCCTCCCAGTCCGGGGTAGGCTTCGCGGGATCCCAGCCCTTCCAGCTATTGGTGACAGTGGAAACACCAAACAAAAGAGAGCTGGCTTTTCAGGAGGTGCAAGTAGGGTCCTTTAGGATAGTGGTCCCTAATGGTCCCCAACCTTTTGGCACCAGAGACTGGTTTTGTGGAAGACAGTTTGTCCACGGGATGGGGCGGGGAAGGGGGAGGGGAGATTGAAGGGAAGGGATGATTTGGGGATGAAACTGTTCCACTTCATATCAGGCATTGGATTCTCATAAGGAGCCTGCAGCCTAGATCCCTGGCCCGCGCAGTTCCCAAAAGGGTTTGTGCTCCTTGGAGAATCAATGCCGCTACTGATTCAACAGGAGATGGAGCTCAGGCGGTAATGCTCGCCCGCCCGCCGCTCGCTGGCCTGCTGTGTGGCCTCGTTCCTAACAGGGCATGGACGGGTGCTGGTCCACAGCCCAGGGGTTGGGGACCCCTGCTTTAGGAGTTCTGAACACCTACGTGTTTGAGTATTACTGGGAAGATATGATGCCAATATATTGGATTTTTTTCCTTATACAAATTGATCCTCCACCCTTGCCAGACCCTTCCCATTCATTTCCTTTGGAAACAGTCTACCTTATCGCCCCTACACTGTTACCCAGTTGTGTACTCAGGGATCCCAGTTTACTAGACCCCTTTGTCAAGCTCAGGGAACACTGGCAAAGAATGGAAGGAAAGGGCCAGAACTGCAGAGGTTTTATGATGCAGGCAGTGGCCAAGGTCTGGGACGTGAAACTTGCCCGGGGTGCCCATGACTTCAGGAAAATCTTGAAGGTGGCTCGGCAGAGCACTCACCTTCATTCCAGTATAGCTCAGGAGAGCCCTTCTCCTGATGAGCTCTGGGCAGGCCCTGTCCTTCCCTGCTCCCTCACCCTTTTACCCTTCCTCACTGGTGTAGGCAGATGTCCCAATTCATCCGCAACCAAGGCAGGGACAATGGGCTGAGCTGATTCATTTAGGAACAGTAATTCTTCCCAGAGAAGATTCCCCATTCATTTAGACACTGAAGCAATTATTTGCGGGCTGACACTTGTAATTACCTTTTACTGCAGGTAGGTAACTGTTCCAGGCTAATAGGATTACTGGTTTCTGAAGGGCTTTTGGAACAAGCAATTTTCAAATAGTCAGCACAGCATGTTCAATGAACTTTCCACCCAGGGCAAATTCCTTCCTCTGTGGCTCCTCATGACAGGCAAGGTGTGGATTCCTGGATGGGGGGCACTTTGGAACTGCAGGCGCATTTTTCTTCCATGCTCCTTTGTTTATAAATGGGACCTGAGCAAATTATGCTTGGTTATATTTCGTGGGCTTGCATGTAATTATTCTAAAATTTTCAACTGTTCTGGAAGTTGGCATTAAATTATATCAACCAACCAATCTTCTTAGCAATGGCAGGGAAAATCACTTTCCCAGTTATGGTACCTCATGGTTACTCCTCCCTCTATACCACACATTTCTGAGGGGAAGTTAAAAAAAAAAAAATCCAGGCTGAATGTGGTGGCTCACACCTGTAATCCCAGCACTTTGGGAGGCTGAAGCAGGAGGATCACTTGAGCCCAGGAGTTTGAGACCAGCCTGGGCAACATGGTGAAACCCTATCTCAATGAAAGTACAAAAATTAGCCAGACATGGTGGTGTGCACCTGTATCCCAGCTACTCAGGAGGCTGAGGTGAGAAGATTGGCCTGAGCCCTGGAGATCGAGGCTGCAGTGACCTGTGATTGTACCACTGCACTCCAGCCTGGGTGACAGAGTCAGACCTTGTCTAAAAAAAACAAAAACAAAACCAAAAAAACAGGCCTTTTAGTCAAGGTTTTTTGTTTATTTGTTTGTTTTTTTGAGACAGAGTCTCCCTCTGTCACCCAGGCTGGAGTGCAGTGGTGCAATCTCAGCTCACTGCAACCTCCACCTCCCAGGTTCAAGCGATTCTCCTGCCTCAGCCTCCTGAGTAGTTGGGATTACAGGTGTGTGCCACCATGCCTGGCTAATTTTTTTTTTTTTTTTTTTTTAGATGAAGTCTGGTTCTGTCACCCAGGCTGGAGTGCAGTGGTTCAATCTTGGCACACTGCAACCTCCACCTCCCGGGTTCAAGCAATTCTCCTGCCTCAGCCTCCTAAGTAGCTAGGATTACAGGCGTGCACCACCAAGTCCAGTTAATTTTTGTATTTTTAGTAGAGATGGAGTTTCACCATGTTGGCCAGGCTGGCATCGAAATCCTGACCTCAAGTCATCTGCCCACCTTGGCCTCCCAAAGTGCTGGGATTATAGGCATGAGCCACTGCACCCAGCCTGAGTCAAGGTTTCTAACAAGATAATCAACTGTTGTAGACTGTAAATAATGATTTTACAACAAGGTTCTCTATTTGATGAGAAAAAGTCCATTTGAATGCTTGTCAATATTTGATCCTATCAGTTGGTTTGACATTTAGCAGTTTAAAAAGCACATCCACAGTCTGTTGGAAAGACAGTGTTTCTTGCTGAGAAGGCTTCTGAGGTATTTGGTGGTGGTGGTGGTTGTTCTTGCTTACTGAAACATTCCCAGCAACTCCACTGTCCATCTATTAGTTAGACAAACTCTGAGGGGGTCATAACCTTTCTCTTTGTTTGCAGGAACCATCCTGCCACCTGCCCTGAAGAGGCTGCAAAATGGCCAGGAGGAGATTGGGAGAATTTAATCCTTGCACCTCAAGAAGAAACAGTTCTACTTTTAAATAGAAGAGGACAGTGAGTAGCTGAGAATCCAGGGAGCGTGAACCATGTAGACTGCCAATTTGGAGAGTAGTTTTTAGACTTCTAGACATAGTCAATGCCTAGAACTTGTAAAGAAATTCTGTTATCAGTAATATGTACTCTCGATTTGGTTTGTTGGTATGCAAACTCATTCAAGTCTGGGATCTGCAGAGAAGGAATTGTAATCCCACAACAAATGTCATTTGCAGCCCTTAGAAATAAAAAAAATACTCATGTATTGTTAGGAAAATTGAGAGTATGCTACATAGCAATCTCCAAAGCCTGAAAAATGCTTAGCTGAAGATCTGATTTTATTTATTTTTTTGAGATGGGGACTCACACTGTCACCCAGGCTGGAGTGCAGTGGTGCAATTAAAACTCATTACAGCCTCAAACTCCTAGGCTCAAGCAAACCTCCTCAGCCTCTCCGGTAGCTAGCACCACAGGCACATGTCACTGTGCCTGGCTAATATTTTATTTTATTTTTTTTTAGAGATGGAGTCTCACCATGTTGCCCAGGAGGGCCTCAAACTCCTGGGCTCAAGCGATCCTCCCACCTTGGCCTCCCAAAGTGCTGGGATTACAGGTGTGAGCCACCGTGCCCAGACTGAAAACCTGAAAACAGTTTTAAAATTTTCTTTTACTATTTAAAATTATAAAAACCTTTAGTATTACCACAACCTTTGCAAATCATTCTGTTGGGGGCAACTAAAGTCATCCTCAACTGTGAGCCCCCAGCTCTACAGTATCAGGGGAGTAGTTTGCAAATTGAGAGCATGTAAGTAAAAGTACAAGTTTGGAATCAGACAGAATTGGGTTCAAATCACACTCTAACACTTCAAACCTGTGCAGAATCATTATCTACCTCACAAGGGTGGAGACAATGAGATCACACATGTGAAGTACTTAGTACTATGCCTTGTGCATAGTAAATGCTCAAACTGTGATTAACACATTACTTATACTGAAGAGTCATGCTTCCTTTATGACATATGCCATTAACATTTCTGAATGACGCGCACACCATTTGCTAGCCAAGCCTCCTTTATGGCAGATCTAACCTACTGGGATTGAGAAAGTTTCTAAGGTGCCTGTGACACCTATGCCATCATAAAATGTCAGTCCAGGCTTTGGTCCCAAAGGGGCCACTGCACCTGCATCACCAATGCTTGTTTAAAAAACTGGTCTTAGCTGGGTGTGGTGGCTCACGCCTGTAATCCCAACACTTTGGGAAGCCAAGGCGGGAGGATCACTTGAACCTAGGAGTTCGAGACCAGCCTGGGCAACATGGCAGAACCCCGTCTCTACTAAGAATACAAAAAATTAGCCGGGCACAGTGGCAGGCGCCTGTAATCTCAGCTACTCGGGAGGCTGAGGCAGGAGAATTGCTTGAACCTGGGAGGCAGAGGCTGCAGTGAGCTGAGATCACACCACTGCATCCCAGCCTGGATAAAAAAGCGAGACTCCATTAAAAAAAAAAAAAAGAAGAAGAAGAAAAAAAAGCTGGTCTTGGCTGGGCGTGGTGACTCATGCTTATAATCCCAGCACTTGGGAAAGCAAAGATGGGAGGATTAATTGAGCCTGGGAGGTTGAGGCTGCAGTGAGCCGTGATTGTGCCACTGCACTCCAGCCTGGGTGACAGAGCAAGACACTGTCTCAAAAAAATTAAATTAAATTAAAAAGCTGGTTTCTGCCTGGTGCCATGGCCCATGCCTGTAATCCCACTCTTTGGGAGGCTGAGGTGGGAGGATCACTTGAGATCAGGAGTTTGAAACAAGTCTGGCCAACATGGTGAAGCCCCATCTCTACTAAAAATACAAAAATTAGCCGGGCATGATGGCAGGTGGCTGTAATCCCAGCTACTCTGGAGGTTGAGCCAGGAGAATCACTTGAACCTGGGAGGCAGAGGCTGCAGTGAACCGAGATCGTGCCACTGCGCTCCAGCCTGGGCAACAGAGTGAGACTCCATCAAAAAAAAAAAAAAAAAAAAGCTGGACGGGCGAGGCTGTGCTGCAGTAACAGACACACACTAAAAACGCAGCAGTTTAACACTGAAAAGTTTGTCTGTCCCTCATGTAAAATCCACTTTGGGTTTGAGAATCCTGCAGGGAACCTGTCAAGCAGGGGTTTGGAGCACGCTATTTCTTCTTCGTGGCTCCACCACCTGGAGACAAGTTCCCTTACTGCTGCTCTGGTGGAGAAGAAGAGAGTGGAAGCCCCTTCCACGTTTACTCACAAGCTGGTGGCTGGAACTTGTTCCAGGAGCCCGCTCAGTGCCAGGGGCTGAGTAGGAGTGAGGGGTTGGGAGCGGGGAGGCTGGGATATCTGATGAGCGTTGAATGTCTCTGCCTCATCTACTGAATCAGAATCTCTCAGGGGTGGGATCCAGGACTCTATTTTCAAACTTCCCAGCTGATTATAATGTAAAGTTAGTCATTACAGTTGCTGTGATTAACTATTACTGGGACTTTTCCTTTATGGGATGAATAATTTGAAATAGTGGAAATGAAAGAACAGTTCTAGGCTGGGCCCGGTGGCTCATGTCTGTAATCCCTGCACTTTGGGAGGCCAAGACAGGCAGATCACTTCAGGTCTGGAGTTCAAGACCAGCCTGGTCAACATGGGGAAACCCCGTCTCTACTAAAAATACAAAATTTAGCCGGGCACAGTGGCGGGCGCCTGTAATCCCAGCTACTCGGGAGGCTGAGGCAGGAGAATTGCTTGAACCCAGGAGGCAGAGGTTGCAGTGAGCCAAGATCATGCCACAGCACTCCAGCCTGGACGACCGAATGAGACTCCATCTCAAAAAAATAAAAAATAAAAAATAAGGCTGGGTGCAGTGGCTCAAGCCTGTAATCCCAGCACTTTGGGAGGCCGAGACGGGCGGATCACGAGGTCAGGAGATCAAGACCATCCTGGCTAACCCGGTGAAACCCCGTCTCTACTAAAAAAATACAAAAAAAAAAAACTAGCCGGGCAAGGTGGCGGGCGCCTGTAGTCCCAGCTACTCGGGAGGCTGAGGCAGGAGAATGGCGTAAACCTGGGAGGCGGAGCTTGCAGTGAGCTGAGATCCGGCCACTGCACTCTAGCCTGGGCGACAGAGCGAGACTCCGTCTCAAAACAAAAACAAAAACAAAAAATAAATAAATAAATAAAAAATAAAAGAGTAGTTCTGTGAATATAATAATTGAGAGTCTAAGTGTTGGGCTTAGACTAAACTAAGCACTGGGCTCTTTCCTAGCTGTCATTGGTGTGTAGCTCTTAGATACAGATGCCTCCCAAATCTGTGTTTCTGGCCCAGACTCTCCCTGACTTCAGGCCTATACACACTGAGGATCTCACAGGTGCTTCAAACTCAGTTTGTTCGTCTCTACCAAACCTGTTCCCATGTCCAGGGACAGTAGCAATATCCATACTCCTAGGGGACTTCTAAGGCTTCCCAACTTAGGAGTCTTCCTTGTTTTTTGTTTGTTTTGTTTTGTTTTTTTGAGACAGCATCTTGCTATATTGCCCAGGTTGGAGTGCAGTGGTGTGATCTTGGTTCACTGCAGCTTCTAACTCCCAGGCTCACATGATCCTCCTGCCTCAGCCTCTTGGGTAGCTGGAACCACAGGTACTCAACACCATGCCTAGCTAATTTTTTTTTTTTATTTTTTGTAGAGACAGGGTCTCGCCATATTGCCCTGGCTGGCTCGTGGGCTCAAGCAGTCCACCCTCCTCGGCCTCCTAAAGTGCTGGGATTACAGGTGTGAGTCACCATGCCCGGTCACCTCTTATTTCTTTTACTCCTCAAATCCAGGCAAGACTTGTTCCTATGTCTTTACCTTATACAGCATCTCTTCCCTTCTCTCTCCCTCCACTGCTGCCCCTTAGTCCAGGGTCCTGTCATCAGTCACCTTGTCCTCCTGCCTAGTCCAGCTTCTCCCTCTTCTTCCTCCCACATCACTGTCAGGATATCATTCTTTTGCACAATAAGCGTCTCCTCATCTTTTACACGACTCCTCTCGCTGAGATGCATTTTTTGATCTTATTCTTTTTCCCTGAACTGTTCCCCAACATACTAGTCTCACGCACCTGTAGTTTGCACTCATGTGTATATGTCTTTCCCTCTGCTAGAGTGCAAGCCCCATGAGGGCAGATGGCATGTTCGTCTCTCTCAACATGGTATCCTCGGAGTCTAACATAGCACTCAGTACTCAGTAGGTGTGAGATAAGAAAGGAATGAGTTAGGGTATTGTAGGTGCCATATAATAGTCTATTGAATGAAAAAATAAGTGAATATCTCAAATATTCATTAAAGGATTTCACCAAACTCAAAATAATAAATTAATTTAAATTGACTACTTGAGCTGGGCACATGCCTATAATCCCAGCACGTTGAAAGGCTGAGGCTAGTGGATCACTTGAGGTCAGGAATTTGAGAAAGAGAGATATATATATATTTGTTATATATATATATCAAAAATATATATATTATATATATATTAAAAAAATATTTTATATATATATAAAATAAAATTGACTACTTATCTATATGAGTTTGGCCATTTTTTTCCCTTTTTATTTTTATTTTTTTTATTTTTTGAGACTGAGTTCTGCTCTTGTCACCGAGGCTGGAGTGCAATGGCATGATCTCGGCTCACTGCGACCCCTGCCTCCCGGATTCAAGCGATTCCCCTGCCTCAGCCTCCCAAGTAGCTGGGACTACAGGCGTGCGCCATTACACTTGGCTAATTTTTTTTTGTATTTTTAGTAGAGACAGGGTTTCACCATTTTGGCCAGGCTGGTCTCAAACTCCTGACCTCAGGTGATCTGCCCGCCTCAGCCTCTCAAAGTGCTGGGATTACAGGCGTGAGCCACCATGCCTGGCTAGCCATTTTCCTTTAGAGGACTTGATAATGAAATCCGTCTTCATTGGAAACCGTGTTCTGCAGCTATGATTGAAGACACAAAAGGAGATGAAGAGAATCATCATGTCCAGGGTGTCTAGGTGGCGTTAATTTACAAGAAGCGCTCCATTGTAATTTGCAGAAAAACAATTTTGAATAAAATTAAAGGAATTAAAAATAAAATCAAGTGAATTAAAAATAAACGGCTTGAGTGAATTCATCCCATAGTTCAGGAAGAGCTAACAACAGAAAGTGATGTCATTTTTCTCAATTCACTGCATAATCCATAAATATTTATCGGAGTTAAAATAGTAGTGTTCATATTTGTTATAATCCTGAATATCTACAGCCGTACTTATCCATACATAATAAAAAGTTAGCCAGAATTAATTCAGAATTTATTTCTAGGAATATGTGTATAAGCCATTTATTACACAGTATGTCTCCCCTTTTTTTTTTTTTTTTTTTTTTTGAGACGGAGTCTCACTCTGTCGCCCAGGCTGGAGTGCAGTGGCCGGATCTCAGCTCACTGCAAGCTCCGCCCCGCCGGGTTCACGCCATTCTCCTGCCTCAGCCTCCCGAGTAGCTGGGACTACAGGCGCCCGCCACCTCACCCGGCTAATTTTCTTGTATTTTTAGTAGAGACGGGGTTTCACCGTGTTAGCCAGGATGGTCTCAATCTCCTGACCTCGTGATCCGCCCGCCTTGGCCTCCCAAAGTGCTGGGATTACAGGCTTGAGCCACCGCGCCCAGCTACACAGTATGTCTCCTATCTTAAATAATAATAAACTTTTACTACAAAGCATGAGGAATTTTAGTCTATTTCCTCACCTCTAAATCTGTTCTTTCATATCTTTATGAAAGATATGCAAGATATCTTAGCACCTCTACCTACTAAAGATTTCCCCAAAGATGATCCAAAAATTGGAGACCTTACAATAGAGGGTAATGTTTTATTATGCAGATAAAAACAGATGAATGGAGGCCAATGAATTAGAATAGTGGCTGGGTGCAGTGGCTCACGCCTGTAATCCCAACATTTTGGGAGGCCCATGCAGACTGAACGCTTGACCTCCGGAGTTGGAGGCCAGTCTAGACAACATGGTGAAACTCTGTCTTTACAAAAAATACAAAAACTAGCTGGGCATGGTGGTGTGCGCCTGTGGTCCAAGCTACTTGCGAGGCTGAGGCAGGGGATTTCTTAAAAAATTAGAAATTGGCCGGGCATGGTGGCTCACGTCTGTAATCCCAGCACTTCGGGAGGCCAAGGCAGGCAGATCACTTGAGGTCAGGAGTTTGAGATCAGCCTGACCAACATGGTGAGACCCTGTCTCTACTAAAAATACAAAAATTAGCCGGGCGTGGTGGCACGCTCCTGTAATCCCAGCTACTCAGGAGGCTGAGGCAGGAGAATTGCTTGAACCTGGGAGGCAGAGGTTGCAGTGAGCAGAGATCACACCACTGCACTCCAGCCTGGGTAACAGAGCTAGATGCCATCTCAAAAAAGAAAAAAATTAGAAATTGGCTGGGTGCAGTGGCTCATGCCTATAATCCCAGCACTTTGGAAGGCCGAGGTGGGGGGATCACCTGAGGTCAAGAGTTCAAGACCAGCCTGGCCAACATGGTGAAAACCCATCTCTACCAAAAATACAAAAATTAGCTCGGTGTGGTGATGGGTGCCTGTAATCCCAGCTTGTTAGGAGGCTGAGGCAGAAGAATTGCTTGAAAAGAGGAGGCGGAGGTTGCAGTGAACCAAGACTGTGCCATTGCACTCCAGCTGGGGTGACAAGAGTGAAACTCTGTCTCAGAAAAAAAAAAAAAGAAATAGTACATAGAAAATATTAATTTATTTATCAATAATTTTCAGTAATACATGAAATACTTAGAAACTATAGATAAGAAAAATAATACAATTAAAATCAGTCGTAATACTTCCAAATCAGATGACTACTACTAGCATTTTGGTTCTTTCCCCTATGAATAAGTGCATCTTAGGGAACAAAAGGTAGGGGCATCATATGGACATGATGCTTCAGAGAACCTGACTTTTTCACTTACCAGTATACCAAGAACATCTTTGCCTGTCACGATCTTACTACAACATCAATGACATATTACAAATCCATTTCAATTATGTTGTTGTACCATTCATGGATGACTGCTCTCTGATAACACTGTATCCCATTTAAAAATATTATCTAAAAACTGAAATTAATATCTATGAATTAAGTATTTATGGACACCCATTATTTTTCCTTAGGATAAATTATAAGAAGTGGAATTGCTGGGTCACGAGGAGTCAAGATTTTAAAACTTTTTTTTTTTTTTTTTGAGACAGAGTCTCGCTGTCACCCAGGCTGGAGTACACTGATGTGAACTTGGCTCACTGCAACCTCTACCTCCTGGCTTCAAGAGATTCTCCTACCTTAGCCTCCCAAGTAGGTGGGATTACAGGCATGCACCACCACGCCTGGCTAATTTTTGTAGTTTTAGTAGAGACAGGGTTTTGCCATATTGGCCAGGCTGGTTTCAGACTCCCGACCTCGGGTGATCTGTACACCTCGGCCTCCCAAAGTGCTGGGATTACAGGTGTGAGCCACTGCGCCCGGCCAAGACTTTTAATAGACCTAGTTTAATGTATAACACTGATTAGCTCCAGAAATATTGTATCAATTTATACTTTAATATTTATGGTCCCAGGTCCGGGAGCAGTGGCTCACACCTGTAATCCCAGCACTTCAGGAGGCTGAGGCAGGTGGATCACCTGAGGTCAGGAATTCAAGACCAGCCTGGCCAACATGGTGAAACCCTGTCTCTACTGAAAATACAAAAATTAGCTGGGTGTGCTGGCACGTGCCTGTAATCCCAGCTAGTCACGAGGCTGAGACACAAGAATCTCTTTAACCCAGGAGGCGGAGGTTGCGGTGAGCCAAGATTGTGCCACCCCACTCCAGCCTGGGTGACAGAGTGAGACTCTGTCTAAAATATATATATATGGTCCTTTGTGTTTGCTTTCTGTTAAACTGTTGAACTCATTTATGCCAGAGGTTGTAATTTTTAAAATTGCAGACATGTGTGAAAAATGAGACCTTGGCAATGACCTTGAGCAGTAGGATATAAATAACTCCCATATGCTTAGCGTTCCAATAATGAAACACTAGGCATAAATGGGCCTTTGTCCTTTTATTTATTTATTTATTTATTTTATTTTATTTTTAAACAGAGCCTCTGCCCAGGCTGGAGTGCAGTGGCACAAACTCTGCTCACTGTACCTCGACCTCCTAGGCTCAGGTGATCCTCCCACCTCTGCTTCCCAAGTAGCTGGGACCACAGCTGCATGCCACCACACCTAGCTATTTTTTTTATTTTTTATTTTTTATTTATTTTTTTATTTATTTATTTTTATTTATTTATTTATTTTTTTGAGACGGAGTCTCGCTCTGTCGCCCAGGCTGGAGTGCAGTGGCGCGATCTCGGCTCACTGCAAGCTCCGCCTCCCGGGTTCACGCCATTCTCCTGCCTCAGCCTCCCGAGTAGCTGGGACTACAGGTGCCCACAACCGCGCCCGGCTAATTTTTTGTATTTTTAGTAGAGACGGGGTTTCACCGTGGTCTCGATCTCCTGACCTTGTGATCCGCCCGCCTCGGCCTCCCAAAGTGCTGGGATTACAGGCGTGAGCCACCGCGCCCGGCCCTATTTTTTTAATTATTTGTAGAGACAGGGTCTCACTATATTGTCCAGGCTGGTCTTGAACTCCTGGGCTCAAGAAATCCTCCTGCATCGGCCTCCCAATGTGTTGAGATTACAGGAGTGAGCCATAGTTCCCAGCCTTCTTATATATGTATTAGAATTCTTCATACATACGTATATAGGATGTTACACAGATCTATGACATATATTCTGCAAATATATTCTCACAGATTGTTGTGCATCGTTAAGTTTTTGCTTATGTTGGAATGTATTGTCATGTGAAAGGTTTTGCAATTTCCTTTTAGTCAAACCAGCTTATTTTATTGTTTCTGCTTTTGATGTCATGCTTAGAAAAGTCAAGGCCATCCCTAGAATATATAAATATTCATCAAAATTTTCTTCTAATACATTCTAGTTTCAATTCATACATTTAAATCTTTAATCTGAAATTTTATGCTGATGTATGATGTAAAATAGAAATCAAACTTTTTTTTTCTAAACACAAGCTGGCCAATTGTCTCAATTTATATCATGAGGTAGAGGCTTGGAAGAGGTTAATTTCCACTAAAGCAAACTAAGATTCCAACATGTGCTATATCCTCCTTCAAAGCCCAGAATCTTAGCTTTCTGCTTTCTAGAGCACTATCTGTGCTCCTGGACATTCAGGAAGAGGTGTCAGCAGTTCCTCCTAAGACACCTCTGCTTTTGCCACATTCCTAGACTATCTTGGATCTCTGACCGAATGGATTCTGGAAGCAGTCATTGTCATGGTGCTCACTCAGTCCCCAGTCCCTGGTCAGCTCCCTCGTCAGAAGCTTGGAAGACCTGTCAAAGCAGAACAGAGCGTTCCAGGGCAGCACGGTTTGGGGGAGTAGTGGAGGCAGAAGGGATGACACAGATCTTTCCCCCCCAAAATCGAATACATATGCCTAGGATACCACTTCTGTGAACCTAACCTAAAGAAATACTTTCCCAGGCCAGGCACAGTGGCTCACGCCTGTAATCCCAGTACTTTGGGAGGCCGAGGTGGGCGGATAACAAGGTCAGGAGATCGAGACCATCCTGGCTAACACAGTGAAACCCCATCTCTACTAAAAAATACAAAAATTTAGCCGGGCGTGGTGGCAGGTGCCTGTAGTTCCAGCTACTCGGGAGGCTGAGGCAGGAGAATGGCGTGAACCTGGGAGGCAGAGCTTGCAGTGAGCCGAGATTGCGCCACTGCACTCCAGCCTGGGCGACAGAGTAAGTTTCCGTCTCAAAAAAAAAAGGAATACTTTCCCATGTGGACGAAGATGGAAGAGTAAAACTGTTCACTGCAACATTATTGTTAACAGCAAAACACATCAATGGAAAATTGGTTACATAATGATACATCTGTATTATGGGATACTTTGCAGTGATTGAAAAGAATAAAAGGGAGAGAAGAAGGGAGGAGAAAGATAAAGACTCCAAAAACATATGAAAAGAAAAACCAAGACATAGAATATTATGTACAATATAAACTGGTTAATGTAAGAAAACCCACAAATATGTAAACATATATATATTTATATTCATGAATATATGTGTATGTATATACATACACATCCAAACATACATATTCATATACATTCATAAATATAGAAGTATTTCAGAAAAGATATTGAAAAGATGCAAACCCCACTGAGAAAAGAGTGGATGGAGTTGATAGGGGAGTGCTAGAAAGAGATGGCAGAGGTTTTTTTTTTTTTTAGGATTTTACCCTAAATACTTCTGTATTTTAAAAATCTTTTTTTGTTGTTTTTGAAACGGCATCTCACTGTGTCACCCAGGTTGGGGTGCAGTGGTGGGATCTCCGCTCACTGCAACCTCCGCCTCCTGGGTTCAGGTGATTCTTCTGCCTCAGGCTCCTAAATAGCTGGGATTGCAGGTGCCTGCCACCATGCCCGACTAATTTTGTTTTGTTTTGTTATGAGATGGAGTTTGCTTTTGTCGCCCAGGCTGGAGTGCAATGTCACGATCTTGGCTCAATGCAACAACCTCCGCCTCCTGAGTTCAAGCAATTCTCCTGCCTCAGCCTCCTGAGTAGCTGGGATTATAGGCACCTGCCACCATGCCTGGCTAATTTTTGTATTTTTAGTAGAGACAGGGTTTCACTGTGATGGCCAGGCTGGTCTTGAACTCCTGACCTCAGGTTATCCACTCACCTCGGCCTCCCAAAGTGCTGGGATTACAGAAGTGAGCCATTGCACCCTAAAAATCTTTTACAATAAAACATTTCAGGAAATGCATATGTAATTTCTCTCTTTCTCTTTTTGAGACTGGGTCTGATGCTCAGGTTGGAGTGCAGTGATACAATCACTGCAACCTCCACCTCTGGGGTTCACGCTATTCTGCCCCTTCAGCCTCCCAAGACGCTGGGATACCAGGCGTGCACCACCACACCCTGCTAATTTTTTTCTATTTTTTGGTAGACACGGGGTTTCACCATGTTGACCAGGCTGGTCTAGAACTCCTGACCTCAAGTGATCCACCCAGTTCGGCCTCCCAAAGTGCTGGGATTACAGGCGTGAGCCACCATGCCTGGCCGTAATTTCTTAAAAGACAAAAATTAAAAAGAAAGGTTTTCATGGAAACCCTAAGGCTATATACACCAGGATGAACTGGAGTGTTCCTGAGTTGATCACCAGTTGGGACTCAGTCTTTCATTATCAGTAGCATCAGTGAGCCCAAGCAGGCTCAGCTGAAAGCCAGCCTGCACATGCATACGTGGGGCACAAAACTGGATGTAGAAAATGCAGAATGAAATACATTAGAACACGAACACACTAGAGAATGCCCAGAATGCCCATATCAAGGATCAATTTAATCTAGAATTCAAAAAACAAAAGGAGCCATAAATAGTGAATACAACAAGATGAATCATCTCCCAAATGGAGAAGACTCGATGGCCTTTGTTCTGGGTTGAACCTGGACTATGCCATGCATGAAATAATCATATAACTTTTTTTCCCACTGCCTCAGAAAAAACAAAACAAAACAGAAGAGCAGCAAAAAAATTACCTGGGTGTGGGGGTGCACACCTGTGGACCCAGGTATTGGGGTACTGGGGAGCAGGAGGATCCTTAAGCCCAGGAGGTCAAGACTGCAGTGAGCCATGATCACATCACTTCACTCTAGCCTGGGGAACAGAACAAGACCCTGTCTAAAAAACAAACAAACAAAAACAAAAAGAAGAGGAGGAAGAACAAGAAGACGATGAAGAAAGAAGAGGAGGAGGAGGAGGAGGAGGATGAATGCCTTGAAGTGATTGAAAATTACAAAGTTTTTTTTTTTTTTTAAGTGGGAACGATCACCTATTTTGCCACTTTGGCATGTCTCATGATTTACTAATCGGATTAGTCTTCATCTGTTTGGGCTGTTATAACACAATACCATAGACTGGGTGGCTTATAAACAACTGAAGTTCACTTCCCACAGTTCTGGAGGTGGGGAAGTCCAAGATCAAGGTGTCAGCATGTTCTGTGTCTAGTGAGGGCTTGTTTCCTGGTTCATAGACAGCTGTCTTCCGGCTGTGTCCTCACATAGCAGAAGAAGTGTAGGAGTTTCCAGGGTCTCTAATGCCATCCAGCCCTCATGACCCCATCCTTGTCCAAGGTCCCACCTCCTAATACCATCACACTGGGGGGTTAGGATTTCAACACGTGAATTTTGAGGGGACATGAACATTAAGTCTATAGCAATTACCAGAACTGACTTACTAAAGACTTGACCCTTTGGATCCTTCTATATTCATAGCAGCTGCCAGATTAGACTGACAAATAGGGAAGTAAGGAGCCCCCTGTCCCAGCCTGCAGCATCAACCCAGTTCTAAGGCCCATTTGAGGCAGGAGTGGGGATCTCCCATCTAAGACACTGGAAGCCCGCTTTGCTTTGTCACACTGGAAAGCCAGGAGGGCAAGACGGTGGGCACAGTGATCCCTTACCTGTCAAGCGCCAGAGGGAGAGCACTCAAGTGACCCTGCTCCTCAGATGTTGACCCTGTTGAGGGCAGAAGCACACAAGGGGTGGGAGGGAAGCAGAGAAGCAGTGGATCCTGAGGAAAACACTGCCAGCACCATCTTTTACAAATCCTCTCCTTGCAAATTTATTTCCCACTTCCTTTGTCTCTTTAACTCAGCTCAACCTTTCCCAGGGAATGTGTCCTGGACCCCCTGGCTGGGTCCAGGTGGTTAGATACACACAGCACTGTTTCTCCTTCATAACATTTACCACAGTAATGACTTGACATTGCTGCACATAATTATTTGACAATACCAGAGTCTCTCATGAGACTACAAACCGCAGGAACTGTGCCTTTCTTTAGCTCATCTTGGCATTCCTGTGCATGGCACATATAGAAGTTCTATAAATAGGTGCTGGATAAATGAATGAGAGCGAGCAGGAGGAGGAGGCATCTTGGAGATGAGACTGGAGGCTAAGACCTTAAAAGAAGTCAGGATAAAAAAGAGTTTAACTTTAACCTGATATAATTTCCAGAAGGGCCCTAGAATACATTTGCTGCCAGATGATTCTATCATTCCATAACTAGAAAAGTTTGAAATGTACATGCTCCTGAGAGAGGTAAGACATTAACCTAAATTTGCATTTGCATATTAATAACACTTCCTTTCCAGAAAGAAAGCTTGCAGAGAGATTATGCTGTGGAGAATACTAAATCAATACCCTGGGCCAGGCGCGGCGGCTCACGCCTATAATCCCAGCACTTTGGGAGGCTGAGGCAGGTGGATCACCTGAGGTTAGGAGTTCGAAACCAGCCTGACCAACATGGTGAAACCCCGTCTCTACTAAAAATACAAAAAATTAGCCAGGTGTGGTTGTGGGTGCCTATAATCCCAGCCACTCAGGGGGCTGAGGCAGGAGAATCTCTTGAACACAGGAGGCAGAGGTTGCAATGAGCCGAGATCATGCCACTGCACTCCAGCCTGGGCAACAAAAGTGAAACTCAGTCTCAACAATAAACAAACAAATAAATAAATAAATAAATACCCTGAATATCTGAAGGTGGAAGCTGTGGCTTGATGACCATGGAGGAGGAAAAGTAAAGACCATGGTAAATGGTGTCAAAAACCATTCACTGGGTGTTATGGCACGTGCCTGTGATTCCAGCTACTCCAGAGGCCGAGGTGGAAGGATCACCTGAGCCCCAGGAGGTCAAGGCTGCGGTGAGCCACGATTGTGCCACTGCCCTCCAGCCTGGGTGACAGAGTAAGACCCTGACTCAAGAAAAAGATTTCAAAAAAGAATTTGCTGAAGATTGTACAAAAAGAAAAGAAACTTGAAATGGATAATTGCTTTTATTAAGCTGCAGGAGTTGGATTTTTTTCTCTCTCTACTGTCAGGATGTCTTTAAGACACCAAGGTGGGAAACAGATTTTTCCGCATAGCCCCAACTCAGGATACATTTCCATGGACAATGACTGGATACCCTAAAAATGCCCCCCATTTATACCCTCTGAAAGTGTTAAGGTTAATTGCATAAAAGATCATTTGAAGTTGACTAAAATCTTAGATTCTTAGAAAGGATCTCTGAGTACATCTGGATTATTTTTTATTAATAATAAAAAAATTCTATGGAATAGCAAGGATGATCCTCAACTTATGCTTGAGTCTTCACAGAAATAGGATCTATGCAAGATGAAATGGACCAAAAAAAAAATGAAAAAGGATCTAGTTTGCTTCTTTTCTAGCCAACTTATTCCCTTATTCCATTATTAAGCAATTCTGCTTAACAAGCTTTTAAAATACATCTTATTACACAAGGTCCTATATAGCCAACTGGCTCAATTTAAATTTACACTGGTACCTTGTTCTCCCAAAAGTATTGCCTAAAGAAAAATATTTTAGTTGCATAATTAAGTGAAAGGCAAAAAATTGGCAATGATTTTATTTCTGGACTTATGGCCACTGGAACATGCCTGTGGCAGGAGAGAAAGTAAACTAAACTTTGAAATTAAATAGATGGCCGGGCACGGTGGCTCAAGCCTGTAATCCCAGCACTTTGGGAGGCCGAGACGGGCGGATCACGAGGTCAGGAGATCGAGACCATCCTGGCTAACACGGTGAAACCCCGTCTCTACTAAAAAATACAAAAAACTAGCCGGGCGAGGTGGCTGGCGCCTGTAGTGCCAGCTACTCGGGAGGCTGAGGCAGGAGAATAGCGTAAACCCGGGAGGCGGAGCTTGCAGTGAGCTGAGATCCGGCCACTGCACTCCAGTCTGGGCGACAGAGCGAGACTCCGTCTCAAAAAAAAAAAAAAAAAAAAAAAAAAGAAATTAAATAGATGGCTATACATTTATGTCTTGACATGTAAATTACACATTTGCAGTCCTTCACTGAAGCCCAGTTTCAGATTTATTTTACTTATTTATTTTTTAGACAGGTGTCTCATTCCGTTACCCAGGTCAGAGTGTAGTGGCGCAATCTCGGTTCACTACAGTCTCCGCCTCGTGGGTTCAAGTGATTCTCCTGCATAGCTGGGATTACAGGCGCCCACCACTACGCCCGGCTAATTTTTGTATTTTTAGTAGAGACGGGGTTTTGCCATGTTGGCCAGGCTGGTCTGGAACTCCTGACCTCCAGTGATCCGCCTGCCCCGGCCTCCCAAAGTGCTGGGATTACAGGTGTGAGTCCCTGCGCCCAGCCCTATGTTTCAGAATTATTTAAAACCTTATCTTTTTTATGTGAAACTTAGAGCCTCACAAAACACTATTTGTGAGGTATCTTTCCCATAGTGATTTATTTTTGTGAACAAAATTTCATTTCTATAAAATATATTGTTGGCAATTAGTATAGTCATTTAATTTTATGACTGTGTATTTTAGGAATAAATGCATTCCCCAAAAGGGCACTGACATATAATTAGCAATAGAAATGATGTCACTGCTATAAGGAAATTCAAAGTGGCTAAGATTCCAGAGAGTCCTGCAGAGGTCTATAGCCTATGGATTATTAAACACTGCCACCTGATAAAGGGGGGACAAAAAGAACAAAAGCAAATGTACATGATTTAGAAATTCTGAAACATGATTTGAGTAACTGGAAGTAGAAACAAAAAGCTTTCTCAAATATGTTTTAAGTAAACTATCAGAGTTAGCCTACAAAATAATACTTTTTAACTTTGACCAGCAATTTAAAACTTTTAAAGTATTTACAACAATCTTAAATATATAATCAGTTTATACAAAAAAAATAGGCCAGGCGTGGTGGCTCATGCCTGTAACCCCAGCACTTTGGGAAGCTGAGATGGGAGGACTGCTTGAGCCCAGGAGTTTGAGACCAGCCTGGGCAACATAGTGAGACCCCATCTCTACAAAAAACTTAAAAACTAGCCAGGTGTGATGGCATGAGCCTGTAGTCCCAGGTACTCCCAAAAATCAATAATAAGACTTGATCAGCTCAAGAGGAAATTCTAAAGAAAGGGGATCTGGTAATTAAATCATGAGATGTGTCTTGGACCTCCTGGCATCAACCTTCTGGGAGGCAGCAGGAAGGAGATAGTCTCAGCCAATGTCTCTATTCCACAAAAAAATGGAGCCCTGAGAAGCTAAAATGGTTTGGGTAGAACTCCACAATAGTTCTCTCTGATTGATACGGGCTGCCTATGTTTGATTCAGTTGTAGGAATCCATATCAATGAAAATTAGTTATGGCAGGAGCTTGCACTGTCAGCCATTACTCACTATTGCCTTCTACTACACTATAATTACATTTCCACTCGAAAGGGATTAGGACCTCCACAAATACTGAAGTGTACTGAAGGTAAATTGAAAACCAGTGGGAAACAAAATGCAGTTTAAAAAGCTTCACACAACCAGCAACCTTAAACAGAAGAACAACCATTTTGCCCCAGATCAAATCTCAGGATGCCCATCAAAAGCAATCCTTTGAGTATTTCAGGGTCTTAAATTGTATTGGTGGGAAGGAGGCAAAACAATTCTATTTGGATTTGCACTGAACCAAAGTTAAATTAGGGACAAATTCCATAATTTAACTGGGAATCAGTGTCTTTTTCCCTTGTCTTTTATATACTTTTTTTTTTGAGACAGGGTCTCATTCTGTCACTCAGGCTAGCACAATGCAGTGAAGCAATCATGGCTCACTGCAGCCTCAACCTTCCAGGCTCAAGCAATCCTCCCACCTCAGCCTCCTGAGTAGCTGGGAGTACAGGCACACGCCACCATCCCTGTCTAATTTTTCATCTTTCATAGAGACAGGGTTTCACCAGGTTGCCCAGCCCGGTCTCAAAACTCCTGGGCTCAAGCAATCCTCCTGCCTTAGCCTCCCAAAGTCCTGAGATTACAGGTGTGAGCCATCGTGTCCAGCCTATTTACAGTATTTCTAAAGTTACAGCTTTGAAAGAGTTGAAAAGTGTTTTCACTATCTAACTCTACCCATGCTCATTGTGAACAGAAGTTCTGTGTTTTGGATCCTCTATGTGATAGAAGATAAATACTAAGTGCATCAGCAGAGGGTGGAGGAAGTGAATTCCATAAATGCTCACCCTAATGTTTTCTGCAACAGAAAATCATCTATTCTCATCTTTTTTCAGATATACAAAAAGAAAAAAGGAAGACTGTTTCACAATCGTGGATGAGTAGCTGATCATAGCTTTCATAAAATACACATACCAGCACTTCCACACAATTACCTTGAAGAACCAGTTTCTTGTTCCAAACATTTCAACAGCAAAAGACCTACCTGTAGCCAGCCATTTAGAAAGTGAAATATTGCCTAGAAAATACTTATTGGAATCAATAAACAATTAAAATTGGGGCTGAGGAAGTTCTTAGATTTACTTGATTTTTTTTCCCCACAGATTTAAAAGAAAATAAATTTCAAAATACTGTATAAATTCCTATGGATACAAGCTACATATACATAAGCAGGTATTCTCTTAATTTGTGTCAAAATTATCTCCTGACACCATCAGACATACTACCCCTTCTGGTAGTACCATTCAGGATCCATAAGATGGCAGGCCTAGATTTCACAGTAGTAATTAAAGTATATACATTGATTTCTTTGGAAAAAAAACCTCATATTATCAGTAGCATGTGGCTGGTAACAATCTTAGGGGCATATATCAGATTAAATTTGTAAATTAAAAAACATAGCAACTATTACCAGGTTAATGCATGCTATTAATTCATATTGAATCACAAAATATTATTGCCGGAAGAAATTTAAGATCATCTACTTTAGTCCTGCCTATTTCCATGTAAAGAAACCAGAGTGCAGATGTCAGAACTTTGCCCAAGATCACATGACAAAGCAAGTAGCAGAGAGAGGACCCGAATCCTGGTCTCCTTCCTCCCAATCTGTATCAGTCCTATTGTTCCCAATATTTCTTCAACTCCTCATGGTGGCATCAAAGTCCAAATGACTGCTCTGCTGTCCAGCCCTATCCTTGCAGTTTGCCACAGATTGCTTTTTCCTTGTCAAAGGAGTCACTCATGAGTCACCACTTGTCCTATCTGGACTCCGCATGGAAGCATGGAATTCCACAACTCTCTTCATAAACCAGTTGTGTGCGTCTCAAACTGGGGTGTGATGATGTATGGCGTACTTGAAGTCGCAGAATAAATAAGTACTATTTCCTTCATTGATTTTGGTGGTGAGGATGGGGCGCAACATCTTTATAATTAGAACATAAAATATGTATGAATGCCAAACATGAAATGCATAAAGGTTCAAAGCAATGTGTAGCTTTGTGTAGGCTAGATCAGGCCACTGTGCAGGCCTGCAGCAGTACAGCTCTTCAGTCCTCTGTGCTATCACGGACACTGTGGTGGAAAGCTTGGTATCTCATTAAGAGGCTCCCTCCTTCAGTACATAACCTGGAGTGCACCTTGTCTTCCATGATGTATAGAATAAGCTAACCTTACACTTGTGTTCTGGAAAAATCAACACACTGCTATCCAAATGCTATGTGGATAGTCCTAAGACACATTTTTTTTTTTTGAGACAGAGTCTCGCTCTGTCGCCCAGGCTGGACTGCAGTGGCTGGATCTCAGCTCACTGCAAGCTTCGCCTCCCGGGTTCACGCCATTCTCCTGCCTCAGCCTCCCGAGTAGCTGGGACTACAGGCGCCCACCACCTCGCCCGGCTAGTTTTTTGTATTTTTTTTTTAGTAGAGACAGGGTTTCACTGTGTTAGCCAGGATGGTCTCGATCTCCTGACCTCGTGATCTGCCCGTCTCGGCCTCCCAAAGTGCTGGGATTACAGGCTTGAGCCACCGCGCCCGGCCCTAAGACACATTTAACTTCTATATGACAAGCATTACATTATAAACATTAAAATATTCACCAAGTATCAACTATTATATATGATAAATATGTAACAGAGGCCACTGCTGGGCAGAATTCTTATGGACAAATCAAACACAGTGGATGGAATTAATAAAAATAAACCAACGTACTACTTTTAGTAAGCATTATGCTATAGAGGAATGTACAGAGATCCAAGAAGCAGGAGAGCTGGAGGATTTTTGATCACTCATCTAATGTGTCTTACTCTATTTTCTCATCTATAAAAAGGAGATTGGATTGGGTTAGAATGGGGGGAAAATTTAGAATTCTAAATTGTTTTTTTGCTCACCCTCTGCTCTAGCATTTCCTTGGGCATACTTTTTAAATGAATGTAACATAAGATAATTAGCACCTAAGCATTTTCCTGAGCATTTTGACAGTGATTAATTCAGTTTCTCGGAACATACTCACCTCCTTAAAAATTCTCGGTATATTGATTGGCTAGAAATCAGTAAATTAGTTAATATCATGAAAAACAAAGTAAGACTGGGAAACAATTTCAGATTAAATGAGACTAGAGAAAGGACACCTGAATGCAATACAAGATCCAGGATTTTGCTATGAAGAACGTTATTGCCATTATTGACAACTGGCAAAATTTGAATGACCACTATAGAACAGGCAATATTAGACAATGGTGTTGTATCCATTTCCTGATTTTGATAATTGTACTCTGGCTATGTAAAAGAATGACCTTGTTTCTGGAATTACACACTGACACATTTAGGGACAAAGGAGCATCATGTCTGCCAAGAGAGGGAGAAAGAGAGAGAGAGAGGGAGAGCAAGCCCAGATACCAGTGTGGTAAATGTTAAAATCTGGGAAATATGAGTGAAAAGTACATGGGAATTCTTTGTACTATTCTTGTAAATTTTTTGTAAGGCTGATATTATATTAAAATACAAAATTAAAAGAAAAAAATCATAAAGACAACCTGTTTGATGGCTACGTATAGAACTGCAATGGAAACCAGATGTAGAAAAATTAATGAGGAGGGCAAAATTACAGTCGAAGGGAAGCTGATTTATTTATAACATATTTCTTTGCAATTTATGAGTTTAAGATAATATACTATACTGTCTTGTATAAAAGGATGCATCTGGCGAACACTGGTCTAAAAATTCTTATTTGATAAATATTGTTATAAGGTCACTCTGTAGCTTATTTTTTGAGGTTTAAAAAATTTATATATAATAACTATAATATGTCTTTATTTTTCTTTTATGTCTTCTTTAGTAAATCTTTACTTATAGCCAGTGTTATAACTTAAAATCTCTTCACAGACAACTCACAGGGAGACTTTCACTCAGAATCTATGTAAAAACTGAACCAAAATGATTAAAGACAGTTTTAGACCATGAAAGAGAAATTACATATGTTGAATAAAAAAGCAATTTAAAGCAAATTACAAGAAACAAAATGAAATTTCAAAAATATATACTTTTACATGGAGTGCCATGGTGCACACCTATAATCCCAGCTACTTGGATCACTTGAGTCCAGGAGTTTGAGACCAACCTGAGTAACACAGTGTATTAGTGTGTTCTCATGCTGCTAATAAAGACACACCCGAGACTGGGTAATTTATAAAGGAAACAGGTTCAATTGAGAGTTCAGCATGGCTGGGGAGGCCTCAGGAAACTTACAATCATGGTGGAAGGGGAAGCAAACACATCCTTCTTCACATGGTGGCAGCAAGAAGTGCCAAGCAAAAGAGGGACAAGCCCCTTGTAAAACCATCAAATCTCGTGAGAACTATCACAAGAACAGCATTAAAGTAACTGCCCCCAGGATTAAAGTATCTCCTGCTGGGTCCCTTCCACCACACGTGGTTATGGGAACTACAGTTCAAGATGAGATTTGGGTGGGGACACAGCCAAACCATGTCACGTAGTGAGGCCCCTATCTCAAAAAAATGAAACATCATGTTATATCAACACACGGTAAGATAAAACAAGACACCAGAAAATAAATTCTGGTCTATACCTCACCTGTGTGCATAGGTAGATTATCTGTTGTTCCCAGGATTTAGCACATAGAAGTGGCATTGCTTCATATTTTTTCATGATGATTTTCAAAGGGTAAATGATCTCCCATATGACTATTTAAAAAATATATTTATTTTTCAATTGCTCAGTACATGTAAACTTCTTTAAAAATTAGCTTTTTCTTTTTTTTTTTTTTTTTTTGAGACGGAGTCTCGCTCTGTCGCCCGGGCTGGAGTGCAGTGGCCGGATCTCAGCTCACTGCAAGCTCCGCCTCCCGGGTTTACGCCATTCTCCTGCCTCAGCCTCCCGAATAGCTGGGACTACAGGCGCCCGCCACCTCGCCCGGCTAGTTTTTTGTATTTTTTTTAGTAGAGACGGGGTTTCACCGTGTTAGCCAGGATGGTCTCGATCTCCTGACCTCGTGATCCGCCCGCCTCGGCCTCCCAGAGTGCTGGGATTACAGGCTTGAGCCACCGCGCCCGGCCTAAAAATTAGCTTTTTCTTCTGTAAATACTTGTTTCTGACTTACACATCTCAAAGTTAAAATACTCTTTTTTTTTTTCTTTTTCTTTTATTGAGAAAGAAATAAAACTTGCTCTGTCACCCAGGCTGGAGTGCAATGGTATGATCTTGGCTCACTGCAACCTCCGCCTCCCGGATTCAAGCGATTCTTCTGCCTCAGCCCCCTGAGTAGCTGGGATTATAGGCTCCTACTACCATGCCCAGCTAATTTTTGTATTTTTAGTAGAGATAGGGTTTCACCACGTTGGTCAGGCTGATCTCGAACTCCTGACCTCAGATGATCCACCCGCCTCCCCGCCTCAGCCTCCCTCCCAAAGTGCTGGGATTACAGGCATGAGCCACCGTGCCTGGTCCAGTGTTTACCTTTCCCCCATATAGTTAGCTGATAAAAAAGCTTTTGTGTATATACCCTGCATATCACAATGGGGGTAAATTAAACTGAGATGGTTTTCATCCATATCTGAAACTCAAAAATCTTGATCAGTTGCTAATAAATTTCACACAGCCCACTTATATTTACAAAGTGAAGAGTAACCGATCTACTCAGAGCATGGGATCATTAGAATAAAACATTTGGGAAGTCTGTCCTTGAAGGACTAACACAAAAGTATGTTCTCATCTTTACACGAGGACTCTGGATTATTTTCCATGCTTTTGTGATGAAGTGCTGTTTTGTTATATAATTTTGACTTGGATTCTTCCCAATTACATCTGTTTATGTAATTTCAGGAGGAATACTGAACATCTGAGTCCTGGATGATACTATTATAGTAAACTAATAATTGCAGAAGTTTAAAAAAAAAAAAAGCTGCATCAATTGCACCATTGCACTCCAGCCTTGGTGATAGAATAAACCCCGTTTCTTTCTTTTCTTTTCTTTTTTTTTGAGACGGAGTTTTGCTCTTGTTGCCCAGGCTGGAATGCAGTGGTGCGATCTCGGCTCGCTGCAACCTCTGCCTGCTGGGTTCAAGTGATTCTCCTGCCTCAGCCTCCCAAGTAGCTGGGATTACATGCATGCTCCACCATGCCCAGGTAATTTTTGAATTTTCAGTAGAGACAGGGTTTCACCATGTTAGCCAGGCCAGTCTCAAACTCCTGAATTCAGGTAATCCACCCACCTTGGCCTCCCAAAGTGCTGGGATTACAGGCATGAGCCACCAAGCCTGGCTTCCGTTTCTTAAAAATATGTAGTCATCCAGCCTGGTCAACATGGAGAAACCCCGTTCCTACTAAAAATACAAAAATTAGCCAGGTGTGGTGGCGCACGCCTATAATCCCAGCTACTCGAGTGTCCGAGGCATGAGAATCACTTGAACACAGGAGGCGGAGGTTGCAGTGAGCCGAGATCACGCCACTGCACTGCAGCCTGGGAGACAGAGTAAGACTCTGTCTCAAAATAAAATAAATAAATAAGTAAATACATACATATACATACATAAAATACAAGAACATTACAAAATAGAAGTTTTCCTTATTTCATTTAACTGTTTTTTTTCTCTCCAGCTATTTTAATTGATTCAAAATGTTCAACATTATTTAGCAACTAGTATATGCCAGACATGGTTGTTAAGTATTGAGAATATAAGCAAATAATATGTAATTGAAAACCTGCATAAACAAAAACATGGTCTCTGGCTTCATCCTGGTTACAGTCTAAGTCCTGAGAACTTAAAGGGCAGGGATGAGTTTTATAAGCTTGGTACCTCGCTGGGTGCCTTGCACATGCAAGAACCACAGTAACACTCTCTGATGATACTGATGATGTCTGCACTGCCTATAGATCTTTCTTATTGGTAGAAGAGAGATTCTTCACGCTGTAATCAGATCATTTTACCTTTGAAAATAGACTTTGGCTGGGTGCAGTGGCTCACGCCTGTAATCCCAGCACTTTGGGAGGCCAGGGTGGGCAGATTACGAGCTCAGGAGCTAGATACCATCCTGGCCAACATGGTGAAACCCTGTCTATCAAAATACAAAAAATTAGCCGGGCGTGGTGGTGCACACCTGTAGTCCCATCTACTTGGGAGGCTGAGGCAGGGGAATTGCTTGAACCCGGGAGGCAGAGGTTGCAGTGAGCTGAGGTCGCGCCACTGCACTCCAGCCTGGCAACAGAGTGACACTCTGTCTCAAAAAAAAAAAAAAAAAAAAAAATAGACTTCAGCCCAGCCAGACCCGGTGGGTCACACCTGTAATCCCAGCACTTTGGGAGGCCGAGCAGGCAGATCACCTGAGGTCAAGAGTTCGAGGCCAGCTTGGCCAACATGGTGAAACCCTGTCTTTACTAAAAATACAAAAAATTAGCCCGGCATGGTGGCACATAATTGTAGTCCAGGTACTTGGGAGGCTGAGGCAGGAGAATCACTTGAACCTGGGAGGCAGAGGTTGCAGTAGGCCGAGATCCAGCCACTGCACTCCAGCCTCGACAACAGAGCGAGACTCTGTCTCAAAAAAAAAAAAAAGAAAAGAAAAAAGAAAAGACTTCATCCAGCAAGAAAGAAAGCTGTCATACCGGATTCCTGAAAGTCACTTGGAATCTCATCCTTTTTAGGAATCTCAATAGCCTTGTCTTACTGAAATAACAAAAATTGCAACAAGTTTCCACACATAGGCAAGGAGCTGTGGACCTTTGTAAACATTGCTCAGTGTCCAGTAATCCCATTGTTAGTTATTCACATGCAGAATAAATTCTCAAATGATAGCTCTTTGACATACACATTTTACACAAATTAGTTGATTAGTTATATACATAGCCTCAGGTTCTAGATGACAGGGCTTACTCTTCATCAGTCTTTCGTTTTTTTTTTTTTTTTTGAGACGGGGTTAGGCTCTGTCTCCAGGCTGGAGTGCCCTGGCGTGATCTTGGCTCACTGTAACCTCCACCTCCCAGGCTCAAGTGATCCTTCCACCTCAGCCTTCCAAGAAGTAGCTGAGACCACAGGCGCCCACCACCATGCCCAGCTAATTTTTTTGTATTTCTGGTAGAGATGGAGTTTCACCATGTTGCCCAGGCTGGTCTCAAACTCTTGAGCTCAAGTGAGCTGCCTGTCTCAGCCTCCTAAAGTGCTGGGATTATAAGCGTGAGCCACCATGACTGGCTTCCTCAGTCTTTCTGTAATAAAAAATCTTTTTTTTTTTTTTTTTTTTTTTGATACAGAGTCTCACTCTGTCGCCCAGGCTGGAGTGCAGTGGCATGATCTTGGCTCATCGCAATCTCCACCTCCCAGGTTCAAGCAGTTCTCCTGTCTCAGACTCCTGAGCAGCTGGGACTATAGGCGCGAGCCACCAGGCCCAGCTAATTTTTGTATTTTTAGCAGAGATGGGGTTTCACCATGTTGGCCAGGCCTGTCTCGAACTCCTGACCTCAAGTGATCTGCCTGCCTTGGCCTCCCAAAGTTCTAGGATTACAGGCGTGAGCCACCATGCCCCGCCCTTTCCGAAATAAAACTTAGCAAATGCTGATGTGAATTAGAAACAGCAGTACAAAGGAAAGAATACAAAAAACCCACTGGTAAGTGGTTCTGAAAATAAATCATACAATCACTATTCTCTTTGATGAAAATATTTTTTCAAGATGATAAACAAGCACTGCAGATACCTACCATTGTGTTGCAACTGCCTACAGTATTGAGCACAGTAACATACTACGCAGATTTGTAGTCTAGAAGCAATAGGTTATTCAATATGGCCTAGGGGTATAGTAGTCTACACCACCTAGGTTTATGTAAACATACTCTATGATGTTCACACAACGATGTAATTGCCTAATGATGCATTTCTCAGAACGTATCTCCACTGTTAAGTGATGCATGACTGTACGTTAATGTATCTGTGTTTTTCTGGGAGAAGGTTCCTATGACTTTCATTAGATTCTCAAAGGTGTTAATGATCCGAAAACTTCCTAAGAACTATGACCCCAAAAGAAAATAATCAGCACTCATATTCTAAGGAAACTAGCACATGGAATGAATTCAATAAATATTGTTAAATGAAATCTAAGTAAATAACTTTTATCTAGAGTATCATTAAACTTTTTTTTTTTTTTTTTTTGAGATGGAGTCTCGCTCTGTCGCCCAGGCTGGAGTGCAGTGGCCGGATCTCAGCTCACTGCAAGCTCTGCCTCCCGGGTTCCCGCCATTCTCCTGCCTCAGCCTCCCGAGTAGCTGGGACTACAGGCGCCTGCCACCTCGCCCGGCTAGTTTTTTGTATTTTTTAGTAGAGACGGGGTTTCACCGTGTTAGCCAGGATGGTCTCGATCTCCTGACCTCATGATCCACCCGTCTCGGCCTCCCAAAGTGCTGGGATTACAGGCTTGAGCCACCGCGCCCGGCCTTCACTAAACTTTTTTAATGCTGTCATCAGAAATATATGTTGAGTATGAAAGAAATCAGAGAAAAGAGGAGAAAAATGACAAATCAAAATGGAGTGACTACTACATGCAGGATAATGGTACAGGTGGTGGGAGGACTTTGTTAAGGTAATTTCTGCTTTTTAGGCACATATGATAAATGTGGGATGGTATGATAAAACATACAAAGTGGTGTAAGAATATTAGCAAAAGGAAAAAAGCAGTCAATGTATTTACAATATACACTAGCCTTTCTAAAGGGGATAGCCTCTGAGGGAAAAGCCTAGGTTTGAAGGAGTTTTTGACATATACAGGGTTTAACTGTGCCATCTGCAATAGGAAAAGACTAGAAGTATGAGGTATTGAATAGAAGGTATTGGAATAAATGAAAACTGCCCCTTCCTGCTCCTCTTTTTACAGTTTTCAGCTATTGCGAAGAGAGCACCAGGGCAATGCGAAGCAATCCAGCGGTTTCTGAAGGGCACACTCCCTGGCTCTGCCTCCTTATGCTACTTTTGTGTGCTGGGGGTTGGGGGCAGTTTGCTGACTTGACCAGAGGATAAGGAAATCACTCCTCCAGTGCCCTGAAACCATTACAGATTTTTATTTGTTTTTATTTTATTTTTATTTTTGGAGATGGAGTCTCATTCTGTTGCCTAGGCTGGAGTGCAGTGGAGCAATCTTGGCTCACTGCAACCTCTGCTTCCTGGATTCAAGCGATTCTCCTGCTTCAGCCTCCCAAGTAGCTGGGACTACAGGCATGTGCCACCACACCCAGTTATTTTTTTTGTATTTTTAGTAGAGACAGGGTTTTGCCATGTTGGCCAGGCTGGTCTCAAACTCCTGACCTCCAATGATCCACCCGCCTTGGCCTCCCAAAGTGCTGGGATTACAGGCATGAGCCACCCCGCGCCTGGTCCCATTGGATTTTGAAACAGGTATTAGCCTAACAAAGATCTTTCACCCAGAGGCAAATGCCTTGAAAAATTCCAGTTTATATTTGGGAAATGTCCCCAGTGGGAATATTTGAAAGCATAAAAGCACACCTCCAAGTCAGTGCTGCCGCTACTTCCTTCTGTGATGTTTCTGAGAAGTTCCAGCAGAAGGCCAAATCCAACTGGTGTCTAAACTCTTTCCCCATTTTGCTATTATGAGTTTTCTTAAAGTGAGGCATATCTGCAGCAACATATTTTACTTACTGGTGTCTTATTTTTTTACTACAGAAAAGTAACTAGGAAATACATGATGAGACCATTATTGGGGGGATAAAGCCCAGGAATTTAGTCCAACTATGGTGATATTCGTTGTTTGTCACTCTTCACCTCAAATATAGAGTACAAAAATACTACTGGGTGTAGTGGCTCATGCCTGAAATCCCAGCACTTTGGGTGGCCGAGACAGGAGGACTGCTTGAGCCCAGGAGTTCCAGACCAACCTGGGAAACATAGTGAGACACTGTCTCTACAAAAAATTAAAATTAAAATAATTAGCCGGGCATAGAGGCTGATACCTATAGTACTAGCTACTCAGGAAGCTTAGGTGGAAGGATCACATGCCAGGAGTTTGTGGCTGCAGTAGCTATGATCATGCCACTGCACTCCAGCCTGAGCGACAGAGTCAGACCCTGTCTCTAAACAAACAAGCAAAACAAAAATACTATCATTTATAAAAGTTATCATTCCTTGCATCTTCTTCTTCCCTAAACCCACTGCAACCACTTTCAGATCACAAATAACTTAGGGGCTGACCACTACAAACCATAAAATGGGTTCAACTTCCAGCTCTGGGTGAACCTGACAAGTTATTTATCCTTTGTAAGCCTAAATGCCCTTATTTGTGAAAAGGAGTAAATAACAAGGTTTTTGTGAACAATAAAGGAGACACTGCAAGTAAAAATATTGCATGGCATACTGTAACTGCTCAATAAGTATTTGCTATTATTCTTATTACTGCCTTCACTAGTGTCCGTATCTACAGTCCTTTGTAAAATTCACCTTGTGGCCAGGCATGGTGGCTCATGCCTGTAAAACCAGCACTTTGGGAGGTCTAGGCCGGTGGATCAACTTGAGGCCAGGAGTTAGAGACCAGCCTGGTCAACATGTTGAAATCTTGTCTCTACCAAAAATACGAAAGATTAGCTGGGTGTGGTGGTCACACCTGTAATCCCAGCTACTGGGAAGGCTGAGGCACAAGAATTGCTTGAACCTAGGAGCCAGAGGTTGCAGTGAGCTGAGACCGCACCACTGCACTCCAACCTGGGCAACTGAGCAAGACTCTACCTCAAAAAAAAAAAAAAAAGAAAGAAAAAGAAAAAGAAAAAATTCATCTTGCACTTTGCTAACACATTTGGCTTTTTCTTTTCCTTTTTTTTTTTTTTTTGAGACAGGGTCTTGCTCTGTCACACAGGCTGGAATGCAGTGGCATGATCACACGTCACTGCAGCCTTGACCTCCCAGGTTTAAGTGATCCTCTTGCCTTAGCCTCCTGCGTAGCTGAGACCACAGGCATGCACCACCATGCTCAGCTAATTTTTCTTTTCTTTTTCTTTTTTTGTATTTTTTGTAGAGAAGGGGTTTTGCCATGTTGCCAAGGCTGGTCTCGAACCCATGGGCTCAAGCAATCCACCCACCTCTACCTCCACCTCCCAAAGTGCTGGCATTACAGACAGGCATGAGCTGTGGCATCTGGCCATATTTGGTATTCTTTTTTTTTTTTTTTTTTCCTTTTTCAACTCATTGCTTGCTAACACATTGGATATTCTTAGATCACCTTTGAGTTTTGTCAGTTTCTTTTCAAAACTCCTCAGTGGATTCCCTGCATACAGGATAGTCTTATCTTCTTGCCTGGAATGTGTAGCCATTCCCTAACTGGCCTTAACAACCCTGATACCAGCTTGGTCTTTCATGATGCTCGTTAATAATAGACTACACTTCTTCCCCTTCCCCAACACACCCTGCTCTTTCAGACTCTTTGCCTTTGTTCCTGGTGTTCTGTGTGTGTGGAATGCCTTCTCTATGTACATCCATATGGGGTGCTGAAGATGCCACCTTCCCCCACAAGGCTCTGATCCCTTTAGCAGAGCAGACGCTCTCTGGACTCCTGAAATAACTTGTCGTTTTCTCCCATCTTGAAAAAGTGTTACTTAGGTTCACATTATCTCCCAACCTAAAATATAAATCCTTTAAAAACCAAGGTTCACGTTTGTTACATTTTACATACTCATGGCCCAGGGTCACACTCACAATCGGTACAAATACCCATAATGAAAGCAGAATGTGGTAACAGAAGACAGTGAAACAAAGTGCTGAGGGAGCCCAGCAGAGGAAGAGTTTATTTCATTTGCCTTCACATTTGAAGTAAATCTTTAAGGATATTAGAACTGTGTTGGGCAGAAATGATGGAAATCAGGAATCTAGGCTAAGGCAGCAACATGAATAAAGGTGGAGAGGGAAATGCACAACGGAAGAACAATTCATATGGCTAAAATTTCGGTGGCAGGTTGTTAGGACTGAAAAGGCAGATTATAGAGGGCCCTGAAGGAACTCCTAATTGCATTTGGACTCAATTTTGAGGTCATGGGAAGCTAATGAGGTTTTTGAGCTGGGAAATGACAGATGTGTGTTTTCGAAAAATGACTCTATCAGCTGGGCACACAATGGAACTAGGGATGAGACCATTAGTTTGCATGTGTGTGTCCCTCCAAAATTCATGTTAGAACTTAAACCCCAAGGTGATGGTATTAAGAGCTAGGGCTTTTGGGGGAGTGATTAAGTCATAAAGACTCCACCTTCATGAGTAGGACTAATGCCCCTATAAGAGAGGCATCAGAGAGCCGCTTGGCCCTTCCAGCTCTTCACCCACGTGAGGATACAGCATTTATGTCCTTTCACTCGTCTGCCTTCTGCCACGTGAGGATGCTGCAGCAAGGTGCCATCCTGGAAGCAGAGACCAAGCCCTCTCCAGACACCAAATATGCCAGTGCCTTGATCTTCAACTTCCCAGCCTCCAGAGCTGAGAAATAAATTTCTGTTGTTTACCAATTACCCAGCCTGTGGTATTTTGTTACAGTATCAGGAATGGACTAAGGCAAAGACCAATAGAGACTTTCGCAATAGTTAGGAAGACAGTAATGGTATCTTGAACTACAGTGGTGGCAGTGAGAATGTGAAGAGGCAAGATGTGAAAGGAGACAGAGTGGAAAGAGAACTTCAACAGGGTGATGGAGAAGAAGCAGGTGTTCTCAACCTGGAGTCTATGGAGAGAACTTAGGGGGGTCCCTAAACTTGCACAGAAAAATAGAACATCTTTATTTTCATTAACCTGTAAGTTAAATGTAGCATGTCTTCAATTACGAATACAGGCAACACACCAATGGCACCGGACTTCATCAGATTGGCAAAGGGATCCATGGCATAAAAAAGAACTTCTTCACTCTAAGGGCCTAAAAGTCTGGTAATGTCTTTACCAGAAACAAAGATTACAATTAAATACAAAAATTTTAAAACATTAAAAACAAAAACAAAACACAACAATGTGTGGGGACGGAGGGAAGGAAGAGTAGTAAAAACAGAAAAAGTTCTGTTTGACTTTAGATGTGCTGAGTTTCAGGTGTCAGCCCACCCTTATTTCGTAGGAGGACATCCGATTTCTTACGCCCAGTCGCCTTCAGCAGGGAACCTGAATCATCTCCATATAGTAGGAATCTGCATTTCCCATTCTGTTCCTCCTCCCATCTCTCCGCATTGAAAAGAGTCCAGGGGTGACCAACTGTCCTGGTTTGCCTGGGACAGAGGGGTTTTCCAGGACACATTCAATGCTAAAACCAGGAAAATCCAAGACAAACTATGATGAGCTCATCATCCTAAGAGGCCCTCAAATCTGGCACTGTATGCTAATAAGGCTATAATAATACTATCTACATTACAAAACTATGCTATTTAAGGTTTCTTTTAGATCTGAGTTTGTCCATCTGTTCTCATGAGATGGAAAATCCTGAAGGAAAATCTTCCTTTCATAAGGTCAGACTCAACAAATCCATTAGTAACTGCATATCATTATGTCAATAGTCCCACAATTTATACAGTTCTGGCACATCCACCTATCATGCAATCCTCACAAGAACTCCATGAGGTAGATTTGATACTCTTCCTATCACAGAAACCGAGGCTCTGCAAGATTTATTACTTTGCTTTACCTCACCCAGCAAGCAAAGTGGCCGGCTCCTAGCACTGCAGCTGTCAAAGAACACTGAGACACTGTGTGTTCTACAGAGACAAGAGTGGCTGTTGCTACACGGAGATTATGCAGAGTTGCAATTTCTTTCTATTGCCATGTCCAGGAACTCAGTGCTCTGCCACTGCACTGATTCACAATAATATGAAGTGTTAGTTTTAAGCACAAGGTACCCTAAGGTAAGGTGTCGGCTGACCTAAGGGAAAAGGCATAAAAGCCAAAAAATAAATGTCCCAAACCAGTAAGATTAAGCAAGAACAGCAATAATTTGCAAATGAAAATGTATGGCAAATGGTACAAAGACTATGCTCCCAGATGCAGCTCTAATTAGAAAATCTACACACGGTAGTAAGTGTACCTGTATTAGTCAATACAGAAAATCAACATGCCCGTGTGTGCCTGCGTTGATCGATCCAGGAATCTTAGCCGGGGATGGAACGGTGAAAGCCAGGATAGATAAACCACGGTAGTAACGTACTACTAATGCTCCATACACTTAAGGGAATGGCCCTGCCAGGTTTATTGGCCCTGCAATTCACCAGCTACCTCTTCCTGTCGCCATGGCAACACCCACACCCAACAGCTCCAGAATTCACCTTTGGATGTCCACAATCCACCGAATTTGCACCTACGCAGTTCAAATAAACCAACAAAAGACATCCCCACCCGCTAAACTGAGACAATCACTACCTTTTCCATTTCCCCGATTTCTAACTCATCCAGGGAACATGTCTTTAATTTTTCACCCATATCCACTGAAGGGAGGGTGAGTCCTAAACAACGACCACTTTTGATAACAGTGAGAGGGTTTTTTTTCTTTCCTCCCCCTCCCCCCGCTTTTATTGCGGGGTTGGACATTAGAGACAAACGAAAACCGGATGCACACACAAACATTTGCCTAAAAAAGGCAAGTTAGTTGATATGATCAAAATAATTTTCAGCCAACGTCTCGTGGCACGTCTGTCAGGCAAGCTGAGTTTTACCCCCGCAGGCGACCGCCTCTGGAGCTGAGAAATAGTTTCCAGCGCGGCAGTTTGATTTACAGCTCTCAAAAACAAAAACGCATTCCGTGCCGGCGGGACCGCGCACAGCGTGAGCAACAACCATGACGTATTCGAGAGAGTTTTCCAGAACGGCTCTCTGGCTCGAGCAAGATGCCCAGGCAGCAAATCTCATTTCTGCTGGGAGAAAGGGAATCAAATCGCACCCCACTGCGCCAGCCCAGAGAACGCAAACCAATCAGTTTTATTAAAACGATAGTTAAACCCTTCCTCAGACCCTGAGCTCTGCCCCGAGCCCCGAGACCTCGCTTTCTACCCCCACCACATCCCTAAGACCTGGGAAAAACAAAACGACTCGCCGTAGAGGAAAAGGAAACCCCAAACAAAACTCGGTGGCAAAGCCTTTTTCTACTGGCCAAAGAGAGCCGCGAAGACCCCTTGCGTCCGGGGCCGTCCGCGCTGCCACTACTAAAGATGGCGGCCATAGGCGGAGCCGCTCCCTACGAAGGCCGCCGGCTGCCCCACCGGCCACGACCATTCACGCGGAGGCCTCCACGCCCGCCGCGGCTTGACGCATTGCAGGTACAGCGCGGCCAATCAGGCGGCGCGGCTCTTTTCGGCCAACCACTGCAGGGTCGCGCCGGCCTATCAGAGCGTCCTTGTCAAACAGAACGAGGAAAGAAGCCTCAGCAGCGCCAACTAAGCAACCGGTTACAGAGCTCGTTCCGGTGCGTGTGTGACGACACCACCGTGTGCTCCTCCGCTGGGAGATATAGTGCCCTCGCCCGAGGCTCGCCCCGCCCGCGAGCGCTCCAAAGGCTTGGGCGTGGGGCTAGCTCCTCCCCTCCGCTTGACGGGCGGTGGTTCCCCCGAGACAGAAACTTGCCTGAAAAATAATACCAAATTCCCGTGCTGCGGCCCGTGGCCCTCCATGGGGCGACGTGAACTAGCGTCGCCTGCCCCCTTGCTCTTTACCGTTCGTCCTTCGCGTTTTGTGAAAACAGTTGGCGCCGCAGAAATGAGATAAACGCCCTGAGCTCGAAACCCGCAATCGAACTGTCACCGAGCCGACCCTTCCTGTTTTGGAGCCCAGGGCCCGGCCACCCGAGAAGCACCCTCGTGGGCACTTTGTTTCTAGAAGGGCCCGTTTCCATTTCCTTCCTAAGGTTTCCTTATCTCCTGCGGCGGGAGGGGTCCGCTGGGCTCGGGTTTTCAGCTGCGTCCGAGCTGCAGAGGGCTGCGGAGTGAACGCGGCCAGGAGCCCGCCTGGGAGCCCGCAGCGCCCGGGATCCGGGCAGAGGCCTGAGAGCCGCTGCTTGGCCCTCTCTGGCAGGGTAGACCGAGGGGAGGCTTCTGGCCTCCTCCCCCTTAAGCCCCTTACTGCTTCTGTGGGGAAGGGCCGCTTAGGTAGAGGCGAAGGTCCGGGGAGATGACCTCTCCCATGGGCCACATCTGCTGCCATTGTCTGTGTCGTGCCAGAAGGTACCTCTCAGCCCTCAGTGCAGTGAAAAATCTGACACCCAAGAAGGTCGATTGACACGCCTAACGTCACATAGCAATTTAGTAGCACAGCACAGAATAGAAGCTACCCAGGCTGGCTGTCTCCCAAGCCTGTGTTTCTCTACCACAGTAACACTGCATCTTCCAGAGCTGAAGCTGTAGTTATGAGATGGCTCAAGCATTTGGGGGAACTGGAAGGCAGACCTGGGAATGAAGAGAATCGTTTTCTCTGAGCAGAATTTTCAGTCAGTGACCTACAGAAAAAGTAGAGAAGAAACATTACTTGGTTATTGTCACTGTTCCAAGAAGCTAGCTAAGAAAATTAAATCGTGTGGATTTCTTAAAACTGCAGTTTCGTGTAACCTCCAAACATCCATCTGTGACTTTGGCACAAGGTGGCTTGGATATCTGATCTTTGTGATTGAACTATGTTCACATCCTGTTTCTAAGACTGTGTTACTAATGGTTTTTCCTGAGGTTTTACAACCAGTGGTGGTGTCTGCGCTGTAGTCAAGTGAAGGTTCTTTGATCTAAGGCTATACTTGTCAGTTGCTGTTTATTGCTTCTTAAACTTTTACTCAAAGTCTTCTTCAAAAAGGAGAAAAGCTGTGGTTTTCTTTCTGTAGGCGGTTAGTAGTCATCCCCAAAGATGTTTGCCAAGTGAGCAAATATATTGGAACTTCCAAATGAGCATTTCACTGTAAAAATACCTGCCCCCAAAACAATACGTCATGTTTCTTTTGCAATTTATATGGTATAGGAAACATGTACTGTGACTTCTTTGTAGCAAACCAGATCCTGATGTGAAAAAAGAGATCTAACTGTGCCAATAACAAATTGAGAATTCTTGAGTAAGTTCCTTTCCTGTGTTCTTGGGACCTCAGTTTTTCTTTCTTTTCTTTTCTTTTTTTTTGTTTGAGACGGAGGCTCGCTCTGTCGCCAGGCTGAACTGCAGTGGCATGATCTCGGCTCACTGCAACCTCTGCCTCCCAGGTTCAAGCGATTCTCCTGCCTCAGCCTCCCCAGTAGGTGGGATTACAGGCATGTTTCACTACCTTGGTCAGGCTGGTCTTGAACTCCTGACCTCAGGTGATCTGCCGGCCTCAGCCTCCCAAAGTGTTGGGATTACAGGCATGAGCCACCGCGCCTGACTGGGACCTCAGTTTTCTAGTATGTAGACTTTGAGGACTGGATTAGAGAATTTCCAGATTCCCTTCCAGCTCTAGTATTTGATTCCCCTGTGGAGAAATTGGACCATAACTTCATTATGTCATTATACTTAGGCTTATCTGTTTCTGTGTATGATGCTTGACATTGTACAAGTTGCTTATATGTTTATTTTTATATTCAGTCTTCCCAATATTTATAATACTTCCAGAGGAAGGGTCCCAGTTTTACAAAGAAGTTAGGCTTATCAGGAAGCCTGAACTACATTTATCTAAATGTGAATTGGTGTGCCACAAAATATTCCTTGAGGCTTATTACTTCAATCCTAGTACATGTAAAACTTGCTTTTTAGCAGTCAGCAAATGAGCTCACTAAATTGTGAACTCCTTAAGGACAAGGCCTGTTCGAGTCATCATCATATTGTCTGTGCCTAGTGAATTTCCTTTACATTTCTAGATAAAGATTTACTGAAGAAATGAATGAACAGTAATTAGGACAATAGTAGGAGAATCTGGATTTGAAAGGGCCTTTGAGTCCCAAGAAAGTCAATCAAAGGCCGGATGCAGTGGCTTACACCAGTAATCCCAGCACTTCGGGAGGCTGAGGTGGGCAGATCACTTGAGCCCAGGAGTTCAAGACCAGCTTGGGCAAAATAGGGAGACCCTGTCTTTACAAAAAATAACAAAAATTAGCCGGGCGTGGTGGTGCACACCTATGGTCCCAGCTAATTGGGAGCCTAAGGTGGGAGGATCACCAAAGGCCAGGAGTTTGAGGCTGCAGTGAGCTATGATCGCGCCGCTGGACTCCAGCCTGGGTGACAGAGTAGGACCCTGTCTCAAAAAAAATCAGTATTTATGGAGTATCTACAACATAGAAGGTTCAGTTTCTTTTTTCAACGCAATTTTTTTCCCCCTCTGGTTGAGTTGTCTCCATTTTTTTATTTTTAAGTTAAAGAAATATCATTGTGGAACATTAATGATCTTAAATATCAGGGCTTATCTCCAAGCTCTCCTTTGTGTGTATTCTATTACATTTTTTGAAGAATACAAAGATTTAGAAGAAAATGATTTTTAAAAAACCTATCTGACTCACTCAAACAGAATTGCTCACTTTCCCGGTCTATTGTTGCTTTTCTGGTCTTTGGAAAGAGATGATGTCTTCTACCCGGCCTTGGATTTTTTTTTTTTTTTTTTTTGGTCCTTCCTTTTTCTTTGGTGGGGGCAGTTTTTGGAAATAAATGTCACAATGGATCAGTCAATTTGAGTAGGCATGGTCTAGTCTGTCGTAAGTATTTTATATGAGTACCATTTGACAAAGTCAGAATTCTATAATGATTTTTAACTTTTTTTTTTTTTTTGAGACAGTCTCATTCTGTCACCCAGGCTGGAGTGCAGTGGCGTGATCTTGGCTCACTGCAATCTCTGTCTCCCGGGTTCAAGTGATTCTTGTGCCTCAGCCTCCAGAGTAGCTGGGACTATAGGCGTCTGCCACCACACCTGGCTAATCTTTGTATTTTTTGTAGAGATGGAGTTTCACCACATTGGCCAGACTGGTCTCAACTCCTAGCCTCAAGTGATCCACCCGTCTTGGTCTCCCAAAGTGCTGTGATTACAGGCGTGAGCTGCCATGCCAGGCCGATTTTTAACATTTCTAAAAAGATGTAACTCTTGAGACAAGTCCACTGTGACCTCAGATGTATATACATCCACATCTCTAAGAGTCTCCTGGTTACTAGGGAATTCCGCACAAGTTCCTCACAAAATTCACAAGCAAGAATATTTAGAACATGAAATTCTAAATCTGGGAAGAACCAGAGAAAGTCCATCTGGTCTAACTTTTACATTTTCCAGATAAGAAAACTAAGTCCCAAGAAGGGACTAGTTAGGGAAAGAACAGGTTTTTAGACTGCTCTTTCCTTTGACCTTTGAAAACATTTTAATCAAAGAACAATCATAATAAGGGGAGTAGAGGAATGTTATCATTCACAGGGCTTCCAAGTGACTGTGGAAAATCTTGGGAGACTGCTTTGGACTTTGTTATCCATTTAGGGATTGGCTGTTCTGAATTGTTCTCTGTGCCTTATCTAAACCACTTGCCTTAAATCTTTGACCTTCATTTAAATTGCTGACACTTCTGCCTTGTGAAACTTTATCATAATTTCTTCTGTCTTTTTTAGGCTAGCAGCATTTCCCGTTCTTATTCCCAGAAGAGCTCAGAGAAGTTTATTTTTTGAGATGAGTGATGCATAAAAAGAAATGTGGCTACACAATTCTAATTATTTCATAAAGTTCTGAGGTATTTTTAGGGTATTGCAAAGTGCTAATAAAAAAAAATCATGTTCATGGATATACAGAGTGGAATAATGGGCTTTGGAGACTCCAAAAAGTGGGAGGGCAGTAAGGGATGAGAAATTACCTATTGGGTACATTGTACACTGTTCAGGTGACAGTCACACTAAAAGCCCAGACTGTGCAATATATACATGTAACAAAAATGTACCCTTTAAATCTATAAAAAAAAAAATCCTTTCCAGCCCTAGTTTGCCAAGGCTTTTTTTTTTTTTTTCATGGAGAACATTTATAATAAACTCTTTGTTCTGCATAAAAAAAGAATAATGTTTGTGTCTTTATTTCTCATTATGCGATTTTTAGGATGCTTTCTAAAATTTTGATTTCTTCAGGAGGTTAAAACAGTATGATTGGACTTGTTTAGAGCATGGTGCTCTTTCACAGAAAGAGAAACTTGTTCCAAGGCTTCAGCGGCATCCTAACCCCCTAACCTAGCTGGCCGTCTAACAAATATTCACAGCAAAACAAGTTTCGAAAGTCAGAATGGCTCGTTGGGAGCCTATGGTGTCGCCATATGGAACACAGTTTGAAATGTGTGCTCAAACCACGAAGTATTCCCAACTGCAAAGGTTCCCACGGGTCTCAATTGAATCTGTATAAAAAAGTAAAAAATAAAAATAAAGTTCCTACAGCTACAAAGCACAGAATACCTTTTCTCTCCCCTTCTTTAGGATTTGAAAATCAGAAATGCCTCTAGTAGAATCTCCGTGTCAGTAGACCATTTAAAATATGGTTCATATGTTTTGCTGCTATTCAGTTTTAAGGTCATTTCCTAAGTTTCAAACTTTGAGGGGAAACAGGTGCAACTGTGAACCTTTGTGTGGCAGGGAAGAGCTAGAGCAGTGAAACATGAAACTATAAATCAGTTCTCTGAGTCACAAATCTCTTGGGCTGCTCTGGAAGACAGTGATGACTCAGCAGCATTGCATAGGACTGGTGGAGGGTGAGGCGGCTGAGGGCTTGATGCCCTGGGCACCAACCTGTTGGGGGTGCCGCCAAATGATGGGAGCCCGAGTTGGATCTTCCCACTGCTGAGCCCTTCCACAGACCAACTCAGACCCCCTGACCTGGGTTCTGAATGGATTTCTGACCTACCCATTGCCATTTAGCACACTGATACTTTAAATATTATAAGCAACCACATCTTATATTTCCCTAGGGTTTGTTTATTACACTAATGTTACAGATGAGATAGCTGAGTCTGCGTGGCTAAGCGGCCAACGAAGCAGCCATTTAGCCTAGCAAAGCAATATGGTCCTCTTCTTGGGAAAAAACTACTTGCTTTGTCAAAACAGTGAAAATAACAAAGCCTTGAGTAAACTTTCATCAAAATAAGACATTTTCTGTCTATCCTTTTGGTTTATGAGAATGAGAATGAGAAGGAAGGTGACACAGTGATATTCAGTTGTACAACTTGAAAACACTCCTGAAGGTACGTCTTTTCAGTGGCCAAATGATTCAGTCATCCCATTGTGATGCCTGGAGTTGGTTTATTAGCCAATGACTCAGAGCCTCGACTTAGAATGAATAAAACCCAATAAGCATCTTCACTAGATTTAGGTGGAGGTGGTTTTTCTGTTCAAAGACTACTCCCCTTTGACCATATTTTCTCCATTATAGGAAGCAGAGGATGGATCCAGTTATGTGAAAGTCTGAAGAAAATTGCCAAAGGATGGGTCAGCCAGGGTATATGCTTGCTCGTGACTATAGAAGGATACAGGTTGGGATCAAAGCAGGGGTAGTTCAGGATGTTCCGGAGGAGGTGTGGCCTCCCACCTTGCTTTCAGAATTAGAGCAAAGGACTTTCTTTTCCTTTTGTATTTTGAGAAATTCACTTTTAATATCCTCTTCAGTCCTGAGAGTAAATCGAGCTCAACACTAATCAATTAAATAGTCGACTGGTGTTTAATGAGTCAAAGGCTATGCTGAGTTCAAAAAGTATATCTTGGCTTCTACTACTATATCTGATGTTAGATATATGAAACGATAATATCAGGTAGAAAAGGACAAGAGGGGTAGGAGTTCAGCAGAGAGGACGTTCATTTGGAGTTGTGATAATCAGGAAAGTTTGAAACACGTTGCATTTAAACTGGGCATAAAGGACCCGTAGGATTTAGATAGGTGGTGAGGATACGGACAGGCGTTTGGACACTGAGAATGGCATGGAAAAGGCAATGAGTTGAGAGGGGACAATGTATGTTCAGGGGACAGAGACTACAGTGGTTTGTCTGAAGCAAAGAATGTGTAGAATAACAAAGGATGGTAATGCTGAAAAAGTAGATTGGCAAACTGTTGAAAGGCATTGGGAGCCATTGAGGGTTTTTGAGCAAGGGAGTGACATGATGAAACTGCTGGCAGCTGTGCCTTGGATGGATCAGAAGGGGACAAGCTCATTGGGATAAACAAAGATCATGGATGTGCTATTAGAAATTTTGGGATCCTCAACATTCCTGATCCAGGCAAACACAGATGTTTCTTTTTTTTAAATTTCTAGAATGGAGCTATCTGATAGAACTTATTGCAATGATGGAAATGTTCCATGCTGCCCAATATGGTAACCACTAGCCATATGGGCCTATTGAACTCTTGAAATGTGGCTATAAACTGAGGAACTCAATTTTAAGTTTTAATTAAGTTTGATTTAAATAGCCACATGTGATTAGTGACTACTGGATTGGGCAGCACAGCTCTAGAAGGAAGGACAGAGGCTATTTATTGATTGAAAACCAAACCACACAGTTGCCAAATTAGATCTTAACTCTGTTGGAATTGGTGGGGCCAAGTCTTTGATAAAACCCACAATCAGCATCAATTTACCTGATTTATCATTATGATCTGGTTTTCCTTGTGTCAAGACCTCAGCGAAAGTACCCATTTGTGCCAATCACTGGCTCTGCTCTACAGGCAAACTGAGTCACCCCAAAACCTGCCATTTCAGCTTGTCGCTGTGGCCACATACCCTCAACTGAATAGCTGTTAAATTACTTGTAAGCTGTTAAATGTCTATTGTTGCATGGAGAAGTCTTAGACCTGTTCTATGGTTTGGCCTGCATTCTAGCACATATGTTGAAATATGAAGTTGCTGGTTATCATTTGGATGCTAATTGAAGTTACTATTCCCCTTGCTTTTGGAGTGATGAGGAAAATGGTAGTTTAAGAATTTCCAGGCCTGGCTAGACACAATGGCTCATGCCTGTAATCCTAGCAATTTGGGAGGCCGAGGTGGGTGGATTGCTTGAGCCCAGGAGTTAGAGACCAGCCTGGGCAACATAGCAAGACCCCAAATCTAAAAATAGTAATAATAATAATAATAAATTAATTAATTGAATTTAAAAAAAGAATCTCCAGGCCGGGCATGGTGACTCACTCCTATAATCCCAGCACTTTGGGAGTCCAAGGCACTTTGAGCCCAGGGGTTCGAGGTTACAGTGAGCTATGATCATGCTATTGTACTCCAGCCTGGGGGACAGAGTGAGACCCTATCTTAGAAGACAAAAAAAGAAAGAAAAAACCCAGCTTGAAGTTAGTGTAAACAACTAAAGAACAAAACTATGATCTTATCCCATGGGGCATTTTACTATCTGAATTCACACACAGTACTTGGTCCCTAAGTCTGTGTAACCATTGGCTGCCTTTGACTTAAGGGCTCAGTCGGTTAAAGCCCAAAGCTGAGGCTCAAGTCATGGGTCCAATCTCATTAATGGCCAATTATTTTGCTCTGTTCTCATTCTCTATCCCTGACCCCACTTTCTGTGTTACATATTTATGACCTTGGTCACGAGGGTGGCTTGACCAGAGAGGGCACAGAGGAAGGCAAATCCATCACCACAGCTACTAGCAAAACAAGCACAAGCCCTGTGAATGGAGGAAAATACGTGTTTTCTCCTATACAAAGCAAAGTGTTTAAAAAACAAAAAACAAGAATGAGGCACTCAAAGCTGGTGAATGGTGCTGTTTGGAAATATTGCACTTCAGACCACTGAATATACTGGTGACCATCACAAGCTGGAACATACAACAGGACAGTTAGTCTGGCTATGAGTCATTTAAAATCATGGGACACTAAACAGATGCCCTATATGCTAAAATGGATAATATTTTTCTCATGGTAAGTTGTCATGGCCAAACACTTGCTTATTATGTTCTGATGGTAACATAGTTTCAAATTTAAATGTAATGTAAGAATATTCCCTCTGCTCATTACCTATGTGAGTCATTCATAAACATTATAAGAACAAAAAAGATAATCACAAAATTTTAAATGGAAAAATAATGGAGTATTTTATTTATTGACAGAGATAATAAAACTTTTTATGATAATCCTGAATAGAATTTAATGAAATGTAAATCCAGATGCAAACAGCAAGAATCTGTTCTGGCAATTGGAGATGATTAGTGAAGCGGAGAATCCTGAATGGTGGATATTCATCTAAGTACTATTGGACCATGGGGTGGAGAAGGAGGGAGTCGAAGATGGTGAAGAGGTATTATTTACTATCAAACCAACCAACCAACCAACCAAATCTGTCTGTACCTGTCTCTCACACACACAACTGGATGTCTGACAGTGAGCAGGGCTCTTGACCTCTCTAGACCTCAGAGGCAAAATGAGAATTGTCCTCCAGCTAGAAAGCATCACAAAGTAAATGTTTTGCTTTAGATTTTCTTCCCCAAACACTCCATATTCCTTATGTAGGAAATAGAGCCATTACTATATTCCTATGATCTTATGTTAAATCTTTGGGTAAGAAATATCTCTTTATATACCAAATTTTCATCTTAATCTTTGCTACTTCTTCCTCCTACCCCAAATTAAAATAAAAATAAATTCTATTAAGTTGCAGGAGATAGTTATAGTGTAATGCTTAAGTGCTTGGGCTTTCAGCTAGATTTTTGGGTTCCACTTAAATTAGGCAAATCAGTGACTTGTTCAGTGCCTCAGTTCCTTTGTAAGAATAATAATGATACTTGCTTCACAGGATGGGTAGGAGGATGAAATAATACATTTAGCACAGGGCCTGGCCATAGTCAATGCTGAGTAATTGTTATTTTTTATTTTTATTTTTTGAGACCGAGTCTTGTACTGTTGCCCTGGCTGGAATGCAGTGGTGTGATCTCCACTGACTGCAACCTCTTTCTCCCGGGTTCAAGCGATTCTGCTGCCTTAGTCTCCCAAGTAGCTGGGATTACAGGTGCCTGCCACCACGCCTGGCTTATTTTTTATATTTTTAGTAGAGATGGGGTTTCACTATGTTGACCAGGCTGGTCTTGAACTCCTGACCTCATTATCCGCGCGCCTCAGCCTCCCAAGGTGCTGGCATTACAGATGTGAGCCACCGCGCCGGGCGAGTAATTATTATTTTTAAACTATTTCCATTTCTCCATTTCCATTCTCCATTTCTCCATCTTCAATATATGTATATGTGTGTATACATATATATGATAAAGGTTATATACGTATATGTTATACTCATATAACCTCAGACACAGGGTTTCACAGCTAGAAGGAATTTCTAGATCAAGTACAAAACTCTTGTTACATCTGTGTCCTTTCTGTCAGATTCAGAGGGTTACAGTGATTTGGTTAGTGACAGAAATGATATTTAAACATGAGATTCCTGGCTTGGGGTTGGCTGCATCGTTTTTACTTTTCTTTCATTTACTTTTATCTTATTTAAATAATTTCCTATAGAACAATTTCCTTTAAATATGAAATGTTCCATAGGTTTTTGGTTCTCAGTAAATTATGATATTACAATAATGTGGCTTATTTTCCTGATTGCTGATCTCTTCATAAATTAGGACGTGAATTCACTTAAAGCAGTCTATTTGATCACGAAAACCCAGTGACTTCTAAGTAGGCAGTCAGAAGAGTCTGCTTTATGAAACAGACAAACACCTAACATTGGACCTTTAAAATGTTCAGATATCAACACCACGAAAATATTATCTGATATTAGAGCCCCTGAGCAAGGGCTCAAGCTCTATTTTATGCCCCATCCCTGACTCACAGTAAGATCTTGGGCAAGTCACCTGACCTTCTTATATTTCAGAGTGTCAAACTGTGAAAAGCATGTCCATAAAACTGTGCAAGCATGACCTCATTATAAACCCGATGGACTTCAGTGCTTTGATACATTAAAGAATTACCGAAAGAGAACTCTAGTTTGTAAAATATGAAGAATGAGGAAAATAAATTTTACTAAAGTAAAAGGATTCTGAAATGTACAGTTTTTAGCAAGTAAAGTCATAAAAAAGTTTCAAAATGTTATATTTGGGTGAAATAAGGTTAGCGACAGAGGAAAAATATTATTTTAGAGAATGCTTCGCTTTTGAAACCATAGATTGTAGCAACTTAACCAAAATAATTACAAGGAATGAAAGACTCAGATATGAGTAGATCCTTAATAATTAAACACATTTCTAGGCCATTATTTTCCCCTACTTATACAATGCATACCATGTTTTAAAATGTATTTCACTGGCCAGGCGCAGTGGCTCACACCTATAATTTGGGAGGCCAAGGCACGTGGATCACTTGAAGTCAGGAGTTTGAGACCAGCCTGGCCAACATGGCGAAACCCCCGTTTCTACTAAAATTACAAAAATTAGCCAGGTGTGATGGCAGGTGCCTTTACCTGTAATCCCAGCTACTCAGGAGGCTGACGCAGGCGAATCGCTTGAATCCGCGAGGGGAATGTTGCAGTGAGCCGAGATTGAGCCACTGCACTCCAGCCTGGGCAACAGAGGGAGGCTCTGTCTTATAAAAACAGAAAAATGTATTTCACTCACTACTATATGAAAAGCCCTGGAGAAAGAATACCAATACCCTTAGGAAAGAAGCAGTTTTATTATTATTATTATTATTAGATGGAATCTCGCTCTGTCGCCAGGGTGGAGTGCAATAGCGCCGTCTTGGCTCACTGCCATCTCCGACGCCCTGGTTCAAGGGATTCTCCTGCCTCAGCCTACTGAAAGTAGCTGAGATTACAGGCACACGCCACCATGCCAGGCTAATTTTTGTATTTTTAGTAGAGACGGGGTTTCACTATGTTGGCCAGGATGGTCTCGATATCCTGACCTCGTGATCCACCTCCCAAAGTGCTGGGATTACAGGTGTGAGCCACTGCGCCCGGCCAAGAAGCAGTTTTAATAATGAGTTTGGCCATTTAGGCTTGTAACTAACTGGATTATTGAATATTCTTTAAAATTACTTTGTATTAGTCCCTTTTCTTCTATTTCCTTATTTCCAACTCTCCAAGTTTCCCCCTATGAACCCTGGAGTAGTAGTATTATTTTTGCAGCGATTGGGTTTAGGTTGGTGAAGTGAATAGTGTCTTTCTAATCTGCAGAGGGAAGGCAGCACCATCCCCTGGCTTGCTGCTGCAGCCTCTCTTTAAACAGCAGGTTCACTCTTTCTGCGGCATTCCAGAAGGAACACCAGTAGGAACAGCTCCACACATGCTGACATCTTGTCTGAGGTTATCCCAAGAAGTCCTGTGGCATTTGCAATGTGCCTGTATATTTTCCCTTTAAAAAAAAAAATCTTCCTGCAGACTTTGTTGAAACCACAAACAAACATAACCAAGCAAAGCCCTTTCTAGCAGAGCATGTTAATCACACACTGCTATATTCTGTGAAACAGTAAGCAAATGATAACCTCCAACTGTTGCCCGGGCCCTGTAAACAAAAGATCAAATTCTGTGTTCTGCCTTGGCAAGAAAAGAAACTGCAGCATTTTGTCAAGATTTTTACAAGTCCTGGGCTTCACATTACTGGCTGAAATTGTTCTTTCTCTACTTTACAGAAAAATGGAAAACACTAGTAAACTTAAAGATTTAAATGTTATTTTAAAAGGAATATAATAAAAAATGGAAAACACTAGTACATTTAAAGATTTAAATAGTATTTTAAAAGGAATGTAATCAAAACTGTAGTTTAAAATACAATCAGGCTCCATAATAGAGGCAATTGGCTGTGTGTTCCACCTGTAATGCAGGGGATTTGAAGCATCTATTTTTTCCCTTGTTTCTATGGATTTATGAATAAAGACTCTGACCCCCCTCAGGATTAGGAAAATTACGAAAAATTTAAAGCCTGGGTTTTAAGGTCTGTAGAAGCTGCACAGGTACACTAATTTCAGTAAGACGGGCGCCAGAATGAATAGTTTTCTCCACAGGAAAAAGATAACAAAATAGTAGGGGAGAAATATTCAGGCATCCTAAAAAATATTCAGTGGAAACGTGAAAACATTAAAGACTGATTAAACATCGCAGCATGACACAGATTTAGCAATCGAGCATATATAATTTGGCTCAGATATTGCTCCAAAATCCGAAGAGCAAACACAGGACCAATTTCTTCCAGGACAACGACCTCGTCCTCTGCAGACCCCTCTCCTCGGCAGCTGAAGGTGTGGCCAATCTGCCTCCACCTCCCCGCAAACCTCCCAGTCTCAGGACATTCTACAGCACCCCACACTGGAAGTGGCCGCTGCAGACCCAAGGACAAGCGGCACGCGGGAACCGGCAGCCCCAGTGGAGCGGTTAGAGACGTTGAGGTGGGAGGGTCACCTAGGTGGGGTGAAGCTGGGGTGGTTAGCGGGGCGAACGGCTTTCGAAGCTCTGGGCCGCCCCCAGTTTGGACTAAGCAGGCGCTCATGCCTTCGCCCCCGCCCAGGATGGGCGTCTCCTGAGGACTCCCCGCCACATCTGACCCGACACCGCACGCCCAGCCTGGAACGCTTTCAAACCCCGACCCAGCGCAGGGCCGCCGCGACTGGCGCGCGGGGGGCGGCGGGAGGCCTAGCGAACCGGGGGGCGGGACCAGGCGGGCAAGGCCCGGCTGCCGCAGCGCCACTCTGCGCGCGGCGTCTCCGCCGCGGCGGAGGGATACGGCGCGCCATATATATACCACGGGGCTCAGGCTCGCGCTCCGGCAGTGGTGCTGGAAGTCTTGTGGACGCCGTGCCGTTACTCGTAGTCAGGCGGCGGCGCAGGCGGCGGCGGCGGCACAGCGCACAGCGCGCCTTAGCAGGAGCAGCAGCGGCAGCAGCAGCACCATCGGAGGCACCCCCGCCGTCACAGCCCCCGTGCTGGTGCAGCCACCCTCGCTCCCTCTGCTCTTCCTCCCTTCGCTCGCACCATGGTAGGTCGGGAGTGGCAAATGCCGGCGTAGCGGCTGCCCGAGATTTCTTCCCAGATTTCTAGTTGTTTTGTTTTTTGTTTGTTTTTGGTTCGTGGAGGTTTTTCTTTTCTAGAGTGTTACGCAGTAGCTGCGCTTAAAGGAGGATGTATTTTGGATTTGCATCTCGGCGACCTCTGCCAGGGGGCTTCATTTATTGGTTCCCCTTGGAGCTGGACTTGGCCGTAGGCCGTCCAAGGGCAGGGGCTCCGGCCGCAACTGCAGCGGGGCTTTCTGCATCTAGCCCCCCCGCCCCCCGCCCAGCCCCGCACCCACTGCATCCACCAGCGCCGCACCCGGGCTGCCTGCAGCGCAGCGTTTCGGCCTGGGAGCCGGGCGGGGCCGGGCACTAGACCCCCCCGCCCGCCTGTGCCCACCCCGCTCGCCCCTCCCCACCCCGCTTCTCCGCCGGCGTGAAGGTGGCAGGTCTGGCAGGCAGTGGAGAATGAATGGGCTGGAGCGGGCCGGTGGCGCACATTGTTCCGGCCGGGTGTTAAGGGGCGCAGTGAGCCCCCGCCACCTCCCCACCTTGGCCGGTCCTGCTGGGCACCCTCCCTCGGTCGCTCTCCCCTCCTTCTTCCCGGGGGGCGCGGCGCGGGCGTGGGCTGGGAAGGAAGGAGCCGGGGAAGGGTGGGGTTGGGGGCAGGAAGGCGAGGGGTTGGGGGCGGAGAGGGCGGAAGCGGCGGCCCGGCCGCCCTGCGCCCGGGCGGGGCTCTGCGGTGTAGCCGTGGCTTGTTCCTGCCGCTTTCGCACCTCTACGGCCCCCCACCCAGTGCAGCAGTGCGGGCGGGCGTGAGCCTCGGTGCACCAGGAGGCCCTTCCCGCGGGAGGCGCTCGGCTCGCGCTAATTGGGGCGGGGGGGGGGGGCGGGGGAGGAGGGAGCTGGCGCGCGGCTTGGTTTCCATTAGAGACGCAAAGTTTCTGCTCCGGGAGGAGGCGGCGGCGCGGCGGGCTGGTAGCCTACGGGAGCAGAAGCGGGTGGGAGGTGCGGGGTCGGCCTTGGCCAGGGCCCTGGAGCGCGGGGACCGGGGGTGGTGACCCTCCTGGCCGAGGAGGGGTGGCGTCCCGACGCCCGCTCAGGGGCCGCCTTGTCCCCCGCCTGCTCCCGGGCACGCGTCCTGCCCGGCCCCTCGCTCCGCGTTCCTCCTGCCCCGCGCCACTTCCATTCCGCAGAGAGATGCCCGCCACGTTTCCGCTTTCTCTGCAGCCTCTAGATTGCCAGATGCGACTGTGCGCCTTGCTGGGTGTGTTTTCCACAGCCCCTTCCTCCCTCGGCGGGCAGGGCTGACATCACCGACTGCGTTTCTGGTTTGGCGGGTGGGGAGATGGTTCCCCGCAGGGTTCTGGTACACCTTTGTCCCTAAGGCTAGCGCCCTTTGGGGGAGGAGGATTTAGTTTTCGAGAAAGTTGGGTGCTCCTGGTAACCCCTCTAACAAGAGAGTTTTGTAGCGAGGTGGGACTGTTCTCCCCATAAGGTGACAGTTTCTCTTGCGAGGTGTGGCGGCGCTTCCTGTTGTACAAGACAGATGTTGCCCTGGCGTTACGTAAATCATCGTGTCTCCCTCATTTAATTTTAAGAAAGCCAATTTTTAGTGATTGGGGTAGAAAGAAAGATCCATTTATAATCTGTAAAAATAAGTTTTCACCCAATATCAATATATTGGAACGCCATTCTTGCTGTTAAAGTTTTCACTTAAGAGAATAAACTTCATTAGCTTTCTATTAGGACTTATTTTGTAATTGGCTTCTTAGGCATCCTTTAAAAGAGAAATACACATTAGCTCTCCTTGAGGTCTCGAATTCCCTCGGCTGGAGGCACGGGTTCAGTGTGGTGGAGACCAAATAATGCAACTGAGAATTACCTTCGTGGCCATTACTGCCTCGATTGAAGTGTGTTTATTAAGCACAGTTCTTATGTCATTCTTAAGGTAGGTAAGGTAGGTAGGGTTAATACTCTCCAGCAAATTTAGTAGACCCTCTGCCAGAAAAGAGAGGAGTATATGTAGTCTGATAATTATTGTGTAGTTTTCTGTGTACTTAATTTTTGTAGTTTTGTAACACTTCATTTATAAGATGGTACCATTTTTTCCTGGCTTCTGAATAATAGGATAATTTGACCCAGAGCATTAACCATTGTAAATGGTAAGCTTTTAACAAATAACTGCCTAATTTAAAGGATTGGAAAGCATTTGTTACATGGAAATGAAGTTGGTGGGGTACCCAGTTGCTGTATCTTTATTTTTTCCACTTAATTATTTCTCATAAAATGGATGTAAAAGCCTGTTAATCCAACCCAATGCCATTATGTAACGACAGTTTGGAGATTTCGAGGGCCTGGAGCAGTGCGCAAGGTGCGCGGAAAGCCTGCCCTGATCCTGGCTGTGGTGGCAGTGGCAGTGGGCTGGGTCCCTTGTTGAGTGGAACAGGGGACTGCGGTGTCCATGGTGCAGTAGGTGGCGCGCTTCTGTCTTACAGCCTGCTGCCACTGCAGCTGGTGCCATGGGGCTTTCTGCCGCTAGAGGTGCCATTTTTCACATGATGAACTTAGCCTAGTTAGATCGCAGAGCAAGCTGTAAGCCATGGGCCCAGAAAACTTGAAGTGAGCAGAGGTTGTCACTTCTTGTAATCGTTTGTTAAAATAGCATAAAGAGTTTCCTTTATCCTAATTACTTTCATTAAATGACAGTGCTACAGGTTTCAAAATTTTTTGAAGATCGATTTTTGAAAGATCACAATATTAAAAGTATAATTGGAAAACCTATGTTGAAATCAACCAAACATGTTGTGGACTGAATGATAACCTTTTCTTTCTTCATGTAGGCTGATCAGCTGACCGAGGAACAGATTGCTGGTAAGTTGACAACTCCAAGGAGTCCCCAGAAGGCCAGAACTAGGCATTGACTCAGTTTTGGTGACTCCTCTGTTCCTCCCTGCTACAGTCTGGGCAGTTTTCTAAGAATTTATTTAAAGAAGAACACTAAGCAGAAACATTGAGGTCAGGTGTTATTCTTGCTAGTACTTTATAGATGAGGTGAAAGGAAGTAAAATCAGGATGCCCACTTGTTAAATTCTGGAGAATTTGACCATGTTTCACAGTGTGCAGAGTTTGCCTATGATTAAATTGTACTGAGCCTGCTACTCAACAATTTAGTTTACAGTTCTTATGCCATGGGTCTTTCAGTAATCTGCCCTGAAAGCTTGTGCTTGCTATCCTAAAATAAATGGAAATGGGTGAAAATGAGTGTTAGGACCACTGTAATAATTGGGAAGAAAGTTACATTAGTTAAACTCTGTTGCCTAGGCTGGACTCTTAACTCCTGGGCTCAAGCAGTCCTCCTGCCTCAGCCTCCCGAGTAGCTGGGATTACAGGCATGTGCCACCATGCTTGGCAGATTTTAGCTTTTTAAAGTCCTGGAGGACTCGTTTTGAGACTGTTTCTCTTTAGGAAACCAGGAATGCTTCTGAAATATCCTAAAAGTCATGTGGAGAAAAACAGACTGTTAACCTGGGAATGTACATTTCTAGTAACCATTTCATGTTGTTATGAAACAGGGGATTCTTATGGCTTTAGAAATGTAACAGGAAGGGACTTGAAGGGGGCACATGGACCAGTCTTGTCAGATGGGATTTAGTCCCTTGAACCCAGGAGGCAGAGGTTGTAGTGAGCTGAGATTGCACCACTGCACTCCAGCCTGGGTGGCAGAGTGAGGCTCCATTATTTTTAAAAAAAAAAAAACAAAACTGGATTTAGGACTAATTTAAGCATGTTTCAGCTTAGCCGCCTTGAAACCTGTGGGAATATTGTGGTGTATGGCACCGTTTACTGGGAGCAGTGTTTGCTTTATAGGCTGCTGTATGAAGGTCAGTCCAACAGGACTATTGTGGTCTTTATTTCGTTAGATAAAGACCAGATTTCTGATACCTTGCACAACTTGAATGGCTTGCTTTGGCAAGCCCCCGGCAAGTGTATATTGTGACTGGATTGGATAAAGACATTCATTCTAACGGGTCAACTTTTGTTTTCAGAATTCAAGGAAGCTTTCTCCCTATTCGATAAGGATGGCGATGGCACCATCACAACAAAGGAACTTGGAACTGTCATGAGGTCACTGGGTCAGAACCCAACAGAAGCTGAATTGCAGGATATGATCAACGAAGTGGATGCTGATGGTAAGAGCTTTAGAACCATGAATGAGGGCCACTGTTGTGTAATTCAAGTTCAGAAATGTTACAGAATTGTCTTTCAGGTCCCCAGAGCAAAGCAAATGTGCAAAGATCCTTTCTGTGGTTGCCTTAGGGCCATTGACAATGACAATAAAAGATGATGGGCCTTGTGTCCGTCCTGCTTAGCTTCTACAACGTTTTCTGCAGGGATCACTGTATTGTTTTTTTTCTGCTTGGCGTGACCTAGAGCTCAGATTTTTTTTTTTTCTTTTTGAGATGGAGTCTTGCCCTGTCGCCCAGGCTGGAGTGCACTGGCGCAATCTCGGCTCACTGCAACCTCTGCCTCCCGGGTTCAAGCAATTCTCCGCCTCAGCCTTCTGAGTAGCTGGAATTACAGGCGTGTGTCACCGCCCCCAGTTAGTGTTTTGTATCTTTAGTAGAGATGGGATTTCACCATGTTGGCAAGGCTGGTCTCAAACTCCTGACCTCGTTGTCCGCCCGCCTCAGCCTCCCAAAGTGCTGGGATTACAGGCATGAACCACCGCTCCTGGCTGAGCTCAAAGCTTTTATCAACTGGCCCATGAGTCTGCACTGAGTCTTGATGGGGAGGTGAAATTAAATAGCCACAGAACGTGCTTTTTAACAAACTTACTGTGTCTAAAGAGGAGGAGGAGCCACCAGATGAAGTGGGTGACAAGCTCTCTTAGAAGTTACCATGAAAGTGAGTACAGTGTGAGCTTGTAGATGTGTTTGCTGCGGAGGAGCATGTGAGGTTTGGAGGCGGATGTGTGGTGACTCTAGGGGATAGTTTTGCAGAACCTAATGGAAAGGGAAGCTGTAAGGTCCAGGGTCAGAGGGAACCAGCAGTAACCCTGATAGCGGTTTGTCATCTGTTCCTCTCAACTTTACAGCAGTGGACAACAGACCTTTGATTGCTGATTTCCACTTCCCCACCCCTAAAAGAAACATGTATTTTGGTAAATCATATATATATTGTAATGTGTACTATATAACATTATAGAACGTGATTTTTAAAAGATGAGTTGCGGGGAGAGAAGGTCAAAAGAAAAAATAAAAGATGAGTTAAGAATAAACTATTCGGATCTAGATTTTACTTTCTAGATGATTGACTCAAAGGCGGTGTAGTAAAATCGCCTGTCTGGTCACAAACATTTGGAAGCAGAGCTTTTGATTAGGTTATTTGACAAAGCTTTCAGCACATTAGAGCGGTTTTCACTAATAGTGTTTTGAAAAGAAAAAGTTTCCCATGGTTCTCTCTAGTTTGACTGCTAAGATGATCAGCTATCTGGGAACATGGAGTAACTTCCTCTTGTTTGTGGGAGCCCTGGGAATCTGTGCTTGGGGAGGGGAGAAGTCTGTTAGGCTCTTGGATTGTGTGGAAGAAGGAGAAGTTGTGCCAGGCTGCAGAATCCTGTGTTTGCAATGAGAAAATAGGATGGTACCTGACCTTCTCTGCATGGCTGTGAGACAGCTTAAAATAATTTCTCTTGTCTTTGATGAATATGAACAATATCTTACAATTTTTGAGGCTAAAAAGTCTTGAAGGGATCCCTGAGGTATTTTCTTTTAAAGTAAAGGTACTGGTGAAAATGAGTAACTTAACCTAGGGTTTTTCTTCCTAATTTTATTTCCATTTAGTTCAATTACACTGTTAGTCTGGAGTGCTTGTCTTTAGGGGTATTTATCTCTTAGTTTTAAAGAGTTGTTTGGAGTACTGGCCCTAGAACAGATTCTTCTGAGAGTTCCGTAAGTGTTACTGGTCTGAGCTGTGAGAATGCTGCTGAGCTTTTCCCTTAATGGGAAATAAAGATACTGAGTTGGAAGAAAACAGGTGGCCAACCTTCATAGTGTGGCCAAGAAATGATCCTGGAGAAGACTTGGTAAGACTTTATGGCCCATGCATGACATAGCAAAATCAATGTTCCTCACTCATAATCTTTTCTCCCCTGAAACACTTTATACTCTTAACCTGCAGCTCAGTTCTAGGCCTTTTTTGCGTTACTGCCGTCACTAGCCAAGACAGAGTTAGACCTGAGTGATTTCCCTGACTCAGGGATGGCAGTTGGGGGCGCTTCTTCCCTCAGAGTGGAAAGATTCAGCCTGCAGAGTGGTGTGTGCTGTTCTTTTTCTTGAACTGTACAGCCCTTCATGACCCTTCCATGGGCTAGAATCCAGATGTGCAGTTTCCTTTGTATGATTAAATACTATCCTGGGCACTGATGATGAGTTTGAAATTATATGAAATTGCCCCGTGAAGTGTTTGAACATTTTAGACCTGCAAATGTTTGAACCTAGTAAGATAGTTTGCCCCTTTGTCCTAGTGTGTGTTTACCATTCTGTACAGTGGTTCTGAAATGATTACTGCAGAGCAACATTCATGGAGTGCTTACTTTACATGAGCTTTTGTTTTTTAATTTGAGGTAATGGCACCATTGACTTCCCTGAATTTTTGACTATGATGGCTAGAAAAATGAAAGATACAGATAGTGAAGAAGAAATCCGTGAGGCATTCCGAGTCTTTGACAAGGTAATCCAGCGTCTACGTAGCAGATGGTACTTAAGTATGGCTGCTTCTGCTGTCACTTCTAAAAGCTATAATAATGTTATAGGCAGAAGACTTAAATCTAACTGCCTGAGCCTTTGATCTCACTTTCAAAAGTCCTCTTTATGGTAACTGTATCAGGTGAAGGTAGGCGTAATAAATAGGAATTTTGGACCACGTTTCTTGACTGTTACTTTGAATCATTGTGAGCTTTTGAAAATCCTGTTTTCTGCATTAGCTGTTTGCATGTATTTAGAAGGTTAGAGGTGGGAACTAGAGATCAGAGAATTGTTGATGGGAGCAGAGTTAGCAGTAACTTGAGAGGGCGTAGCTAAGTCAAAGACCTACTTCCTCACACCACAGCATTAGCAATAACAATTGCTGAATGTTCACAGGATGGCAATGGTTACATCAGTGCAGCAGAACTACGTCACGTCATGACAAACTTAGGAGAAAAACTAACAGATGAAGAAGTAGATGAAATGATCAGAGAAGCAGATATTGATGGAGACGGACAAGTCAACTATGAAGGTAAAATGAAATTATTTGAGCTCAGGGTTTCATAGTCTTACCTTTAGGATCTGTAAGCAAGCCAGCTGCTTCACTAGGCAGCGTTTGACTTTATTTTATGTACAGTAAAGATGTTGTGTTCATTAAAGCTGCTTTCAAAGACAACCAAAAGTTACTATTATATTTGTCTTTTCAGAATTCGTACAGATGATGACTGCAAAATGAAGACCTACTTTCAACTCCTTTTTCCCCCCTCTAGAAGAATCAAATTGAATCTTTTACTTACCTCTTGCAAAAAAAAGAAAAAAGAAAAAAGTTCATTTATTCATTCTGTTTCTATATAGCAAAACTGAATGTCAAAAGTACCTTCTGTCCACACACACAAAATCTGCATGTATTGGTTGGTGGTCCTGTCCCCTAAAGATCAAGCTACACATCAGTTTTACAATATAAATACTTGTACTACCTTAATGATAAGGACTCCTTAAAGTTCCATTTGCTAATGATACACTGTTTGGGCTGGCCAGTTTTTCATGCATGCAGCTTGACGATTGAGCACAGTCAGGCCTTTGTATTAAAAATGAAAAATGAAAAAAATTCAAAACCTATTCAAATGGGTTCTAGTTCAATTTGTTTAGTATAAATTGTCATAGCTGGTTTACTGAAAACAAACACATTTAAAATTGGTTTACCTCAGGATGACGTGCAGAAAAATGGGTGAAGGATAAACCGTTGAGACATGGCCCCACTGGTAGGATGGTCCTCTTGTACTTCGTGTGCTCCGACCCGTGGTGACGACACACCCTGGTGGCATGCCTGTGTTTGTTGGTTTAGCGTTGTCTGCATTGTTCTAGGGTGAAACAGGTGTCAGGCTGTCACTGTTCACACACATTTTTAATAAGAAACCTTTACCAAGGGAGCATCTTTGGACTCTCTCTTTTTAAAACCTTCTGAACGATGACTTGGAGCCGGCAGAGTAGGCTGTGGCTGTGGACCTCAGCACAACCATCAACATTGCTGTTCAAAGAAATTACAATTTACGTCCATTCCAAGTTGTAAATGCTAGTCTTTTTTTTTTTTTTTTTTTCCAATAAAAAGACCATTAACTTAAAGTGGTGTTAAATGCTTTGTAAAGCTGAGATCTAAATGGGGACAAGGCAGGTGGAGGGGAGGCCAGTGTACATTTAAATGCCCACAGCCCAGCATTGGGTTTCCCTCCCAAGGCCCCAGCACCAACCTCTGAGCCCAAGACCTTGCCTAAAAACAAGCAGATACCGATTGCTTCATCCTATTTATGGACATGTAGGTCTAGTTGCATTTTCACTGGGGGGAGGGGGGAAGGTGAATTACGGTAACTTTTAATGATCTATTCAGGCAGTAGAGCTCTTAAGGAAAAAAAAAAATCCACTTTCTCTCAAGCATGTATTTAGGGGTTGTTCTCAATTGTGCTGCTGATTACCTGTCTTATGTAACTACTTGAGACCATCTGCAAGAGACATGATTTAGTGTGTCTGTAATTCAATCTTCGCTGTGTGTGGTAGAAGCAGTAGTCACTTTTCTAAGCCAGTCTCTTCATGCCTAAAAGACACTACCAGTCACCTTTGATTCGTGACTTTTAATTTATGATTATACTTAACCTTAGCCTCCTTTTACTTTTTTTTTTCCCCCTAAGTTGACTTGACTTTGCTTCTTTCCCCCCCAAGTAGAACTAATGCTAGCTTCCAGCTTGAAAGTGAAACTCCAGTGTGGAGTGAATTTTGTGTCTAATTATAAACCTGTAACCAAAACTCAGACATCTGGTTCTGGTCTTTGCATTGAGATTGGTCCCTGTAAAAGCCCCTTAAAAGCATATTGCATTTAGTACAGAGCTCTTTTTTGAAATGAAGGCTGGAGGTGTGCATTTTTCACGGTGTTAGCTGGTTGTATCTTATTAGCAAGGAGATTGGGGTTTTGAGTGTTTGCGTGGGTGGTTTCAATTTGCCAGGGAACAGTGGCAGGCTGCTAGCAAGGCAGTGAGAAGCTCTTGGCAGCCAAATGGGTGCATTCAGGGCTGATTTATAGAGACCCTTGGCTTCTCCTTCTCCTACTCCCTGTCTTTCTGGCATTTTGTAGCTTGTTAGATTTTCTGCCAGAGGGGTGGGTCAGAGCAGTGGAGAGGAGACATCGCCCATGTGCTTCTGCTACTGGTCCTTGGGCTGTGTGGTTGGTAGAAGAGAGGTTGACACTATGAGCTAAGGGTTGGCTTTTATCATTCCCTGAATCTGAAAGGAATGCCTAAGGGTTTCTCTTCTGGTGAGATAGGGTTCCTGGTTTGAGTAAGTTAATGTCCTGGATATTTCTTGTGGCAGGGGGTGGTCAAAGAGCCTGATTGGCTGACCCAGTCTCACGCCTGTGGTCGATGACCTCAGTAGTTTCAGAGGGGGGTCATTTGACTTTTTTTTTTTTTTTTTGAAATGTAGCCTTCTAACCCTCAAGTCTTTTTAGAAGCTGGGTGGACTGTTAGTGGTCTTGCAGCCTATCCTAAAAGACTACCTTTGAAACAGGATTCTTGTATGGCCAGGATCCTGTCTGGGAACCAGAAACCCTACACCCTCCCCCTCCAGGGAATGCTGAGTTCCTGTTGTGAGCAGAGGTGAGGCAGAATCCACTGTAGCCTTCCCCCCTCCCATTTGCGGGGATGGCCAACCCAGGCGTTGGGTGTTAGTCTGCATGAGTTTGCGAGAGGAGATAGCTGGGTGTCGTGGCAGTGCCCTTGAAGTTGGTTAGCACCTTCCTGTAAACTCTTGCCCCTACTTCTAACTACTCTATAAATATATACATATATTTATATATAAAGTGATTAGTTGAACTGGCATCCTGCTTTAGCCTGAGACTTGCCATAAGAAACTGCTGAGTACTTGGCAAACAAACCCTTTCATAGTTTTGTTCTCCATCTGTTTGGGGTAGGTGTTGAGCGAGGCAAACGGATCTCGATACTTCAGATGGGCTTTTGATGCACTGTTGCCAAGGAAGGCTTTTTCTGATTTTTTGACAAATGAATTTTTGCACACTTTCATTGGTGTCTTTCGGCAACTTAAACACACATTGAAAATGAGCTATTGTACATATTTTTATATTCTCTTTATAAATGCATGTCTGATTGTACTTGTAACAATATTGTAATGAACGGCTGTGCAGTAGGCCCAGCGCTGCTGTGTCTCGTCAGAGGAATAGCTTACCACGAACCCCTCAGCATACTGGGAACCTCTTCCTGAACAAAGAATGTAAATTTGGTCAAGTCTACTCTTCCGTTCATTCAATTATTTTAAGCATTTGAATTATTTATTGTATATCCTAAATATATTTATCCTTTGGCAGTGACTAGATTTCCACTAATGTGTCTTAATCTATTCCTCCAGCTGGCAGTTACTGTTTTTTTAATCCCTTGAAGTTGTCCTGTAGGAGACAGAAATTCTTTGCTGTCTGTATCCCTTGGAGTAAGAAGGTAGTGGCATGGGTGGAGTGTGTGTTCTTTCTCCAAATCTATTATGATGTTCATTAAACACTTCTGTAGCAAAGATGGTGGTAGTTCTTTTGTTACTGAAGTTGCCCTTCACCATGGCTATTTGAAAAGGAGATGTACTTGGACATTTCTGTAAATCTTGAGATAAACTGTTTGGAGATTTAACCACCTCTCTGATGGGGGACCAACTCTATGGAAATTGTAAATAAGTTTTATTTATAAACCTGGCACTGTATTCAATAAACATTTCTGCAGCCTTTCATCTCTAACTGCGAACTGTGTAGGTTTCTAGCTTGCATAGCTTTCAATCCCTGTTGCTCTCAAGGTAGACCTGTCCTCAGATGTAACTTCACCGGGCCTCTAGTACGGTGAGAGTGAGGGGCCAGAAATACCATAGACATCCCACAACAGCCTTACCCTAGTTTTAAATAGTTTGAGTGTTAATAGCTGACATTTTTAACATAGTCTCTTAGCCTATTATTTTGTCCATGCTTGCTTTTTATGCAGAAAATTTACACCATAAAGATTAGTTTCCTGTTAACCCCAATCCAAGTCTCTTTAGGACTTGTACAAAGAAATACATTTTTTTTCCAGTAAGATGGGAATTTTAGATGACAAGCACATACCTTGGTTCATGTCAAGAGCGGGACAGCTGAGGAAAGTGGGGTGGGATGCAACTCCAATTTAGGATGTTGGCATCGAAGCCTTCCCCTTAGTCAACACCGGCCCAGACCCTGGTTCTCAGATGTGGCAGGGGAGGCTACCTTGTGTGTTTCCCACTCTGCCCAGAAGGAGTGAGAGGGCTGAAAAATGGGGCAGGGTAAGTCCCTGCTTTGGACGGAAGGCTTGAGACACATCTCCAGGAAGCATTTAAACAGCCCTTCCTGCACACAGGAGCTGGGACTATAAGGATATGGACATCACCGTGGAGACGGCCCTCTGCTCTGAGGCTTCAGACCCAGCTTCTGGTTTTGGTTTTGTCCCTCCAGCCTCAGGCAGGTTCTTTACCTTTCCCAGGCCTCGGTATCCTCGTTGGTAAGATCCTATTGGACTTGGCACCTTCTGCCTGTGACTTTCTAGGATTATGACCGACCTGGTTTGGCATCACTTTGTGTTTAGATAGATGAAATTGCAGCCTAAAGGATGGGAGGTAAAATTGCGTAGGAGTGCAGTGTCCTTTGAGATGACAAATGGGATTTAAAAATTCTCAGCAGCTTCGTGTTGGGGGTGGAGTGGAGGTTAACCTTGCTATTAAGACGTGATGATGTAATATTGGAACCTGGGTCAGAGAAACTGATTGTTAAGTGACTTCCATTCTCCCAGGACGGAAATAGGAGGCTACCACTGGGCCTGTAAGGGATTCAGTCCAAGTGTCGTCATCTGGTTTTTCAGCAGCTCCGGTTTAGAAAAACACACATTTCCGATTCCAGCTGAACTTTCCCGGGCACTGGGGGGCTGGAGCACCCAATGACTCAGGATGCCTTAGAAGGAAATAAAACATAAAGCTTTTTATAGCTTGGTGCTTCTCTCCCACTGCCCTCAACTCTCTGCCAAGGAGTGGGAGGAGTTAGCTCATGGCCCAGAACAGTTAAAGCCCCTGAACTCCAAATCAAGTGGCAGTTTTCCTTACGAGAATTATGTTCTTTGTGTTAGCAGCCTTAGGAATGAGCGTGAATTGACACATTCAGATTGTGGGGTTTTTTTCTTTTTTGAGATGGGGTCTCATTCTCACTCAGGCTGGAGTGCAGTGGCACAATCACAGCTCACTGCAGTCTCAACCTCCCAGGTTCAAATGATCCTCCCACATCAGCCTCCCCAGTAGCTGGGACTACAGAGATGTGCTGCCGTGCTCAAGCTAATTTTTAAAATTTTTTATGCAGATGCGGTCTCACTCTGTTGCTTAGGCTGGTCTCAAACTCCTGGGCTTAACAAATCCTCCCACCTTGGCCTCCCAAAGAGTTGGGATTACAAGTGTGAGCCACTGTGCCTTGGCTCAGATAATTTTTTTTTTTTTTCTTTTTTTGAGATAGAGTCTTGCTCTGTCACCCAGACTGGAGTGCAGTGGTGTGATCTTGGCTCACTACAACCTTCGCCTCCTGGGTTCAAGCAATTCTCCTGCCTCAGCCTCCCGAGTAGCTGGGACTACAGGCGTGCACCACCACGTCTGTCTAATTTTTGTATTTTTAGTAGAGATGGGGTTTCACTATGTTGGCCAGGCTGGTTTGAACTCCTGACCTCAGGTCATCCACCTGCCTTGGCCTCCCAAAGTGCCGGGATTATAGGCATGAGTCACTGTGCCCAGCCCCAGATAGTCTTTTAAATGTCGTATCTTAACGTTTTATTTTCACTTTTACGAAGGCTAAAAGGAAAATCCAGTTTCCTCTAGCAACATAATTATTTGAACATTTCGTTACAACATAATCTTTAGATCCTGGCTGTATGTCAGCATGTTTGCTTTTAAACTAATTTTTCATTTTGAGTCTTTGTATACCCTTCAAGTTGTGATTTTTTTTTTAAGTTACTGCATTTTTTAGCAAAAGATAGATTTTTTCCCACATAGACATATCAGAATCAAGATTTGAGATGGTTTTAAAAATGGAAAATAAGTAAAAAAGTAATTATAAAATCATATGTTGGTTAAAAGGAACAGGTCATATAGGTAAAACTTTCTCTGAGTGCGAGTTTCCATATCTGGTAATCCTCAAACTTGGAATACTTCTAACACTGGACATCTAATCCTGTTTCCACAAGGCAGAACTTAGTCTTTCTCCCTTTCAATGACAAGAAGTTAATTAATAGTCCATTCCCATTTTTACAAAAGCATTTTTCTGAATTTAATAGAAATGCTGTTGATTATTTAAAATTTGTGATATCAAATGACCCAGTACCCTATAAACTATAGTTGAGACTTTGTTATTTCCTTTTGGAATTTTTTCTCACCATATAGATGCAAAGATAAGAGTTTGCAACATGGGGTCCCACTGTATGTGGAAGTTTTTTTTTTTTTTTTTTTTTGAGACAGAGTCTTGCTCTGTTGCCCAGGCTAGAGTGCGGTGGCGCGATCTCGGCTCACTGCAAGCTCTGCCTCCCGAGTTCACGCCATTCTCCTGCGTCAGCCTTCAGAGTAGCTGGGACTACAGGCGCCGGCCACCTCGCCCGGCTAATTTTTTTGTGTGTGTTTTTAGTACAGACAGGGTTTCACCATGTTAGGCAGGATGGTCTCAATCTCCATCCTGACCTCATGATCTGCCCACCTCGGCCTCCGAAAGTGCTGGGATTACAGGCGTGAGCCACCGTGCCTGGCTTTTTTTTTTTTTTTTTTTAGTAAGCATAATATTCTTTAGTATGCACAATTGTATGTTGTATGTATTACAAATATATTACAATCTTCTTACTCCTTATACCTTTTTCTCCTCATGATATAATTTATGTACCATAAAATTCACCTTTTAAAAATACACAATTTGGTGGTTTTTAGTATATTCACAGGGTTGTACAACCATCACCGCTATATAATTTTAGAACATTTTCATCACCCTGAAAAACCCTGTACCCATTGGCAGTGATTCCCATCTTCCTTTCTGCCTCCTTCCCCCCATCCCCTAATCCCCGGCAACTACTATATTTTCTGTCTCCATGGATATGCCTATTCTAGACATATGTAAGTGAAATCATGTATTCATACTTTTTAAATCCTCTCTTTTTCACTTTTTTTTTTTTTTTTTTTTTTTTTCTGAGACGGAGTCTCACTCTGTTACTCAGGCTGGAGTGCAGTAGCCCAATCTTGGCTCATTGCAACCTCCTCCTCCCCGATTCAAGCAATTCTCCTGCCTCAGCCTCCCAAGTAGCTGGGATTACAGGTGCACACCACCACGCCTGGCTAATTTTTGTATTTTTAGTAGCGACGGGGTTTTGCCATGTTGGCCAGGCTGATCTTGAACCCTTACCTCAGGTGATTCACCTGTCTCGGCCTCCCAAAGTGCTGGGATTATAGGCATGAGCCACTGTGCCCAGACTTTTTTAAACTTTTTCCATTGAACATTTCTCCATTGCTTTACATTCTTAAATGTAATTTTTAAGATCTGGCTGTATTAATACATCATCATTTAGCTAGCCAATACCCTAATAAAGGCCATTTGGCACATTCCCATTTTTCTTTTCTTATTTCTCCAAGAAACATTCCATTGTAAGCCACTTTAACTGTGAGCACATTCTTTTTTTTTTTTTTTTTGAGACGGAGTCTCGCTCTGTCGCCCAGGCTGGAGTGCAGTGGCCGGATCTCAGCTCACTGCAAGCTCCGCCTCCCGGGTTCACGCCATTCTCCGGCCTCAGCCTCCCGAGTAGCTGGGACTACAGGCGCCCGCCACCTCGCCCGGCTAGTTTTTTGTATTTCTTAATAGAGACGGGGTTTCACCGTGTTAGCCAGGATGGTTTCGATCTCCTGACCTCGTGATCCGCCCGTCTCGGCCTCCCAAAGTGCTGGGATTACAGGCTTGAGCCACCGCGCCCGGCCCTGTGAGCACATTCTTACTAGGCTGGAATCTGCTTCCTTTTAACCCCACCCGTTGGTGCTACTGCAGCTTGGTGGAGCTAACACTGGACATCTAATCCTGTTTCCAACCTTGGTCTTCCTCACTGTCATGGACCCCTCCTGACTTCTTTGTCAGGCTTAATATTTTGCTCCTTCTTTTTTATTTTTATTTAATTAAATTAATTAATTAATTAATTTATGACAGAGTCTCACTCTGTTGCCCAGGCTGGAGTGCAGTGGCACAGTCTCCACTCACTGCAACCTCTGCCTCCCGGGTTCAAGCGATTCTTATGCCTCAGCCTCCTGAGTAGCTGGGATTACAAGCGCCTGCCACCTCGCCTGGCTAATTTTTTGTATTTTTAGTAGAGACGGGGTTTCACTAAGTTGGCCAGGCTGGTCTTGAACTCCTGACCTCAGGTAATCCACCGCCTCGGCCTTCCAAAGTTCTGGGATTACAGGCGTGAGCCACCGTGTCTGGCCGGTTGTGTTTTTGTTAAGTGCACTGGTTTTGAGTTGGTTGCTTCTTGTTTTTTAAAACCACTCTTTGAGGCCGGGCGCGGTGGCTCAAGCCTGTAATCCCAGCACTTTGGGAGGCCGAGACGGGCGGATCACGAGGTCAGGAGATCGAGACCATCCTGGCTAACACAATGAAACCCCGTCTCCACTAAAAATACAAAAAAAAAATTAGCCGGGCGTGGTGGCGGCGCCTGTAGTCCCAGCTACTCGGGAGGCTGAGGCAGGAGAATGGCGGGAACCCGGGAGGCGGAGCTTGCAGTGAGCCGAGATCGCGCCACTGCACTCCAGCCTGGGCGACAGAGCGAGACTCCGCCTCAAAACAAACAAACAAACAAACAAACAAAAAAAACCACTCTTTGAGAGAAATTAAGGAAATGTAGTGAAATTTACCCAGGCTGTGTATTCAAACATCTGTGTTCAAATCCTGGATTACTGGCATGTGCCACCACACCCAGCTAATTTTTGTATTTTTAGTAGAGATGGGGTTTTGCCACATTGGCCAGCCTGGTCTCGAACTCCTGGCCTCAAGTGATCTGCCTGCCTCTGCCTTCCAAAGTGTTGGGATTACAGGTCTGAGTCACCACACCTGGCCTACAACATATACCAACTTTAATATGTAAGAACTGATGCATGCAGACATAGCATAAAAATGCATAAAGTAAGAATTAACAATGGTAAGAATAAGAAATCCATTATTATAGAGATTTTAATATACTTCTGGTAATTGAGAAATCAAGCAGACAATAGAAGATTTGAACCACAGAATTAACGAGTTTGATCTCTTGTATATACATAGAACATTAGACCCAGCAAGTAGAGAATGCACATTTGAAATATTAAATATTAATCAGCACTATTATTAATCACAAAGTAATAAACAATATAGCTATGTGGTTATAATATAAATTGTAAATACAAATATATAATTATATAAACAAATTATTAGCATAATAAAATTACTAATAAATATCAAGAAGATATTAAATAGATAATTAGGATTGACTACATGTTAGATCATAGGGTAAATCTCAACGACTACTTTAAAAATCCTATCATATTGACCTAGAAAATAATTCCAAAAATACACCTTTAAAAATAACTGTTTAGAAAATTAAAATCCACTTCTAATAACACATGGGTTTAAAGAAGAAATCATAATAAAAATCTAGAAAATGTTTAGGATTGAGTGAAAAAAATTCTACATTTCAAAATGAGATACAACTTAAGTAGTACTTAGAAATGTATAGCCTTGGCCAGGTGTGGTGGCTCACGCCTGTAATCCCAGCACTTTGGGAGGCCGAGGCGTGTGGATCACCTGAGGTCAGGAGTTCAAGACCAGCCTGGCCAACATGGTGAAACCCCATTTCTACTAAAAACACAAAAATCAACCAGGTGTGGTGGCAAGCACTTGTAGTCTCAGCTACTCAGGAGCCTGAGGCACGAGAATCTCTTGAATCCGTGTGGTGGAGGTTGCCGTGATCCGAGATTATGCCACTGCTTTCCAGCCTAGGCAGCACAGAGCAAGACTCCATCTAAAAATAAATAAATAAATAAATAAATAAATAAATAAATTTATAGCCTTAAAGGGCTTATAATGGAAAAGAAGAAAGGCTAAAAATAAATAAGCTAAGCATCTAACTTAGGCTAGCAAAAGAATAGAATAAGCTCAAAGAAAGTAGAAGGGAAGTATCAAGGATAACCACAGAAATTAATGAGAAACAACAAAGAAGATCAACACAGACAAAAAATGGGCTCTTTTAGAAATAGCATGGCAGTTTGTCAAAAAAATTAACCATGGAATTACCATATGATCCAACAATTCCAATTCTGGTTATAGACCCAAAAGAATTGAAAGCAGGTACTTAAATAGATATTTGTACACTTACGTTTATAGCAACATTATTCAAAATAGACAAAAATGGTAGCACCCAAATGTCCACTGATGGAAGGAAAGATAAAATATGGTATAGACATATAAGAGAATATTATTCAGCCTTTAAAAGGAAGGGAATTCTGACACATGCTACAATGTGGATGAATCTTGAAGACATGCAAGTGAAATAAGCCAGGCACAAAAGAACAAATACTGTATGATTCCATTTATATGAGGTACTTAGGGTGGTCAAATTCACACAGACAGAAAGTAGAATGGATGGTTGCCACAGACAAGGGAATGAGGCATTATTATTTGATGGGTATAGAGTTTCAGTTTTGTAGAATGAAAAACTTCTGGGCTGGCTGCAGTGGCTCAGCCTGTAATCCCGGCACTTTGGGAGGCCGGGGTGGGTGGATCACCTGAGGTCAGGAGTTTGAGATCAGCCTGGCCAACACAGTGAAACCCCTGTCTCTACTAAAAATACAAAAATTAGCCAGTCATGGTGGCACATGCCTGTAGTCCAAGCTAACTTGGGAGGCTGAGGTGGGAGAATCACTTGAACCCAGGAGGCAGAGGTTGCAGTAAGCCGAGATTGCACCACTGCATGCCAGCCGGGGCAGCAGAGACTCTATATAAAAAAAAAAAAAAAAAAAAAAAAAAAAATGATAGGGACAAAGATTCCCCTCATTCAGTGGGAAAGTAACATCATTTTATAATCATATATATTTTTAACTACTGATTCAATTTCTTGAACAGTTTGTTTTAAATTTTCGATTTCTACCTGAGTCCATTTTCTAGGAAATTTAGGAAATTGTCCGTTTTGTGTGTCTTCATATTTACTAGCATCAACCTTTTTTTCTTGTTTTTTTTGCAGAAGGGGTATAGCTATATTGCCCAGGCTAGTCTCAAACTCCTGGGCTCAAGCTGTTCTCCCACCTCAGCCTCCCAAAGTGCTGGGATTACAGGCAAGAGCCACTGTGCTTGGCCACATCAACTTTTTAATATCACACTTAAAAAAAAAAATCTCTGGTTAATGATTGCACTACTGTACTCCAGCCTGGATGACAGAACAAGACCCTGTCTCTAAAAAAACAAACAAAAAAACCCATTTTTTAAAAAATCAGCACTCCCTGAAGTTTGTCTAACAGTCTTTTTTTTACTTGAAACACCAGAAATTAGATTTTATTATAAAGCTATAATAATTAAACAGCATATGAGTGAATGCAATAATAGGAAAAAATAATCAATGATACATGAAACATCACCTGCAATATAAGCAGGTTCCAGAATAACATTATGTTTCTGTAATGTTCTCATCACTTTCTTGACTTTAAAAAAAAATTGTAGTAAAACACATAAAATTAATCATTTTAACCATTGTTAAGTATACAGCTCAGTGGTATTAAGTACATTCACATTGTTGTGTAGCCATCACCACCATCCATCTCCATAAATTTGCTTTCTTTTGTTTTTGTCTCACTCTGTCACCCAGACTAGTGTGCAGTGGTGCAATCTTGGCTCACTGCAACCTCTGCCTCCCAGGTTCAAGCAATTCTCCCACCTCGGCCTCCCAAGTAACGGATTACAGGCGTGTGCTAACACACCCAGCTATTTTTTTTGTATTTTTAGTAGAGACGGGGTTTCACCATGTTGCCCAGACTGGTCTCGAATGCCTGGCCTCAAGTGGTCAGCCCACCTTGGTCTCCCAAAGGGCTGGGATTACAGGCATGAGCCATTGCACCTGGTCAACTGGGCCATTCTTTCTGCCATCTCCATCCAGGTGCCAGACCTGTAAGCAAGGCCATTTTGGATCCTCTAGATGAGGTCATTCACCAGCTGAATAACACCAGGTAGCTTCAGTTGACCCACACGAAGCAGAAGAACCATCCAACTGAACTCTTCCTGAATTCTTCAGCCACAAAATCATGAGATGAAATAAAATAGTGGTTGTTTTAAGGTCCATACCATATGGAGTCCTCTGTTTTGAACTAATAGAAACAGCACTACTGAAAACAAAACCAGAATCCCAGAGAATTAAAAAAAATCACACTATGACTTTTTACCTATTCTTGTTAAATTCTTCCAGAAAAATAGAATTGAAAAAAGAACTTATATTAAGACCAATTACCACACCAGATAAGAACAGGAAAAGGAAGAAAAATTACAGGCTGATCTTATGTACATAGATGCAAAAATATACAAATCTAAATATTAAACTGAATTTAGCAATGCATTAAGTGAAACATATCATGACCATGTTGGTTTTCACCCAACAATTCAGTGCCTATTTCAGTGGAAGAAGAGAGTCCCACAAGGGGAAGAACAGGCTAACAACCAAGCCTGTGGAAGGGCAGATGCCCTGCAGCTTCGGCTTTTCTAGAACTGAAGACTCCCACTCCTCCATCAAGACTCTGTCTCTTTTGTCTCGTGCCTTGCCTTCCTTCCCGTTTCCTGCAGACTGGCTTTTCCCTACAGCAGGAAACATGGCCAGCACGACTTCTAAGCTTTACATCCTACAGCTTTAGCCAGGCCGTGATAATCTGGCTCAGTTCCAGTTCCAACACTTTTTATTTTTATTATTTTTTTAGAGGAGGGGTCTCACTATGTTGCCCTGGGTGGCCTCAAACTTCTGGGTTCAAGCACTCCTCCCACCACAGCAACCCCAATAGCTGGGACTACAGGTGTGCGCCACCACACCTAGTTCCAGTTTCATTTTTGAGAAAGGATTCTGGTACAATTTAGCTAAGCTGCCCACCCTTGGACCAATCAACTGTAACAGGAATTGGAGTCTGGGGAAAGGACTGTGTATCAGTTTTCCATGACAGATGTAACAAGTTATCACAGGGCTCCTGTGACATGGGGTTTTGGGGGAGGTGGGGAGGTCAGCAAGTCCATAGCAGGGTTCAGTCCTAGAGGAGTGGTCCTGGCTGGAGAGTTAAGGCAGGGCCCAAGAGACTTTAATGTAATGTTGTTCTGATTGTATTCATATAGAGTCTAGCACACAGCAAAATTTAATACATTATAGTTTTTTTGTTTTAAAATATTGCAGTATAATTGCCTTTCTCCCTTGTTTGTTTTTTGTTTGTTTGTTTTTTGTTTTTTTTTCAGACAGAGTCTCACTGTTGCCCAGGCTGGAGTCCAGTGGCAAGATCCCGGCTCACTGCAACCTCTGCCTCCTGAGTTCAAGCAATTCTCCTGCCTCGGCCTCCTGAGTAGCTGGGACTACAGGTGCTTGCCACCACGCCTGGCTAATTTTTTGCATTTTTAGTAGAGATGGTGTTTCACTGGGTTAGCCAGGATGGTCTCGATCTCCTGACCTCATGATCCACCCTCCTCGGCCTCCCAAAGTGCTGGGATTACAGGCATGAGCCACCATGCCTGGCCCATTGTTTTTATTTATTTGTTTGTTTATTTTTTATAGAGGAGGGATCTCACTATGTTGCCCAGGCTGGTCTCAAACTCCTGGGCTAAAGTGATCCTCCTGCCTCTGATTCCCAAAATGCTGGGATTACAGGCGTGAGCCACTGTGCCCAGCCTCTCCCTTGTTTTTTAAAAAAATGTGATGAAATTCACATAAGATAAAATTAACCATTTTAAAGTGTACAATGCAGTGGCATTTAGTATATTCACAGTGTCGTGCAACCACCACCTCTGTCTAGTTCCAAAACATTTGCATTACCCAAAAGAAAACCCTGTGCTCATTAGCACTCGCTCCCCATTCCCTCTTCCTCCCAGCCCCTGGCAACCACCAATTTGTGTTATGTCTCTATGGAATTACCTACTCTGAAAATTTCATATAAATGGAATCTTACCATATGTGGTTTTTGTCTGGCTTTTTCAACTTAGCATGGTGTTTTCAAGGGTTATCCACATTGTAGCAGGTATCAGTATTTTGTTCCTCTTTATGGCTGAATAATATTCCGTTGTGTGGACATACCACATTTTGTTTACCCATTCATCAGTTGATGGACATTTGGGTTGCTCCCGTCTTTTGGTCCCCCTTGTTTTGGTCAGTGATACATGTATCTTAGCAGGTTTTTGGTGACCTAACAAAATGCTGGAGGCCGGGCGCAGTGGCTCAAGCCTGTAATCCCAGCACTTTGGGAGGCCAAGACGGGCGGATCACGAGGTCAGGAGATCGAGACCATCCTGGCTAGCACGGTGAAACCCCGTCTCTACTAAAAAATACAAAAAACTAGCTGGGCGAGGTGGCGGGCGCCTGTAGTCCCAGCTACTCGGGAGGCTGAGGCAGGAGAATGGCGTAAACCCGGGAGGCGGAGCTTGCAGTGAGCTGAGATCCGGCCACTGCACTCCAGCCTGGGCGACAGAGCGAGACTCCATCTCAAAAAAAAAAAAAAAAGAAAATGCTGGCCCAGTGTGTGTGATGCTGCATATCACAAGTGAGAAGGTAGCCTGTCCCCCACAGTCCCTGTGCCCATTTTGCTGCCTGTGGGGACAGTGCTAAGAACTCAGTCACTGAGTCACTGATACCTGGGTTTGAGTCCTGGCTCTGCCACTTAGGCTTGCGGGACCTCACCTACTGAATGAATGGGTTGGGAGGCTCCATAGATGTAAGAACCCTTTGCAAGCTGGGAAGCTGAGCTGAGGTGCTGCTGCTGCTATTCGTCCCCAGGCTGATTCAGAGCACAAAACCCCAGGCCTAGTGCAATCCAGGCTGTTTGGGTTCAAACCTCAGCTCCTCTTTTTACTGGCTGGCTGATTTCGGCAGGTTGTCAACTTCTCTGAGCTACTTTCCCCACCTGGGCCCCTGAGCCCTGCTGGGCAGGGAACCCCTTTCTCCTGCCTGCAAACTTCAGACTCTTTCCTCTGAAATAATGGAAGGGGACACCTTTTATTAAACTGCCGTGAAAAGATGAGTAACAGGCTCTCTGGTGAAGCTGGCCTGTATGAGCTTGAAGATGCAAACCTGCACATGGACATACACACATGTACATACTCACAGGGCAATTGTCAAGACACGTAACAACGGGGAGGGTCCCCTGTTCTTTCCACCAACCAGAACACTCTCTTGCTTTTGCTGGTGCAGGGTTGAGAGTTAATCCTTCAATTGGAGGCTCATGGGGGAGGTCCCAGGGGTCCAGGGAGGGAGCTGCGGCAGCAGGGGGCACTCAGGGGGTGTTGAGGCTGGTGGCTTTTACCAGCAGGTAAGGAAGTTTTAGAATATTTTAAGGCTGTTATGGCCACAATGGTATGTATCAGACAAATGCCAGCATTGCACACCTGTGAACCCTTTCCCATGGATAGGCCCATACAAGGGCATGCGCCTTGCCACACACACACACACACACACACACACACACACACACACACACACACATCCTGCTACATCAGACTTCCTGGCTTCCTGCAGTTAGTTTTCCTCGAATGAGCCAAAGCTGGGCTGACTCAGGTGGCAAACTGCCAGGATGCTGGTATTTCCCTCGGCTCTGACCTGAGAAGCTTCAGGGAAAAACCCACTCACATCCTGAATCCTCACCTGCTCCAGGCGGGCCTGCAGGCCTCCAGGCCTGGGCGCCGGCGACAGGCAGCCTCAGTGACATCCTGGTCTCCCTGAATGCCAAGCATATTGGCAGGCAGACAACCCTGCTACACCCAGCGTTTCTCCAGAGTCCTCCCAAGGAAGAGGTAGAATGAGGCTGGTTTTCTTAATGTTTGGAGCTGGAAAGTTTAGCTGAGATAACTGGTCTAGGCTTCCACTTTTTAATTTTTTTTATTTTTTTATTTTTTGGTAGAGACAGGATCCAGCTATGTTGCCAGGGCTAAACTCCTGGCCTCAGGTGATCCTCCCACCTTGGCCTCTCGAAGTTCTGGGATGACAGGCATGAGCCACCACACCCAGCCCTAGGCTCCCATTAATAGGTGAAGAATTTGGTCCCAAACAGAGACAGAAAACCAAGCAGAGTCCCACATGCAGAGGGTGGTCAGCCCAGGGCTGAACCCCGGCCTCCCGATGCCCCAGCCAACACCTTCCACCCAGCAAGCCACAAATGACTGGATTCCCCCATTTGGTGTTCTGATTGCCTCCTGGGCAGTCCCCCATGGACACAATGGCCTAATCGGCTAAGTTTTCTCTTCCAGTTCTGCTCCATGCTATTCTGGAGGCCTGTCTTTCTCAGCTCCCAACAGAACTTACCTCCCACGTGGTCCGGTGGCAGTGTCAAATAGGTCCACGTGCTTGGCCGGCAGATGAACATACTGATGCACTTTATTTTATTTTTCTGAGACAGTCTCGCTCTGTTACCCAGGCTGGGGTGCCTGGCACGATCTCAGCTCACTGCAGCCTCTACCTCCCAGTTCAAATGATTCTCCTGCCTCAGCCTCCCGAGTAACTGGGATTACAGGTGCCTGCCACCACACCTGGCATATTTTTGTATTTTTAGTAGAGATGGGGTTTCACCATGTTGGCCAGACTGGTCTCAAACTCTTGACCTTAAGTGATCTGCCCACCTTGGTCTCCCAAAGTGCTGAGATTACAGTCATGAGCCACCACCCCCAGCCTGATGCATTTTAATTAATTTCCTCTCCTGGGTATTCGGGAGGCCTTCACCCAGTTAAAATCCATAGGCTCGGGATACTTCCCAAGAAGCGGTTCTGATAAGTAGGGGTCTTTGGGGTCTTCCATGCCCACACGGGCTGCAGCTGTGTGTGTGTGGGCATGCCACATTGTGCGTTAGTCCCTTCGTTCAGTTATTCGAACCCATGCACCCTCCTTCCCAGGGCCATTCCCTGTGGTTTTCTCCCTGTCCACTGCACAGCTTCATGCATTGTGCCCCAGACACACTCTGCAAGACCCCTGCTGGGCCTCTGCTCCGGATGCACCTTCGGCCTGGGGTGCCTCCCTTCAGAATCAGCCAAGTTGCTGTTACAGACACAGAGTAGCAGCCCCTGCCCCGGAGATTCCCACTTGGTAAGTCCAAGGTTCACGGACAACACTGGTCCTTCCAGGCCCAGGTTCACTGTCATGTCCTCCAAGGAGCCAGTCTCCCTCTTCAAACACTGCGACTGATGCACTCTCCCTGAAAAGGCATGGGTTACAGACGCTGTCTCAGTCGACTGTTGACAGCTGGGGAGGTGTGTGTCCCCTCCCCACCACGGCGGGGGACTGCGACCTACTGAGGGTTGACAAAGCCTCAGAGGTCATCCCATTTACTCAAGCGTCATTCAGCACCTGCTCTGGGGATTCAAGACATCAGTCACTTGTCTCCACGCTGCTGTGTCCTAGCATGGGGCCTGGCCTTGAGCAGACGAGGCCTGCATGAAACAGAGGGGCCTCCAGTCTGAACGCCTGAGAGCCCCTGACCCTAGGGTTGATGTATCCATGTGACAATCACTTTCATTTAGCAGAGTCCCTCCAGGAGCCTACAGCATGGAGGGGATATAGCTCAGTTGACAGTGATAATTTTCAAAGGTCAGTGTTGTCACAGTGGTGGGGACAAAACGCCTGGGAACAGAGGGGGGGAGTACACAGGTGGACAGATAGACCAAGCCTTTGTCCCTGGGCTGCCAGGAGGTGTGCCGAGGCCTGTGGCACTCAGCCCTGAGTCCTGGGCCAAGGTCAAGTATCCCAGGCCTCCCCCTGCCCCAGCCTTTCTCCCTCCCTGGGACTTGGCATTTATGTATGTATTTATTTAGACAGAGTCTTACTCTGTTACCCAGGCTGGCGCAATCTTGGCTCACTGCAACTTCCACCTCCCGGGTTCAAGTGATACTCAGCCTCCCAAGTAGCTAGAATTATAGACGCAGACTACCACGCCCGGCTAATTTTTTTTTTTTTTTTTTTTTTTTTTTTCCAGTAGAGATGGGGTTTTACCATGTTGGCCAGGCTGATCTTGAACTCCTGACCTCAGATAATTCACCCACCTCAGCCTCCCGAAGTGCTGGGATTACAGTTGTGGGCCACCGCACCTGGCCACTGGGACTTGGCCTTTGAAAGCTTCCCCTTAAGCGAAGACAGAATATTCGTCCCCACCCTCTGCCCATCTTCTGGTGCAAACACAGTGTCTGAGTATGGAAACCATCTTCTCTCTACTCAGCGTCCTCCAGTGGCTCCCCTTTTCATTCCTTCCTTTGAGAACCCATGTGTCTTGGCCCCCGGCCTCCTGTGTGGCATCTCCTACCCACCCACCTGTCACACACTCTGCCTTGGTGCTTCTTGTGCTCATCAAATGTGCTCTTGCCTCAGGGCCTTGGCCCTTGTTGTTCCTAAGGTCTAGAATATTGTTCCTTCCCAACGGCCAGATGGTTCCTTCTCCCCACCCTGTGGTCTCTGCTCATGCCCAGAAAGCAGCCACATTGTCTCGCCCGGACCCTGTCCCCGGTGCTTCTGAGAGTCGGGGTGTGTGTGTCTTTTTCAATGATGGCTGCTTAGACCTTCTTTTTATTTCATTTTTAAATATTTATTTATTTATCTATTATTTGAGACAGAGTCTAACTCTGTCACCCAGGCTGTAGTGCAGTGGCACGATCTCGGCTCACTGAATCCTCCACCTCCCGGGTTCAAGAGATTCTCCTGCCTCAGCCTCCTGAGTAGCTGGGATTATAGGCCTGTGCCACCATACCTGGCTTATTTTTGAATTTTAGTGGAGACAGAGTTTCACTATGTTGGCCAGGCTGGTCTTGAATTCTTGACCTCAAGTGATCCACCCGCCTTGGCCTCCCAAAGTGCTAGGATTACAGGCGTGAACCACCCCCTCTGGCCTGCTTAGACCTTTTAAAAACTCTTGGCATTTAACCCACATTTACTCCCGGGCACATCACCCATCAGTTCCCCCTGGATTCTCTGGCTTGCTTCTAGATGCTAGGTCCGAACGAAGCCTGCCACCCTAGTCCATGAGCATCGGCCCCAGGTGTGTGTGGTGCTGGGTGGGCATGGGCGCCTGAAGCCAGGCATCTTCCAGGCCCAGGCCTCTTGTGCCCAGTCCTCTCCCACCCAGTGCACTAGGCTGAGGGCGTCTCAGAGGCCAGGGCTGGTCCCATCGACCCATCCTCACAGAGCCTGGCACAGGCCCCGTCAGGCAAGTCGGATGCAGCAAGGCCCCAGTGCCCGCCCCCCGCTCCCCCCGCAGGAGTATCCTGATTGTGAATAGGAGGGCTGGGGAGAGGTCTGGGACTCGCCAGGAGCGCAGGTTGTGGGACACCTCGGCTCCTCCCATGGGCAGTGGGGAGCTGCTGGGTCCTGTGGAGCTGGTTCTGCTCTGCCACCCAGTCTCACTTCCAGCCCTTTCCTGCCCTGGCTCCACGGCATCCATGGGCGCCCCTGCCTCTGGCTTCCAGGCGGGGCTGGTCAAAGGGAGGCACCATGGGTGACTGAGGAGGGAGAGAGTGAGGCCAGGCGTTGATTGCCAAGTGGCAGCTGGGCTGTGCATTAGCAATGGCTGTGTCCTTCAGTGAGGGTCCCAGCCTCTGTGGACAGCCCTTTCCTGCTGCTCCGGCTCAGGCCCACCCTTTGTTCCCTTAAGGCCAGGGGCTGGTGCCTGTCTAGACCTGGGGTGCTTCGACATCCTGTGTTGGTAGCCTAACCCTGCCCATCCCCTGTCTGAGGTACCCTGACAGCCCCAGTTCCCCTGTCTGAGTGTGGCCCCTATCATCTGCCTGCCAGGACACTGGCAGAGTGTCCTGCCAATTTAATGGCACACCCACTAAATTGTATTTACCACATGGTGCATCAGGACATAAGCTGACAAACTCATTTTAGAGGATGAGGGGAAGGGGCCAAAAGCAGAAAGCATTGTAAGTCGGACTCTGGGGACTCCAGCTGGCAAAACGGAGGCTCAACACCAGAACAGGCCCCTTTGGGAAGCGAGACCTCTGAGCATAGCAGTTTCCCAGGTTCAGCTGGGGCCCTGGGGCTGAGGCTGCACAACCAGCTGAGCCCAGAGAACAGCCAGGGGGACCCAGCCTGGCTCCCAGGAGGAAGAGCGCAAGGTTGCCCTCCACAGGCCCAGGCATTAGGGTGTCCGGGTGTGCAGAAGGGCATCTCAGGAAGGCTGGGGTAGGGTGCCCACTCCCACCCTGCCCCCGAACCCTGCAGCCTGAGACCTGGGCTTCTAGCATGCACATGTATTACTGGAAAGGGGTCCCGATCGAAGAGGGTTCTTGGATCTCATGCAAGAAAGAATTCAGGGTGAGTCCACTGTGCAAAGTGAAAGCAAGTTTATGAGGAAAGTAAAGGAATAAAAGAATGGCTACTCATAGACAGAGCAGCCCCCAGGGCTTCTGGTTATCCATTTTTATGGTAATTTTTTTATTATATGCTAAACAAGGGGTGGATTATTCATGCCTCCTCATTTTAGATCGCATAGGGCAACTTCCTGATGTTGCCATGGCATTTGTAAACTCTCAAGGTGCTGGTGGGAGTGTAACAGTGAGGAGGACCGGAGGCTCCTCTCACGATCGCCATTTTGGTTTTGGTGGGTTTTGGCCAGCTTCTTTACCACAATCTGTTTTATCAGCAAGGTCTTTGTGACCTGCATCTTGTGCCGACCTCCTGTCTCATCCTGTGACTGAGAATGCCTTAGCCTCCTGGGAATGCGGCCCAGTAGGTCTCAGCTTCATTTTACCCCACCCCTATTCAGGATAGAGTTGCTCTGGCTCAAACACCTCTAACACATGGACTCTTCGGAGCTCGATGGAATTGTCCTGAGCCTCAGGGGGACATGGGAAGGGGAGTAAGGTCTACATGAGGCCTGTTCAGACTCTAGCTTCACCCAGTTGGTGGTGAATCCTGGGGGGCAGCTCGTTGCACTGGGGCTGCGGCTTGCCCCCTTCCCATGCCTGCACTTGGATCCAAGCCTACTTGAGAAGCTATGGAGAGCTGCCTTGGCCTCTCCGGAAAACTGGAGAAAACAAAGAAGCAAAGTTACCAGTTACCATGGAAACCATCCAAAATTTAAAAGACTGAAACAATAGTTTAACATTTCCAAAACCCTCCTGATTTTTGTTTTTCTCTATTAAAAACACACACACATACAAACCCCACTGTATTACATTAGTCTGATGAGACACTGGCCTGGAATGAGAACAGGGTTCAGGATCTTAGGGGGCCATGTGGCTCATGGAATGCCCAGAATTAGTTTTAGGGATTTAAATCAAAACATGAATAAATATTTAAAATGCAAAATCTAAATCCTGGGGCTCCTCTGCAGCTGAAACAAGGTAAAAGCTTTTTGCTGGATTAAAGAGAGCGATCATATGAGAGTGGGGAGAAGCTGGTGAAGCCAACTGGGCACTGGTGGAGGGAAGGCTGGGAGCCGAGGCCCTGCCCAAACCCCAGCTCTCAGCTCAGCCATCACTCCAGCTCCAGCTGGCCTGTTGCACTCTCTGTCTGCAGGGCCTGAGAGGTGAGGCGATGTCCTCAGTGTTGCACGGGGCTGCTGTGGGTGAGTAGGGACTGAGCTCACTCACTCTTTGTGGAGGCCATTGGGTCACCATCTAAATGCTGGGTCTGTACCAGGTACAGTGACTCATGCCTATAATCTCAGCACTTTGGGAGGCCAAGGTTGGCAGATTGCTTGAGCCCAGGAGCTCGAGACCAGCCTGGGCAACATGGCAAACCCCACTGCTACAAAAAGTACAAAAATTAGCTGGGCGTGGTGGTGTATGCCTGTAGTCCCAGCTACTCAGGAGGGTGAGGTGTGAGGATTGCTTGAGCCTGGGAGGTAGAGGTTGCAGTGAACCAAGAGATAGAAGTTTCAGCGAGTCAAGATAGTGCCACTGCACTCTAGCCTGAGTGACAGAGTGAAACCCTGTCTCTAAAGTAAAAGAAAATGAAATGAGATGAAATAAAGTAAAATAAAATAAACGCAGGGTCTGGCTGGGTGTGGTGGCTCAGGCCTATAATCCCAGCTCTTTGGGAGGCTGAGGCAGGAGGATAGGGATGCCCTGGTGGGCGCCTTGCGGCTGTTCCACACTGCTGGCGGGCAGAGCCCCAGGGCTTGCCTGCTGCCCTCTTCTTCTGGGAATGGTTTCCTTCACGTTCACAGGAAACCAGCATCCTCTGGACTCAACCACGTGTTTGCATAGTACTTAATCCCTTCCCCAGTTCCAGGAGAGAGGCCTGATTTGCCACAGGGATTGGTTAAAGGATAGGTAAGGATCCCAGTTGGAGCAAGTGACCTGTGATTAGATGCTGGCCTGGAGTTCTGTGAGAGAGACGCCCGTCTTCCTCTGGCCTGGAACCCGGAAGCATGATTTTGAAGGCAGTCCTCCTGAGCCCGTGAACGGGGAAGCCTCTCTGGAGAAAGCAGCCTGTACCACCCAGCTCCACGCCCAAACTCTTCAGTTATATGAGCCAATTCATTCTTTTTTGTGCTGAAGCCAGTTTGAGTTGGTTTTATGATCATCCCCCCGTGAAAAAGTTCTAGTTGGGACAAACACTCAACCCTGGGCCTGAGATTCAAGGGTCTTGTCATCTCTCCCCTTCACTTTCTTTCCCTTCTTCACACACCCTCACCGCTGCTCAGTGCTATTCCCTCACTCAGCACACGGATCCAGTCGGCCTCTTGCAAGCACCTGGCAGGAGTCCATCCACCAGACGGCTGCTCTCAGCACTCTCCCTGCTTGGCGTGTCTGGCTTCCTTAGCACTAAGCGCTACTCCTCTAAGTAGCTACTTACCTTCCAAGGCCTTCCTCCCTCGTCCAGTGAGACTTCCTTGCAAATCTCCCATGCATTGCCCTGGCTGCCCAAGTTTCTCATCTGGCCTGGACAAAATACGCCAGGTGGTACCAGAACCCTGATTATCATACCTGGTATAGTTTAGCAGCTTCCTAGAACTTTTTTTGTGTGAGACAGAGTCTCGCTGTGTTGCTCAGGCTGAAGTGCAGTGGCACAATCTCGGCTCACTGCAACCTCTGCCTCCTGTGTTCAAGTGATTCTCCTGCCTCAGCCTCCCAAGTAGCTGAGACCATAGGCACCCGCCACCATGCCCGGCTAATTTTTTGCATTTTTAGTAGAGATAGGGTCTCAGCATGTTGGCTAGGCTGGTCTGAAACTCCTGACCTCAAGTGATCCACCCACTTCAACCTCCCAAAGTGCTGGGATTACAGGCATGAAATAGCTTCCTAGAACTTATTCCACAGAACCATTCCAGCATGGGAGCTGTGCCTGAGGAGAGCTATCCCCAGGCCCTGGCCTTGAAAAAACTCTAGTTGGGACAAACACTCAACCCTCGGCCTGAGATTCAAGGGTCTTGTCGTCTCTCCCCTTCATTTTCTTTCCCTTCTTCTCACACCCCCACCGCTACTCGGTGCTATTCCTTCACTCAGCACACGGATCCAGTCGGCCTCTTCCAAGCACTTGGCAGGAGTCCATCCACCAGACATCCATCAGAAAGGAGATGCAACGATCATTTCATACCCATTTCCTCCTTTGGTCCTCACAATGACCCTGAGAGGTACAAGATTTCAATCTCACTTTAAGAAAAGGACCTTGAGGCCCAGAGCAGCCTAGTGACTCGTCCAGAGTCACACTTCCCTGCCCTGGTGAAAACAACGACCAGACCTGTGGCCTCAAACCCAGGCGTTCTGATTCTACCCCACTGGGTTCCCTTGCTCTTTCGGCTGATGAGAGACAGATCTGAACACGAGTGAGAGGCCCCGGGGGATGTGTATGCATCTCTCCTTGGCCCTGCTGAGTCAAGGTGGCACCTGTCACCTCCTGGCCTGGCTGGTGTTCTTCCAGCCTGGATCCAGCAGGCCAGCCCCATCCTGACCATGTCGAATCCCAGAGGCCTTACCGGGGGGCCGTGCCTCTCCAGATGAACAACATAAATTCATGGAAATGTTTTCACAAGGGCGTTTTTCCTCTGCTGGCCTCCATTTCCTTGAAAAACACAGACTTGGAGGTAAACAGTCTTTGCTGTTGCAAGGGAGCAAATATAGACTTCCTTCCACATCCCCCGCCCGGCAGCTCTGCTTCCTCGACCTTCCTTCCAGCCCCCTCCAATGTCCCCAGGGAGGTCGGAGAGGGCCAGGCTCCAAGGATGGAGGGTGCCCCACAGTGGGGGGTGGCACCTGGAACCCCAGATGCTTCTGTCTCACCAGAAGTTAGGGTCCCCAAGTACCTCCTGCCCTCTGACTCCCCCCACTCCCATCAGACTTGGTCTGATGCCCTGGAGAAGCAAAAGAGGGGGGCATTGCTGAAAGGAGGGGATGTTGTCAGGTGAAAGTGGAGGCTCCATCCTAACGGGGGAAGATAATCTGTAGGCTTGAACTATACTTTCTTCTTAATTCCAGACCCTGGAATTTGCTCATAAACAACACATCGTCAGCTCAATGCTTCAGCTTCTTGAAATTAAACACCCTGTTACGAAGGATTTGAACAAACACCCCTAACAGCAGAGTGCAAAATGAGAGGAATTACTTTGTCTGTTTATTTACGCTGTACACTTTACGCTTGCAAAATGCTCCGAAATGCATTTGATTTTGTGTCTGAGTTTCCACCCCCGCCGACAAGATCCCTGTGGGGATGCATCCTTCTGGTAATTCTCGGATACAGTGTGGAGGAAAACAGTGGTGGAGTGACCAATCCTCAGCCACTTGCAAAATAGAGATCAACTTGATGGGTTTGCCTGGGCATATGGGATTATTGGTTGCAATTCTTTACTCCCTTGTGCTTGTATTATACACCCACATGCTTGCCACAGCCTCGTGGTAGATTTCCCTGCCCCACTGACATTGAGGTTGAGCATGTGACTTGCTTTGACCAATTGCAAGGAGACAGAAGGAACTGTGTACCAGTTCTCAGCCTGGGCCTTAAGAGACTGTGTGTTTCCACTTGTTCTTTGTTTGCTTTTTTTTTTTTTTTTTTTTTGAGATGGAGTCTCACTCTATTGCCGAGTCTGGAGTGCAGTGGTGCAATCTTGGCTCACTGCAACCTCTGCCTCCAGGGTTCAAGCAATTCTCCTGCCTCAGCCTCCTGAGTAGCTGGGATTACAGGCATGTGCCACTACATATGGCTAATTTTTGTATTTTTAGTAGATACAGGGTTTCACCATGTTGGGGAGGCTGGTCTCGAACTCCTGACCTCAGGTGATCCATCCATCTCAGTCTCCCAAAGTGCTGGGATTACAGGTGAGGCTGTACCCAGCCCCTACTTGTTCTTTGTGCTTCTGCCGTCTCTGTAGCAACCATTTCCCCTGTAACCCCTTTAGCCTGGGACCCAGAGTGAATACATAGCAGGCAGAGTCTTGCCCCTGTTGACCTGTAGACCCTCAAGTGAGGGTAAATGGTGGCTGTTTAATTCTCTGAGTTTTGGGGTGGTTTGTTACACAGTATATCATGACAGTAGTTGACTGATACAAGTACGCAGTAGAAGTTCTGTAGATAGTAGGTGATTGATAAATGGCACCATTCCTGGCACATGTATTACATCCAGATTTACAGAGCATCTGTTTGTTTTGTTTTGTTTGGCACTATGATATCTTAGGTGCTTGGGATACAAGTAATAGAAATCAATAAAATAATAATAATAACCAACCTTATTAAGCACTTACTGGATTCCAGGAATTGTGTTGATCTCATTTCATTTCCCCAATATTCCTATGAAGAAACTGAGGAAACTGGGGCTTTGAGAGTGTAAACGACCTGTTCCAGATCATTTGGCTGGAAAGACCCAGTCCCTGCCCTCAGGAAACTCACAGTCTGGCAGAGAGGGACAAGTTAGTTGCAAACACCTGTGCATGCCTGTCTGTGCGACTGGACTGATGATGCTTATTGTCCAAGTATGGATTCTGTAGCAAGGCAGCAAACAGCAGACTGGCTTCAGGCACAGCCCTTGGAGCTGAGGGCTGTTAGGAAGTCAGGGGACAGTGAGGTTACCATCTGGCACCAAACTGCATGAAGGCTAACACACCAGGAAACTCATGGAGGCTGAGGAAATTCCTGCCTTCCGAGTTGTAAAAACTTAAAACTGGGTTTCTGCAGTTCTGGGCCACCTTTCCCGCAGGCATGTTGTGTGACCTTGGGTCCATCCCTTGCCTTCTTTTGACCCTAATCTCCTCACCTGGAAAATGAGCTAGGGGATGCAATTGGGTGAGCTCTATGGCAACTTCTATTTCAGAGATGCTAGAGCCCTGGATCCCTGCTTTGGAAGGAAAATTCCTCCATTTCTCTTTCCCCTTGTTATCTGCAAGAGGGGAGGAGTGTGGAGTGAACATATCCTTTTAGTACTTTTTTTTTGAGACAGAGTTTTGCTCTGTTGCCTCAGCCTCCTGAGTAGCTGGGATTACATCACGCCTGGCTAATTTTGGTATTTTTATTAGAGATGGGGTTTCTCCATGTTGGTCAGGCTGGTCTCAAACTCCCCACCTCAGGTGATCCACCCACCATGGCCTCCCAAAGTGCTGGGATTACAGGTGTGAGCCACTGCGTCTGGCTGTCATTTTAGCACTTGTGTTCAAGGCAATATGAGCAGTGTGTCTCCATGTGCCTTTCTCGTAATGTGATGTTTGTTTTGTTTGATTAGAGACCATATTTACTGTGGTCCTTTCTCCTGAAAACTGAACTGGCAATAAACGCTATGGAGCAGGATTTTAGCACCAGCATATGGGGTGTGTGTGTGGGTGTGTGTGTGTGTGTGTTGTTGGGGTGCTGGCGGTGTTCTGTGGGTTAAATTTAGCTTTCCAAAAGACCAGAACAATAGCTACTGTTTATTGAGCAACTGTTATGAGCCATGCACTTGCATTGTCTCAATCAATCCTCACAATAGCCTTGAGAGGTGCCTGGTAGGGTTTCTCCATTTTACATTAGGGGCCTGCCATGCTACTTTCTCTTGCTCAAGATTTTCTCCCCTTAGCTTCTCTTGGGAGAGCAAGATGTTCCTCATAGCTATGTGATTGTGGACAAGTTCTGAACTTCTCTGAGCCTCAGTTTATTTATCTATGCAATGGGCATCTGATGTCCTTCCTTACACTGTTTTACATTAAGTAATATAAAAGATCTGGGACATAGAAGACAATCAATAAAGGTAATCATTTTCTCTAATGCATGATAATTATGTACTTACTTGAAATAAATTAGTAAGTCATCTTCAGGTGAAATACTTCCAACTCCATCTTTTCCTAGAAATTTCTGTTCTGTTTTTACAATTATTTTGCTCAATTCAATTTAAACCACAGAACCCCAGTACGCCAGAGCTCATAATTACCCAGGGTCTCCCAGTCCAATTGGCTTTCATATTTTTTTGTGTTTTTTTGGGGTGGTGGGGTGGGGTCCTAACTAAAGAACACCTTTTTCTAACTGAACCTTATGGGGAAGCCCAATGAATAAAGCATAGAGCAGGCCGGGCGCAGTGGCTCATACCTGTAATCCCAGCACTGTGGGAGGCTGAGGCTGGTGGATCACCTGAGGTCGGGAGTTCAAGACCAGCCTGACCAACATGGAGAAGCTCTGTCTCTATTAAAAATACAAAAATTAGCCAGGTGTGGTGGCACATGCCTGTCATCCCAGCTACTCGGGAGGCTGAGGCAGGAGAATAGCTTGAACCTGGGAGGCAGAGGTTGTGGTGAGCCGAGATCGCACCACTGCACGCCAGCCTGGGCAACAAGAACAAAACTCCACCTCAAAAACAAAACAAAACGAAACAAAAACAAAAACAAACAAACAGAAAGCATAGAGCAGCAGGACTGTTCTGGTTGAGACAGGAAGTGTGGGTGGTGCACGGCTGGAGTCCTGACCAATGGGGGTCTCTCCCCTCCAGAGTAGGAACTCCTCAGTGCCCCCGAGGAGACTTGCCCCACTCTCCTCACACTGCAGTTGTGACCCACTAGGTTAGTCATCATGAAATCAATTCAGAGGTCACCACCTAAACAGAATAAAATGAAAAATGCCAGCATGCATTGCACATGGTAGGGGTGAGTGTTGGTATGTGTCAGTTCTGTTTCGGTTCCATGGTACCCATGTGTTCACCTGACAGGGAAGTAAACAGCTATTTCTCATTGTGACTTCCATCAGAAAGTTGGAAAATCACTGCCGTTCACTCTAATCCCTCATTTCATGTTTGGGAAACAGAGCCCAGAGGAGGGAAGTGAGGGAACTGACCTGCCTGAGTTAGAGCTGCAGCCAAGATAAGAATAGACGTCTCTGGCCTCCTTGCTCCATGTCTTCTTTTTGAGATGGAGTCTCGCTCTGTCACTCAGGCTGGAGTGCAGTGATGTGATCTTGGCTCACTGCAACCTCTGCCTCCCGGGTTCAAGCGATTATCCTGCCTCAGCCTCCTGAGTTGCTGGGACTACAGGTAACTGCCACCAAGCCCGGCTAATTTTTTCTTTTTTTGTATTTTTAGTAGAAACGGGGTTTGACCATATTGGCCAGGCTGGTCTCAGACTACTGACTTCAGGTGATCCTCCTGCCTTGGCCTCCCAAAGTGCTGGGATTACAGGCATGAGCCACCGCACCTGGTCCTTTTCTTTTTTTTTTTTTTTTTTTCCCTTTGAGACAGTCTCATTTTGTCACCCAGGCTATAGTAGTGCAGTGATATGATCACAGCTCACTGCAGCCTTCACCTTCTGGGTTCAAGTGATCCTTTCACCTCAGCCTCCCAAGTAGCTGGGACCACAGGCACACGCCACCATGCCCAGCTAATTTTTAAAAAAAATTTTGCAGACAAGACTTTGTTCAAAGATAAGCCTTTGTCTTGAACTTCTGGGCTCAAGCGATCCTCCTGCCTCAGCCTCTCGAAGTGCTGAGATAACAGGTGTGAGCCACTGTGCCCAGTGCTCCATACCTGCTTGAAGCAGCACACAATGGAAGGGTTAACACTTACTGAGCCTCAGGATGTGCCAGGCACTGCACTCAGTGCTTCAGATTGAGGCCACCTTTGCAGAATTATGACTGAGACGGTGAAAGAGATCTGACTTAACTGACTCCATCTTGCTTCTAACCTCCAAACTGCCCTTGTTTATTCCTGGGCGTAGGTTGAACTAACTTTGGGAGAAACTTAGTTTATAGTTTATAGTTTAAACAAAGACAGTAATAGCCCTTTCTCAAAGCAGACTTCCTTCTTGCCTGGGGACTAGATTGCCTTTGTAGGACTAACGTTAGCCACAAGATTAGAAATTATGGTTGAGGAGTCATGCAGCTGGAGGTTACAAGATGCCGGCCCTCCGTAAACTGCTCCTAAGATCCGTGCTTGAGAGATTTTGCAGACCTTGCATTTGATGGATCAGCTGGCACCACTCAAATCAATAAACTGGCTCATCTGATCTTGTGCCCTCCCCCCTCGTAACTGACTCAGCGAGAGAGCACAGCTCTGATTCCTGTGATTTCATCCTTCACCAATCAGCACCCCTGGCTCACTGGCTTCCCCCCGCCCCAACCAAGTTATTCTTACAAACTCTGCCCCCCGAAGGCTCAGGGAGACTGATTTGAGTAATAAAAAACTCCGGTCTCCCGCGCAGCTGGCTCTGCATTAATTACTCTTTCTCTATTGGAATTCCCCTGTCTTGATATATCAGCTCTGTCTGGGCAGCGGTCAAAGTGAACCCTTGGGTGGGTACAAGATAGGAAGTCATTTCAGCCCCACCGTGACTGTATCAGCCGCCTAGGGCTGCATAGCAAATGCCACAGACTGGTGGCTTAAAGACAGAAAGTTAAAATTTTCTCATAGTTCTGGATGCTGGACGTTTAAGATCAAGGTGTCAGTAGAGTTAGTATCTCCTGAGGCCTCTCTCCTTGGCTTGCAGAATGGTCTTCTTCTCCCGTGTCTTCACAAGGCCTTATCTTTGTGTCTGTGTTCTAATCTCATCTTCTATTTTTTTTTTTTTTTTTTGAGACAGAGTCTCGCTCTGTCCCTGAGGCTGGAGTGCAGTGGTGCAATCTCGGCTCACTGCAACCTCTGCCTCCTGGGTTCAAGTGATTCTTCTGCCTCAGCCTTCCAAATAGCTGGGACTACAAGCGCGCACCACCACGCCTGGCTAATTTTTGTATTTTTAGTACAGATGGGGTTTCACCATATTGGCCAGGCTGATCTCGAATTCCTGACCTCGTGATCTACCCACCTCGGCCTCCCAGTGTGCTGGGTTTACAGGCGTGAACCACCACACCCGGCCTAATCTCCTCTTCTAAGGATACCAGTCATATTGAATCAGGGCCACCCTAATGACCTCATTGTAACAAAATCTCCTCTGTAAAGACCCAATCTCCAAACACAATAGCATTCTGAGGTCCTGGGGGTTAGGGATCCCACATGGAAATTTGGAGATGGGGATGTAATTCAGCCATAACAACCTAGCAATAACAATACCACTGCTACTATCATCCTCATTGACAGGCAAGGAAACTGAGGCACAGAGAGGGTAAGCTGCCAGGGCCCACGGGGAGGAAGAATCAGACCTGATGCAGACCTGGACGTGTGGCTCTGAGCCTGTGCATCACTCACAGTGCCCTGCCGCCAGGAAGTGAGGGGAGCTCATGGGGAGCCCACGGGCTGGATGAGGAGGTCAGACCAAGGAAGAGGGAACACTGCATTTCACCGGCTAACGACTGCCAAGAGCCCAGATAGTGAGTGGGTTGAGGAGCTCAGAGGAAGGGGCAGCGGGGCAGTCCCCTCCCTCCTTCCATGAGGACTTGCTGCTCTCAGCCATGCTTCTGCGGGACAAGGAGTGGCATGCCCAGGCTGGGGCTGGGGGTCCCCACTTGCTGCACCCCAGCATTCCCGGTCCTGTTCCAGAAACATTAGGGAAGGCAGGGAGCAAGGGGGGGGGCTATTAGGGGACAACCTTGAACCTCAAGTTCTATTGATATGAATTTGCAGCTTTACCCATGCAAATTACTTGACATGCACCTTCCCAGTGATCTCACCTGAGACACTGAGGTGGAAGGCAGTAGGCCTGCAGTAAAGAAATCGCAATTTGGTTTTTCTTTTTAATATTCATATTCTCAGCACAACCCCTATGACTCTTCTGTCCTATTTTTATCTCCTTCTTCATCACTGTCCCACGCTCTTGCTGTGTCGCCCTGGATGATCCAGTCTTTCCCTACAGGCTCTGTCTGTCTCTGGGTTACCTCTCTCTCTGCCTCTCCCTCCTTTTTTCTTGTTTTGAGACAGAGCCTTGCTCTGTCACGCACGCTGGAGTGCACTGGTGTGATCTGGGTTCACCGCAATCTTCATCTCCCAGGTTCAATTGATTCTCCTGCCTCAGCCTCCTGCGTAGCTGGGACCACCAGCACCCACCACCATGCCCGGCTAATTTTAGTATTTTTAGTAGAGACGAGGTTTCGCCATGTTGACTAGGCTGGTCTGGAACTCCTGACCTCAAGTGATCTGCCCGCTTCAGCCTCCCAAAGTGCTGGGACCGGCAGGCGTGAGCCACCGCGCTGGCCTACTTCTTCCTCCTTCGTTGCTAATAGGAGCAGAGCCTGGCTGCTCTGAATTCATAGTTGCCACCCCATTGCTAATTGTACCACTCAGACCAAAAGACCAAAATCACACTGGAAAATGCTTTCTTGTGCACATTTCAGAGTGAGCCCCCCTTTCCCATTATTCTCCCCTCCTCTTGCCCTAGGAACAGGAGGAGGCTCTAAGAAGCTGGTTTCTCTATGCGAAGCACTAACAGTGCCCTGGCAGCCACTGGGGGCCTTGAGCGTCCATTCCTGCTCTGGGCTCCATTCAATTCCAGAGGGAGCCAAAATATCCACACTGGGCAGGGCAGGGGATCGCCCTAACACTAAGACATAACACTATTTCCCTGTAGCATTCACTGGATCTTCTCAGCTGTGCTGTGAGGGAAGCCAATACTGTCCTCATTTTGTAGGTGGGGAAACTGAGGGACAGAATGGCAAGCGAAGTGACTCGACAGAGGTCACACGGCCAGTTCGCAGCAGTCAAGACTCAAATCCAGATCTTTTGACCCCAACTCCAGCGCTTCTTCCCTGAGATCTCTTGAGATAGAAACTTCAGGAAAATAAATGAACTTTGGTGGAGAGAGTCAAAGAGGAGGAGGATGCTTAGGATTCTATTTCCTCTGCCGGGTGCAGTGGCTCACACCTGTAATCCCAGTACTTTGGGATGCCAAGGTGGGCGGGTCACCTAAGATCAGGACTTCGATACCAGCCTGGCCAACATGGAGAAACTCTGCCTCTACTGAAAATACAAAAGTTAGCTGGGCTTGGTGGCACGTGCCTGTAATCCCAGCTACTCGGGAGGCTGAGGTAGGAGAATTGCGTGAACCTTGCAGGTGGAGGTTGCAGTGAGCCGAGATTGCACCACTGCACTCCAGCCTGGGCAACAGAACGAGACTCCGTCTCAAAAGAAAAAAAGTCTGGGCCGGGCGCCATGACTCACACCTATAATCCCAGCACTTTGGGAGGCCAAGGCGGGCAGATCACCTGAGGTCAGGAGTTTGAGACCAGCCCAGCCAACATGGTGAAACCCCATCTCTACTGAAAACACAAAAATGAGCCAGGTGTGGTGGCGGGTGCCTTTAATCCCAGCTACTCAGAAGGCTGAGGCAGGATAATTGCTTGAACCCAGGAGGCAGAGGTTGCAGTGAGCCAAGATCGCTCCATTGCACTCCAGCCTGGGCATCAAGAATAAGACTCTGTCTCAAAAAAAAAAAAAAAAAAAAAGAATTCTGTTTCCCACATACCAACCTCCTCTATTTCTCTGGGTTAACATGATGAAGAAAAGTAGTAGTGGCTTACTCCCAGAAGGGTGTACGGTCCCCAAGGCAGGAGGGGCGGGGAAGCAGCTGGTGGGTGAAACCCTCGCACTGCCCCAAATCCCATGGGGCTGGGGCAGGGCCTGTGGACTCGGAGAGAGCTGAAGTCAGTGAGCCAGATGGCCCGGCTGCGGGCAACTGTTTATTTCCCTTTTGGCATTGCAGGGATCCTAATCCAGTCTTTTTTTTTTTTTTTTTTTTTTTTTTTTTGAGAGAAGTCTCACTCTTGTCCCCCAGGCTTGAGTGCAATGGCTCGATCTCGGCTCACTGAGACCTTTGCCTCCCAGGTTCAAACCATTCTTCTGCCTCTGCCTCCCAAGTAGCTGGGATTAAGGCACCTGCCACCATGCCCGGCTAATTTTTGTTGTTTTTTTTTTTAGTAGAGACGCGGTTTCGCCATGTTGGCCAGGCTGGTCTCGAAACCCTGACCTCAGGTGATCCGCCTGCCTTGGCCTCCCCAAGTGCTGGGATTACAGGCATGAGCCACCGTGCCTGGCCGATCCTAATCCAGTCTAGATTAAAGGCTTTGGTCTGCTGCTGGGTGGGCAAAGGGGAGTGAAGGGAAATTAGAAGGAATGGTAAAGAGGGGGCAGCACCCTGGGCCCCCAGAGCCACATGGTGGTAGTGTGACAACGAGTGGGGATGCCCTAAAGAGGGTCTGGGAGACCCTCAACAGTTGGAGCTGTAGGGGCCTCTCTCTTCACTGTCAGCTCTGAAAGGTCAGGCAGGGATTTTATATAGGGAGCTGAGGCCGGTGGGCTCAGTGGGTAACGGGGCAGGGTGGGAGGCACTAGTCCATTGCTGTCCATTCTGGGGATCCACCTGTGGTTTAAGGAAGCAGATCCGCCTCATCCGGCCTCCGTCGCAGGCTGCCGTCCAGGTCTGTCATTCCCGCAGTGCGGTGCATAGCCTACACTCCTCTCCATGGCTGCCTGGTCTGGGAAGAAGAGGCACCTGATTTTGAGGCAAACACAGCCCAACAGATCTTTGCTCTGGAGCATAAAAGCTGGTCTTTATGAAGACTTTAGTGAAGAACTTATTTTCAGGTTGAACTAGCACATACTCAGCTCCTTTTATGTGCCAAGCTTAGAGTAGGTGACCTTTCTCATCTAAACCTCCCATCTCCCAATGCAATTTCTGCTACTTTTTTTTTTTTTTTGGAACAATCTTGCTCTGTAGCCTAGGCTGGAGTGCAGTGGTGTGATCTTGGCTCACTGCAACCTCCACCTCTCAGGTTCAAGCAATTCTTGTGCCTCAGCCTCCCGAGGCATGGGAGGATTACAAGTGTGTGATTACAGCTGGGATTACAGGTGTGTGCCACCACACCCGGCTGATTTTTGTATTTTTTAGTTGAGACAGGGTGTCGCCATGTTGGCCAGACTGGTTTCCAACTTCTCATCTCAAGAGATCCACCTGCCTCGGCCTTCCAAAGTTCTGGGATTACAGGCATGAGCCACTGGTACCTGGCCTCTGCTACATTTTTGAGTTGGAAAGAAACGTACTTGCTTTATTGATGGAATGACCATATTTATATTCTCAATGGCAGATGGTGCATTTACAAAATTTAAGTCAGTTTTGTAGTCACGTCTGGCTTGCAGTGTCACCTTTGTCCCTTTGAGAATGGTTGGGACATTTGGATTCATACCCAAGACCCTCTGTGTGACCCTGTTGATGTCCCTTCTCACCCTGGTGACTCCCAGGCTTCTAAGCAGTTGCTCGAAAGTTCTCTAGGCCCTTGGCTCTTAACCAGCCTAGGAGGAGCCAATGATTCCAGGAGGTTCTCTAGCATCAAAGGCTAGGGCTAGGGCTGGAGACTTGGTGGGCACCCAAGTGAGAAAGAGGCCCCCAGCCCATCCCCACTCCTTTAAGGGAGACCTTGCCCTTTGAATTTCAGCTGAGATTTGGGACTCTCCTCCCCACTCATGTCTGCTTGCTGGAGTTGCCTATGAAGCTGGAAAGGCTGTGGGCCTTCTCGTCAGAACTGGGTTCAACTCTTGCTTGAATCTCGGCTCACTTCAAGCTCCGCCTCCCAGGTTCATGCCATTCTCCTGCCTCAGCCTCCTGAGTAGCTGGGACCACAGGCGCCCGCCACTACCCCCGGCTAATGTTTTTGTATTTTTAGTAGAGACGGGGTTTCACTGTGTTAGCCAGGATGGTCTCGATCTCCTGACCTCGTGATCCACCCGCCTCCGCCTCCCAAAGTGCTGGGATTACAGGCGTGAGCCACTACGCCTGGCTGAAGTGTTTTAATAATTTTTGAACGAGGGGCTGCACATTTTCATTTTGCTTTGGGTCCTGCAAATTATGTAGCCAGTCCTGCCTCTTCATCTTCTCTGGTGAATCATATCTAATTCTACCACATCATACCCATTCTACAGATGCATAAACCGAAGCTTGGAGAGGTGAAATGCACAAAATTACCCAACCTCTAAATTGCAGAGCTGGGCCCAGAAACAGATCTTCATAAATGGAGTCCATTTCACTGGGGTGGTGGCCGTGTTTCTGTGGCCTTGTGCCTGGCCTGGGCCCACGAGTTGACAGGTTACGGGTCAACAGACTCAGTGGCCTTTACCCTCTGGCTCTTAGAGGCCAGGGACTTGGAGGATCTCACCAGTCTATCACAAAACTTTCCATTTTTAACAAAGCAGTGAAAATGGCCTTCTGTCTGCCTCTTTGTTTCTTTCTTATTCTGGAAGACAAGTGAGAAGGAAATGGGAAAGAAACAGAAGAACAAATGTCATGGAAAGTCCGTGGCGCCTCCCTCCTCAGCCTGAGCAAGGCCACAGGGACAAAGGCAAATATCAGGGAAGAGCAGCACCGCTACCTAACCCCAGGCCTGGGGCCTCTGGGTGGCTGAGTGTCCACAGCTCTCTGACCAGTGCTGAAAATGAAAACTCAGGACAAGATGATCCCCACTGCCCAGAACAAAGAGAGGCTGGTGCATCTTAGTCACTGCTAATTTCTGGCAAATGACTGGGCTTGGGAGCAGGACTGCTTGTAAAGTTCCTGGTTGCACCAAGCTGGAGGCAATTTATTCAAAGGGAAATAAGGCTGCATCTGCTGAGGGAACAAGGAGACAAGGGAGCCTCTTGCACGCTCGTAATGTCTGAACCAGATCTTAGATTCACCTGCAGCAGGCCCAGCCCTTTCCCCAGCCTGGTTTTTATGCCTTTGGAGAGGTTTGCAGAAGGATGCTCAGAGGGCTGATGGGAGCTTGGGAGGGTGTGTGTGCGTTCTTTAAAAAATAATAAAGCCCTTGACCACGCCTGAGGCTGAGCACATCTGAAGGGAGTCGTGGGTGGGAGGAAATTGCAAATAGTTTTTTTTCAGCCTGAGATGGAAGGCACTGGAACTGGTTCCCAAGGAGAGGGAACGCCCTGTGGGCTCTAAATTCCAAGGTGGCTGGACTCACGCACACACTCCAGGTGCTCAAGGCAAGAAGGGAGCATTAGGGTCCAGGAGGGCATACATCTCAGGGCTGGAACCCTTGGAAGGGTAGGGGGAGAGAGGGAAGAGGAGATGTCTTTACCTCCTTAGGCCTCAGTTTGCCCCTCTGAAAAATGGGGCATGGGAGGCTGGACCACAGTGGTTCCTTTTAGTGTGGACATTCTGGATTCTGAACCTAGAGAAAAAGGACAGGTGGGAAGAGGAGGTTCTTCCTGAGCCCTAATATCTGGACAGCACTTCAGTTTACAGGACTCTTTAAATCCATCTTCCATTTTTTTCTTCTTCATCATCATTATCATGGCAGACATACAGAAAAGGACATACACAAATGGAAAGTGTTATGAATAACTGTAATTGTAATAATCATAAGGAAAATACCTGTGTAACCAACAACCCAGGTCAAGGTTGAATGACAGAATGATACCAGCCTCCCCAGGTGGCCCTCCTCACTCACACTCCCTCTGTCTCCTAGGTACTCATTGTTTTACTTTCATGAAGATCATTTCCCTTTTATTTTTCAAAATTTATTTTATTTTATTTTTTGTTTTGAGACATACTCTCACTTTGTTACCCAGGCTGGAGTGCAGTGGTGTGATCTCGGCTCATTGCAACCTCCGCCTCCCAGGTTCGAGTGATTCTCCTGCCTCAGCCTCCCAAGTAGCTGGGATTACAGGCATGCCACACTACACCTGGCTAAATTTTGTAATTTTAGTACAGACCGGGTTTCACCATGTTGGCCAGGCTGATCTCCAACTCTTGACCTCAAGTGATCCACCTGCCTTGGCCTCCCAAAGTGCTGGGATTACAGGCATGAGCCACTGTGCCCGGCCCATTTCCTTTTTTAAAGATGATTTTTCTATGTATGCATCCTTAAATAATAAAGTTTAGTGTTGCCTGTTCCTGAACTGTATATAAATGGACTCATATAATATGTGTTATTTGTGTTCAGCTTCTTTTACTCAAAATCACGGTTGTGACATTTGGCTGTTACACCAGTGAAAAAAATGGGGCCCCAGAGAAGATAAACAATGCATCAAAGATCACATAACTAGTCATGGCAAAGCTGGACATGAGCTATGCCTTCTGCCCACTCCACTACCCAGAGTGACCAGCTGCTGGTGGTGACTTCCATTTCCAGCAATATGGTGGACTAAGTAACCTGAGAACGGAGGAGATGGTCCCTATGGCTGAGCCGAGATCACAGGCCCCAGATGAGGAGCCTCTATCCCCTGCGCTTCATGGTAGGGTGCTGTACCTGGAATCATCTTCCCACTGAGACAAAAAACGTGGCAGGGAGGTAATTCCCCAAAAGGAAATGGGGGTGTAATTAGAAAGGGGATGGATGCTGAACAGCCAAAAACAACATGTCCTTTCATTTGTCCTGTGCAAATGAAGGACAGTCATTTTTAATTTTTCCTGTCTCACTTCTTAATATACAAGTTAGGACAAAGTGTCAGAATCGACTCCTAAGAACACGTCAGGCATCCTCGTCTCTCAGTTCAACAGTTAGTAAATGAAGCTGATGGAAACATTGATTTTCTGAATTTCTTCTCCAAGCTTTGAATTTTCTCCTCACTCTTGCACATGAGGCTGACACAAAACTGACATAAAATCATGGCATTTTATGGCAGCTGGATGCCCGCAGGGCCAACTCTTCCAGCTTCTGCTTGGACAATTATTCCTTCATGTTACCCCTGCCTTTGCCTGGACCCTCAGCTTCATGCCAGAGACCTCCCCAGTCTTGAACAACACCTTGAAAAGCGCTATTAAGCAAACAGCTTCCAACAGGGGCATAAAGTGGTTTCCTCATATCCTCTTAAGTGGAGCCCCTGGCAAGTCATTTACATCCTAGCAGGCAGAGACGATCAGGTTTTCAGAAGAAATTAGCAGCTGGGATGAGATTTGTGGGGAGGGAGGGATTCTTGGCTGAAGAGGGGAGATGGGAAGGGTGAGGAAATGAATAGCTAAGCAAATAGGACTGGTAGAGCCTGGGGTGTGGGAACGGCAGCCTGGAAATCACAACACGGGGGTCAAAGTGTCTGGGGAGGGGGCAGGGTGGTCAGAATAATGGCTTGGCTCAGCCCCTGGGCTAGGGCAGGTCCTCCAGGGTGCTCCTGACATAGCCCCTTCCAGGAGGGCACAGAGCTTTCTCCAGGGACCCCCAGCCTCAGGTGGAGCAGCAGGCACTGGACTGGATGTTGGGGAGCCCTGGAGACATGTGTGGGGCAGCTGTAAATATGCCCATGTCTTAGGTCATTTGAGGCTTACAACCACCCAGCACATTTTATTGGCATCATTATTTTATCTTGAAAGAGAACAGTGCTGTTCCCTTTTGACAGGTGGGAAAACAGAGGCACAGTGACGCTTGAAGCTGCCCCGTGGCAGAGCCAGGATGTGAAACTCTGGCCACCTGACTTAATTTTTTAAAAAAGATTAAAGAATGAGGGGATGGGACTGGGCGAGACCCACGGTCCTTTCCCATTCCCCCATCTGAGTGGCTGATGGTCTTGTCTACTGGCTTTCTTGCAGTCTAGGGTCACATACGGTGATGAAACAAACCTTACAAAAAAAACAAGCCGCTTTGTAAAAGACGAGCCGTCAGGCTAACCCGATTTCCTTTCTGGAGATCATGCGATTTGAGAGAACAGCCAGGCTGGGGACACATCCTGCCTGGCGGCCTGTGGAGTGTGGCCATAAGCAAAGGGGCCCAGGAAGCTCCCCTGCGCTTTGTGCCTCTCTGAGCCAAGCACACGCTGCCTCCTACCTCTAACTGAGAGCGCTCACCCTACCTCTCCGGGACACCCCACCCACTGCCCAGCCCAGTGCCTGGCCAGCACACACCGTCAGAAACCCCAGTGAGAGGACGGAAGACAGGCTCCGCCATCCTCTTGCCATCGGGCAATACCAGGTCTGCATAAGGTGGGGTCCACCCACACAGAGTTGAGTAACCCAATGCTTTTATTGGCCTGATTTAACCCTGGAGTCTGCTTAAGCAGAAAAGCAAAGACAAGTCATAGAAGGTGGCACTGAAGAGCCACCTGGTCATGCTGGAAACAAACAAGGCCCTGGGGTCAGAGACAGGAAAAGGTGGCACCGGCTCTGGGGTTAAGCTCTGAGTGTCAGGATCGAACTTGCGGTAGCGCTTGGAGCCCTTGGGCCTCCCCGCTCCCTGGACAGATGACACTGTCAGCTTGAGAGGAGCCTGCCCAAGTCCACGTAGCTCACGGGAGGGTGGAGCGACAGTTCAGGCAGAATCTCTGGAACAAAGTCTAGCGCTCATTCCGCCTGCCCACATGCCTTCTCATCTGATACCAGTGCAGGAAGCCATACCCTCCGCGACTCTGGTTCCAGCATCCAGGAGGCCCCGACTGCAATGCCAGAAACAGGAGACTCAGAAACAGGAAAGTGAGCTTGTCCCATTCTGCAAGGGAACCTTCTGTGATGGTGACTTAACAGCAGCTGCATCCCCTGAGTTCTCAGAACTCCTCCATCCAGAAACAGAGCGCCCAGGAGTAGGACCGGCTTGGCAGCTCTCTGTGCCTCTCCAGGCCAGGGGGACACACCTGGCCATGGCCTCAGGTGCCTTGGCTAGCAGGCCCCACCTTGGCAGCCTGTGCTGTCTCTCCCGGGAGTGGATGTTTCCTAAGTGCTCCACTCGCTCTCCCGGTTCCCCTGACACAGTGACACAAATGGAATGCTCATTATACATGCATGACAGGGCTCATGACACAGGTGAGTTCATTTACATTTCACAATAACCCACTGAGGCTGATGGGTTATTGCACAATAGCATTTTACCAATGAGGACTCTGAGGCACAGCAAGGCTAAGTGCCCTGACTGTATTAGTTAAAACAACTAGTAATCGGCGAAGTCAGGATTGCACACCCAGACAGCCTAGTTCTCAAGTCCATGACCCCAACAATTGCACTGTAAAGGAAATGAAGCAAATGAGCTTTCCCAGAGCGAGATTTCCTCCTCCTTTCTCCTTTCTGTGCTAATTTCACTCACTCAGGCTTGCTTTTCTTTCTCTCTCTTTCTTTCTCTTTCTTTCTCTCTCTTTCTTTCTCTTTCTTTCTCTCTCTCTCTTTCTTTCTTTCTTTCTTTCTTTCTTTCTTTCTTTCTTTCTTTCTTTCTTTCTTTCTTTCTCTTTCTCTCTCTCTCCCTCTCTCTCTCCCTCTCTCTCTCTCTCTCTTTCTCTCTCTCTCTCTCTTTCTCTCTCTCTCTCTCTCTCTCTTTCCTGTTTTTTTTTTTTTTTTTTTTTTTTTTTTTTTTTTTTTGAGCCAGGGTCTCTCTCTGTCACCTAGGCTGGAGCACAATAAGTCAGACATAGTCCACGGCAGCCTTAACCTCCTGGGCTCTAACAATCCTCTCACCTCAGCCTCCTGAGTAGCAGAGACCCACAGGTGTAAGTTACCACAACCAGCTTATTATGATTTTTTAATTTTTGTAGAGATGAGGTCTCCCTATGTTGCCCAGGGTGGCCTCAAACTCCTGGGCTATGATGATCCTCCCACCTCAGCCTCCCAAAGTGCTGGGACTACAGGGATAAGCCACCATGTCGGTCACCATTTCTTTTTAAGAAACCACCCCTCTTCCATCCCATGAGATCAGTGGGCGGGCACAATGTTCAGGTTGGGCCAATCAGACTCTCTGGGTGCCTGTCACTTAGGCTGAGTGACAAAGAAGCCTTGAGTCCCCCCTCACAGTGGTGCCCTCCAAAACCCCACTTCTGACAAAGTTTTCTGAAACTGCCTTTGTTTCTTCAGCTTTTCTTTAACTTCTATAACCTATCCAGTTTGTTCCTAATAAATGGCACTTTTTTCCTCTGCTTGTGAGCCAAATTAGGTTCTACAATTCAAGAACCCTTTGGATACGACCAGCACAGAAGTGACTTGCCTTTCATTGTGTATACTTTATTTTTTAATTTTTAATTTTTGTGGGTACATAGTAGGTATATGTATTTATGGATACATGAGATATTTTGATACAGGCAGGCAGGGCGTAATAATCACAGCATGGAAAACAGACTATCCATTCCCTCAAGTATTTATACTTTGTGTTATACTCTTCTAGTTTTTTTTTTTGTTTTTTGTCTTCTTTGAGACAGAGTCTCACTGCGTCACCCAGGCTGGAGTGCAGTGGTGCGATCTCAGCCACCGCGACCTCTGCCTCCCAGGTTCATGCGATTCTCATGCCTCAGCCTCCGGAGTAGCTGGGATTACAGGCATGCACCACCATGCCTGGCTAATTTTTGTATTTTTAGTACAGATGGGGTTTCGCCATGTTGCCAGGCTGGTCTCGAACTCCTGACCTCAAGGGATTCACCCGTCTCAGCTTCCCAAAGTGCTGGGATTACAGGCGTGAGCCACCATGCCCGGCCTCTTCTAGGTATTTTTAAATGTACAATTAAATTATTTTGACTATAATTACCCTGTGGTGTGGTCAAATACTAGGTCTTATTTATTCTTTCTATTTTTTTTTGTACCCAACATTTCATATGCTCTAGTAGGCACCAAACGCGTGTCCAAACAGGTCTAGATTCAAATGTAGATTCTGCCACTCGTTAGCTGTTGTGATCCTGATGAAGCGACCTCACCTCTTCAAGCTTCAGATCCTTCATCTGAAAAACGAAGATACAACCTGGTTGTACAATTATAAGGAATATTCCAGTAAGAGAAAGAGCAAGTGCAGAGAAATAGAAGTACGAGAGAATTTGCCTTAGGCCACAGTGGCAGGTCTCATGAATGGCTCCCACTCTTCAGCCCTCCCTCTGTGCACACCCTTTGCCATGGAACTTTGCAGTGGCCTCCTTATGGTAGGCGGGAGGTACTTTCCTACCTCTTGATTTTGAGATTTGACCTCAGCCACGTGTTTTGGTCAATGGCGTGATAGCAGACATGGTTCAAGCAGAGACTTGCAAAGGGCTTGCAGGACTGAGTTTCCTGTCTTGTGCCACTATCATTGGCTTCAGGTGGACATACCCGGGCTAGCCCACTGGTCCCAGCAGGAGGTGAGAGACACATGGAACCGGGGCATCCCCAACTGAACCAGCCTAAGGCAGATGATCACCTAGATCAAAGCTCAGTGGAGACGAGGAGGACCCGTCAAGCTCAGCCTGAATCAGCCAATCCCCAGCTGACCGACAGACATGGGAGGAATGAGGAATGATTGCTATTTTGAGCCACAGAGATTTGGGATAGTTCATTATGGAACAACTGCTAAAGGTACATAAATTGGTACCCAGAAGTGTGGTGCTGCCATCACAAAACTTAAAATACGCAGCATTGGTTTTTTAGGACTGAGTGGTAGGAATGAGTAAACTATTAGGAGGGTCAGGAAAAATAGCAAAGAAACTGCAATTGGAGGTGGAAGAAGTGGCAATCCCATTGTGTAATAGGGAATGATTAGGTAAAATTGTTGTCTTTAGTAACTTATTGGGAAACAAATGTATCTAATGAACTCTTGGTCTTGGGCAAAGAGATTTCTAGGCAGACTACTGAAAGCATCCTTTGACTTTTATGGTTGTGTTTGATAAGGTACTGCAAAAAGGAGATGACCTCAGAAAATAACTGCCTGGTGTGAAAGTAGTATTAGACTTTGGGAGGCTGAGACGGGCGGATCACGAGGTCAGGAGATCGAGACCTTCCTGACTAACACGGTGAAACCCCGTCTCTACTAAAAAAAATACAAAAAACTAGCCGGGCGAGGTGGTGGGCACCTGTAGTCCCAGCTACTCGGGAGGCTGAGGCAGGAGAATGGCGTGAACCTGGGAGGCGGAGCTTGCAGTGAGCTGAGATCCGGCCACTGCCCCCCAGCCTGGGCGGCAGAGCGAGACTCCGTCTCAAAAAAAAAAAAAAAAAAAAAAGAAAGAAAGTAGTATTAGAAAGAATATAGAAAAGACTGAGTGCCGTGGCTCACACCTGTAATTCCAGCACTTTGGGAGGCAGAGGTGGGCAGATCACCTGAGGTCAGGAGATCGAGACCAGTCTGACAACATGGCAAAACCCCATCTCTACTAAAAATACAAAAATTAGCTGGGCATGGCAGTGCTTGCCTGTAACCCAGCTACTTGGGAGGCTGAGGCATGAGAATCGCTCGAACCCAGGAGGCAGAGGTTGCAGTGAGCTGAGATTGCACCACTGCACTCCAGCCTGGGCAACAGAGTGAGGCTCTGTCTCAAAAAAAAAAAAAAAAAAAAAAAAAAAATAAAGAATATAGAGAAATTTGAATGTGTTCTGTTGATATGACTTTTAGCACATGGAGTAGAACGGAATCCAAGACACAGGGAACCCATCAAGTTTTCAGAGTGCTGTACTGGCAGTAGGACTCCCAGCCTGCATGAAAAAATACCAAAGTTGTTTAAAATGCAAAAAGACCTCTGGGTAGGAAGCAGTCCGAAAAGATTGCCTAAAAGATGTATTTTACAATGCCTTCAGAAGTGACTAAGGAGGGTGATAGAAAAGGGAGAACATTGCAGAGGCTGGAGCAGGAGCCAAGCAGAAAATGGAGGTGAACCTCTCTCTGGATGGAAATCTGGGAGCTAATCAGGGAATGTCACCTACCACCAGAACAAGGGCAACTGGAAACATTTTCCTAGCAGGATTTCAGAATTGCTATGGACTAGTGATGGCTATGGGCCTGTTTCTTCCCCTGTTTGAGTGGCAATGTTTACTGCAGGTAAGATGGATAACTTACCCATAGATCTCTGGATTACGAGGAGCTGCATCTGAACCTGATGAGATCATGAGAAAGTGGACTTTGGCTCGATGCCATTGGTTGCTTTGGGGTTGTTTTGGAGTCCTGAGATGGGAGAAAATGAATTTTGCCTACTGGATAATTGGGGTCATGGGCACGGAGTGTGGTAGTTTGATGACATTAATGGACCCAGTTCTTCACCTTTCCCTATAACTATGTCCTTTGCTGTGTAACTTTGCAGTGCCCCCCTACGGTGGGCAGGGGGCAGTTCCTCACTCTTTGATCTAGCCTCAGTCATGTGACCTGCTTTGGCCAATGGGATGTTAACAAACATAACACAGCACTTGCATGACGGAGCTTGTCCCCTTGCACCTCTGACATCACGGTAAGAATATGCTCAGGCTAGTGTCGTGATCTATGGAGCAGGACAAAAGACACGTGCAGTAGAGCCACCTCAAGCTGGCTAGCTGCAGACTTATGCATGAGTCCATAAAGACCTGAAGAACCACCAAATCAACTCAGTGTAAGACAGCCGACCCCCAGCCAATGCACAGACACACAAAAAACAAAAAATACATGACTGCTGTTTTAAGCAATGGAGTTTTTTGTTGTTTTTGTTTGTTTGTTTGTTTGTTTTTTTGAGACAGGGTTTCACTCTGTCACCCAGGCTGGAGTGCAGTGACATGATCTCAGCTGACTGTAACCTCCACCTCCCGGGTTGAAGCGATTCTCGTGCCTCAGCCTCCTGAGTAGCTGGGATTACAGACGTGTGCCACCACACTCGGCTAATTTTTGTATTTTTAGTAGAGACGGGGTTTCTACTAAAGCCCGTCTTTAGTAGAGACGGGGTTTTACCATATTGGCTAGGCTGCTCTTGAACTCCTGACCTCAAATGATCCGCCCACCTAGGCCTCCCAAAGTGCTGGGATTACAGGGGTGAGCCACTGGTCCTGGCCTAAGCAACAGAGTTTTGAAGTGATTTTAAATGCAGCAGTTCTTTTTTTTTTTTTTTTTTTTTTTTGAGACGGAGTCTCGCTCTGTCACCCAGGCTGGAGTGCTGTGGCCGGATCTCAGCTCACTGCAAGCTCCGCCTCCCGGGTTCCCGCCATTCTCCTGCCTCAGCCTCCCGAGTAGCCGGGACTACAGGCGCCCGCCACCTCGCCCGGCTAGTTTTTTTTTTTTTTTTTTTGTATTTTTTAGTAGAGACGGGGTTTCACCGTGTTAGCCAGGATGGTCTCAATCTCCTGACCTCGTGATCCGCCCGTCTCGGCCTCCCAAAGTGCTGGGATTACAGGCTTGAGCCACCGCGCCCGGCAAAATGCAGCAGTTCTAACTGATATAGCCACAAAGAGAATTTTTCTCCACGTGAGGCTGTTAGCCACACACAAAGATTAAATGAACTCCTTCCTTTGTCGCGTAAGAATCTCTCCAAAGTTGATCACGGTAACAATAACAAAAGCTACCACTTATTGAACTCTCATTGTCGGACTCTGTGAGAAGTGCCACGTATGTATTATCTCATTGAATTCTTGCAACAGCCTTAGAAAGTAGGTATGATTATTTCCATTTCAAGGATGGAAAAAAAAAGCCCTGAGGCTAGGAGAGGTTAAGAAACAAGGCCAAGTTCACGTAGCGAATAAGTGGTAGAGTTGGATTCAAGCACAGGCTGGTCAACCTCCCAAAGCTATGCCAGATAGGCGGCAGACACTGTAGTTAATGGGGTTTCAGGCCTTGGGAATAAGTGGTCCCATTCTTCAGGTCCACCTGTGGGTCACAGAGCACTTGTTGGTTTTATTTTTCCAGTAGAATTTAATACAAGAAACTTACAGTATTCAATATAACAATTGAACACCTGCCCAGTCCAAGCCCCCTTTTCTCCCCAGTGCCATTCCCTCTGTTTTGGAGAACTGAAAAGGTGAGAAGGAGACACCAGGGTAACAGAGGTGGAACCTGCAGGAAGTAGCAGCCACCCTTATATCAGAGAACAAAGGGAAGTATGGGAGTTATCAGAGCCTCCGAGCTGGGAGCAAGACGCTGCAGAACAGGGGCCTTGTCTGGCACCTCTCAGGGGAAGCTCTTATTTTTTTCTTTTTTCTTTTTGAGACGGAGTCTCACTCTGTTGCCCAGACTGGAGTGCAATGGCACGATCTCGGCTCACTGCAGCCTCTGCCTCCCAGGTTCAAGCGATTCTTCTGTCTCAGCCTCCCAAGTAGCTGGGATTACAGGTGTGCACCACCATGCCCGGCTAATTTTTGTAATTTTAGTAGAGACAGGATTTCACCATGTTGGTCAAGCTGGTTTTGAACTCCTGACCTCAGATGATCCACCCACCTTGGCCTCCCAAAGTGCTGGAATTACAGGTGTGAGCCACTGCGTCTGGCCAGCTCTTATTTCTGACAGTGAGCAATGCCAAGGACATCAAGGAACATAGCTGGTTGGTTGTCGGGGGTAGGGTGGACTGGGAATATCCAGTCTGGAACCCCATTTTTTCCACATGCAAAGAAGATGCCCAAGGAGAAGCAACGGCAAGAGGGAGAGAATGGGAGCTGGATCGGGCATCAGAAGACAGTCAGGATTTGGATAATTGAAGACATCTGAAAGAATTTGCTCATCCAAGGTCCTGGGGCTAGGATGGGGCAGGGCTGGGACTGAGCACAGACCCACGTATGTGTGCTTCTCCCTCCAACACTGCGTTGTGGGGAGCTCTACCCTGGCACCTCCTGCCATGGCGCTGGGCATAGGCTTGTCCACCCTCTGACACAATGCCCACCGGTACCTGCAGCCCTGGGTGAAAGCCTTCTAGGGAGGGGCAGGTGACAGAGTGGCCCCCCTGAGTTGGCAGAGTGTGGTGGTCACAGCTTGGGCTCTGCAGCCAGACGACCTGGGACCTAATCCTCACTGTGGCACCCACCAGCTGTGTGACCTCAGGCAAGTCACTTAACCTCTCTTATTTTTAAACATTTTATTCTGAGAGAATTTTAGATCTACAAAAGAGTTGCAGCAAGAGTTCCTGTATACTGTTTGCCCAGTGTCACCTAACGTTAGCATCTGACGTTACCTGACATTCATCAAAACTAAGAAATTAACATTGGTACATTGCTGTTAACTCCACTCCAGACTTTATCCAGATGTCTCCAGTTTTTCCACCAATGTCCTTTTTCTGTTCTGGGATCTAATCCAGGATCCCAGGTTGCATTTAGATGTCACCTCTCTTCAATGTCCTCATCTATAACGTGGGGAGGATGGTAATGACATCTATCCCACGGTCCTGCTGTGCGGAGCAAGCGATGGTTCACAGATGTACTGCATTAGCTGGTGTCTGGCACAGAAAAGTGTTCCATTAACTAGAGGTCACAATTCTTATCTTAAGCCCAGTGCTATTGTCTCATGCCCTCTGAGGGCCTATCTTGGAATGCGAGCCCAGGCCTTGCCCACTCACTCAGGGCCTAGGTTATTTTGTGCCCCTCCGGCAGGCTGGGTGGGGTGTCAGCCAATCCAGCCACTATCACTGAGGCCCAAGGAGGCACTCCCTCTAACCTTACAAACTGGCCAGGGGTCTGGGGCATTGACTAAGGACCCGCTTTAGAATTAGGCAGGCCTGGGTTCAAATCCTGCCCTCCCCAATTAGTCCCTCTGTGAACTCAGGCAAATCAATGAATTTCTCCAAGCCTCCATCATCCCTGCCTCCCAGGGTGGCTAGAAGAGAGGGTGGTTGACAGCAGGTGTCAGCCTCAGGCAGGGTACACAGCAGCCTCCCTATTTTCTGCAGCCCACTGCCATGCTTCCCAGGGCGAGCTCTCCCCGTGCTGTTCTGCAGCTGGGCTCGCCAGGCTTGGTGCCTGCTCGCACTTATTTGTCCACATTTGGACATATGGCCTGGCTAATGGGGAACCCAGTCTGCCCAGTCTGCAGTTCCATCTCCTCTCACTTCCTTCCCCGCCCCTTACGTGTCCCCAGCTGATGCTTCCGCAGAAATGCCAAACCAGGCCATCAGAACCCTCCCTGCAGGGCGGTCTAGGGTGGCAAGGCCATATGCGCCACCATCCCGGTCTCCTCCCAGAGCCTCTCCAGCACCACCCTCGATCAGGGCTTCTGGTTGGCATCATGACTTGGAAAGGAGGGACGCAGGCTGCCAGAGACCATGCTCTGCTGCTCATCTTCTCTCTGGGCTCCTGTCCCGGCTCCAGTGTCTCCTATTTTGGCTCTGCATCCTACCTTCCCGCCCCTCTGGCATGCCCCAGTCCCCTCGGACCCTGAGCCTATGAAATCCTGACAACAAAAATGGTGAGTGTGTGGTAGCAAGGTTCAGTGCTGAAGATTCAAAGTCTGCCTCTGTCACTTCCAAGTGGTGTGACCTTAGGCAAATCCCTTAACCTCCCTGTGCCTCATCTGTCAAATGGCAGTAAAGATTGTACCTACCTCAAAGGGTTATTGAGAGGAGTAAATGAATTAAGGCAAGATGCTTTTATTAACTGATCGCATTAACGTACAGTGCTTAGAACCACGCCGCGGAGCTGATGTTACCATTGTCATTAGCAAGGCTGATACTCAGAGAGGTGGTGGCAGCTGGAAGAGGAACTTCTGGTTTTGGTTTCAGGTAAAACCAGGGCTCTGGGCTTGTATCCTGGCTCCTTTACTTCCTAGCTGTGTGACTTTCGGTCGGTCACTTAAACACCCTTGATTTCCTTGGTTTCCTCATCTGTAAAATGGGGAGGAAAGCAATAACCACCTTGTGAGTTGCTGGGAGGGTCTGATGAGATGATGCGTGGAAGTGCCTAGCACAGAGCCAGGAACAACCCGAAGGCCCTCAGTGGATACTTGGTAGATGGCAGGAGGATGGGTGGAAGTCCCTGCCTTTGCCTGAAGCATGGGATTTCAGAGCTTGGTTCTCGTCCTCAGAAGGGGCTCCCCCAGGGCCTGGGCCGGGGTGGGCCCTGGTATCTCTGGGTTCCTGTCCCAGCTGCAGAGTTCCCCAGCCAGAGCCCACAGGGCCAGTCACATCCTGTTCCTTTTAGGCACCTCCTTTTGGGCCCCAGGGCCCCAGATAGATATCCTGCTATTCATTTAGTCTATGGCGGGTGTAGGGTGGAATATTTAGGTAAAACTTTACAAACAGCTAGACTTGAGGTTGGCCTTGAAGAACAGTACGTATGCCAACAGGTGGAGAGAAGAGGGGTGGAGATGGTGTTTGCTGTACACTGGCTGCATTTGTGGATCCAGAGAAGGGCCTCCATGCATCTATGCCCTTTGCAGTGAGGCTCTGCTGCTCCTCTCTACCTTCTGGATCTTGGGTGGCCTCAATACTTGCTTTAGCAGGGAGAAATGCAGCAGAAGTGATGATGTACCAGTCCTGAGCCTAAGCCACGAGAGGCCTTGCAGGCTGCGACTGCCACCTCAGTGTACTTAAGCCTGGGCTAGCCTCTTGGAGCATGAGAGGCCACATGGAACAGAGCCAAGCCAGCCCAGGTGCCCCAGCTGAGGACCTGGACAAGGGGGAGAGCCCAACCTACACCCTGTCTGCCAGCTCACCACAGATGCAGACACATGGGTGAGGCCAGCCAAGGTCAGAACTGCCCTGCTGAAAGAAACACATACTCTTAAGCCACTGGACTTGGTTTGTTGAGCATCACTGAGACCACAGGTAACAGAGACAGTGAAGGTAAAGAGAATGGAGAGGCAAACTCGCAGGAGGGACAGTGTGGGGGTGCCTGGTGGGGGGTGAGCAGCCCAGAATTTCTGATTCATACGGGCCTGATGGCAACTCCAAGTTCCCTCAAGCCAGGAGGCCTGAAGCCTGTGTGGCCAGTGACCCGCCCGCTGCGGAATGATGGATTAAGCGCACGTCTGATAACCGGATTGGCCACCAGACTGCTGGTTGGATGTCTGCCAGGTTCCCTCACAAGCAGGTCTGCCTGATATGTTTTCTCAGCCTGTTTTTTCCTATTTGCCAGAGCCCAGGCCTTTGAAACTCCTATCACAAGGCCGCTTCCACTTCCCCCGTGGATCCTGGTGAAGTTCCTCTCATAGAACAGCGTTTTCTTGATGTTGAGCAACAACTCACAGAAACTCCTGGAACCTGCCTCTCAGCCATGCGCACTGGCGCAGCCCTGCTGTGTGGCCTTAGGCGCCCCTCTCCTGCCCCCGGGCCTCCCTCTACTGCGTGACCGGCCACATGGCCATGCCTGCTGCTCTGTGCCTGTCTCCTCATCTGTGAAATGAGGACACAGTCATGGACCTCATGGCGGGGGGCGGGGGGGGAGGGTGGTGGCGAAGGGGACTACTGTGTGTGGTTTGGATTCCTCCTGGCTTAAAAACGGCTTCCATCCCCAACTCCCCAGCTCCCCGTCTCCACTCAGGCCATTTGAACGATCTTGACGATCTTGTTGAAAATCACAGTGGTTTCCAAAGCAATCCAAGTCTTGTGCGGCTCTGGGCTGAGGGTCCCCACGCTTTCCACCCAGACCTATAATCATCACAGATGTTTAGAGGAGATCGTAAGTATAGAGCTGTATGCTTTAATTCTGCTGACCCAGGCCCCCGCCCTCCTCCCTCCTGGGTACCGGGCTGCCTCCCAGGCTGGCGGGGCTGGTGTCTCTGTCTCCTCCTAACACCCCTGAGATTTGCAGCGACGCCAGGCGCGGCGCTGACCCAGGAGGTGGGGTGTTTAGAACCCGCCCCCCGGGCTCCCCCAGGAGCTTTGAATTTAGTAAAGGCAGCAGTCAGTTCCCTGGTAGGCTCAGGGAGGGACTCCCGGCTCAGTCCTCAGCCCCCAACCCCCACTCTCCAATGCCCTTCCCAGACTGATGACCCGCTCTGCTGGAAAACCTGAGGCGAAAGGCACCGCCCCAGAGCAGGGTCTGGAGTGGCAGGACCGGCAGCCAATGAAGGTGAAGGCCGAGCGTTACATCATCACCGTGGTCTCCCATTGGTTGACATTCTAAGCTTCCTGACTCCGCCTCCCAGCCTTGACAATGGGCCTCTCTGGGCCTCTCTGCTCCCCAGGCTTCTGCACCCTAGTGCAAGCGTTGCCGAGAAGGCCACTGTCGGGCAGAGTGCTGGGCTAGGCGGCAGCCCGAAGTCTGGGCTGAGCCACTAACTAGCGGTGAAGCATGGTGTTGCCAGGCGTCATCTTCCTCACCTGCAAGAGGAGAGGGTTCCAGCTGTCAATCTCGGGTTCTGCCGCAGTTCATCCACCACCACACACGCGCCCATGAACGTCTTCCTCGCAGGCCAGGGGACCCTGGCCGGTCAAGTGTCTGGTCTGCCATGGGCTCCCTTTCCTCCCCAGAGCCTGGCAGGAAGTGAGCATATGGAATGGTTAATGTTAACTGATATTTTCTAAAGAGCAGACACTGGGCTAAGCCTTATACATTGTTTTCTTCGTATCCTAAACATTAGCCCGCCACGCAGCCCTAATTGTTCAGAGACAAGCACTGACTCTGAGGCTTGGCCAGGTTGAGTGATGGCCAAGGCCAAGGACCTAGTGAGGGGGACAGTCAGGATTCGAACCCAGGCGGCTGGCTCCAGACCCCTTCACCTGATGCCACGGGAATGGATGGGGGGCACCAGCCTCGCCATTGTGACTCGTTTGAGCTCTCAGCCCGGCCTGTATCCTGGCGGGGGCCATCCCCGACTGGCTCGGCAGCTCCAGGCTATTCCAAGGAACAGTCTTCAGAGAGCCTGGGTGCTGAGGGGGAAAGTTGTTGCTGAGATTTGACAAGTTTGGTCCTGAGATGTCAGAAAGAATTTCAGCTCTTCTGCCACCCCAAGGATGGTGGCAAGTAAATCACAGTGAGCTGGCTTATGTCAGGTCGACTGTGGAATTTGATGCTAGCTCATTGCTACCTCCTCTTCCTTGCCTGCCTCTCTCGCTCTCTCAGCTCTAGTTTGAGATCAGCACAGATTCCCTGGGTGATTTTTGAGAAAACTGCCTCCTCTTTAGGACTTGGCATCCCGAACCTCCATCAGGAAAGGGTGGCGACATATACTCTCACACCCAGGGAGACTGCAAGGCCTACCCTCCACTCTCCACCTGGGTTCTCTGGCATCGAGACTTGTGCCCTACAGTTTTGGGCCCTTGAGGTGATGTCCCAGTGGGACCAGGGTGAGGGTGCAGGTATCTGAGAGCGTAGTAGGACCAGAACCTCTAACCTTAGGGAGGCTTCCTGGGAGCCAAGCTTGGTGACTTAGAATGTGAATGTCTGACTCATATCCCACTACCTTTTAGTGGGTGCTGCAGAGGACAATGGAGAGGGATTCAACTCTGAAGAGTGGTCTTGTGGAAGAGGTAGCTGGCTTGTTCAGTGTGTCTCTGGCAGCCTCCCTAAGGTTCCCAGGTAGAAGTTTCTGGCAGGTAGATTTCAGCTGTGTTTAAGGAAGAACTTTGAAGTTGTCAGAATGAGCTGTCTTGTGATAGTGAGCTCCCTGTCTGCAGAGGCATGCAAGCAAGGCACTTTCACTTATGCATTCAAGCTGACCTATGCAAGGCACTGTGCTAAGTGCTGGGTGCAGAGGAGAACGAGACCCAGTGGGGAAACAGGCACTTGCAATGCTGCTGTGAGTGTGAGCAGAGGTCAGCATGTGGCATCTGGAGCACAGGGAGGGAGTCCTGAAGGCTGCATTGAGGATGAGGATACAGCTCTTTGCTGAGCCTTATGGTGAACCAGAAGTTTACCAGGCAGACAGGGGCTGGGGAGAGGACTGGCATTTGTCCATTCAGGTTATGTTTTCTGAATTATATATAGAAGGACATGTTGCAGAAGAAATGCAAGTACAGTGAAGAATAAGACTGGGGGACTTTTACAATTCAGAGTGGCCTTCACTGTGGGTGATCTGAATCGATCCCTGTATAGAGGTGCTTCTGGGGTGACACTTTCCCTGCTCCATGGAGCTCCGGGAGAAGCGCGGACCACCCCCTTCTTTGTAGGCCCGTCTGTGGGGTGCCGCTCCTCCTCCCACCTCCCCACTGCACAGGCAGCCCATCAGTGTCCATGAGCTGCTCCAGAAGGATGCAGCTCTGAGGAGGCTCGGGGAGCAGCGTATCCTAGCAACCTCTGAGGCTGGCATCTGCAGGACTAGGCCCAGACTCAAGGCTCTTTCTAATTCACCAGCCTTCCCTTAATGATAAGCTTTCCCACACAGATGTGGGGGTGGGGAGGAAGAGGGGAGAAGTGGGCAGGAAGTGTTGCCTCCAACCCCATCACAGAGCAGGTCAAGCCTCGCCCACAGCACTGCCAGGGATGGGGGAAGGAGGGAGGGCAAAGTGAGTCCCTTAACTGCATATGCCACTTGTCCATCACCATGGCCAGTTTATCACCGTTTAGAGGACAATGAATCCAGGCAGTGATCATCAATGATAACTAACATCATAAAAAGATAGATGGCTGGACATGATGTTCCTTCCGATGAAAGACCACAACACCTACTGAAAAATCAAACCTGAATCAGATCAAGCCTCTAGAGGTAACTCCCAGCTACAGGAATTAGAGAACCAGGGGGCATGTTAATGTGTCAAGGTGTTTAAACCTCACCACAGGGAGGCGGCCAGATTTCATCTCAGGCAAAAAATTACAGGTTTCATCAACAACGTGGAAGGAAAAGGAATAAAAGAAAAAAAAAACAAAACATAAGGAGAATTTATAGAATAACAGAAGCTTAAGAGAAATATCAGCCAATTACAACATACGGACTTTGGATTCTGATTCTTGCGAACAAACTACACAATAGTGACAATAAAAATGAGACATATTCATGAGACAATTGGGGAAATTTGAACGCTGACTGGATGCTTAACCTCAAGGAATTATTTTTAATTTTTGAGCAATGTGAAAATGGTATTTGAGATTATGCTTAAAAAGAGTCCTAATTGTTGAGGGATTCATACAGAAATATTTGCTGATGAATTAATGAGGCCAGGCACAGTGGCTCACACTTGTAATCCCAGCACTTTGGGAGGCCAAGGCAGGCAGATCACCTGAGGCCAGGAGTTCAAGACCGGCTTGGCCAACATGGCAAAACCTCGTCTCTACCAAAAATACAAAAATTAGCCGAGCATGGTAGCACATTCCTGTAGTCCAAGCTACTTGGGAGGCTGAGGTATGAGAATTGCTTGAACCCAGATGGAACCTGTTCCCAGCTACTCGGGAGGCTGAGGCGTGAGAACTGCTTGAATCCAGATGGAGGAAGTTGCAGTGAGTGGAGATCACGCCACTGCACTCCAGCCTGGGCGACAGAGCAAGACTCTGTCTCAAATAATACTAATAATAATAACAATAATAATAATATGTCTGGGATGTGCTTTAAAATAATCCATTACAGAGAGAAGAAGGAAGTAAAGGTTTAGATGAAACAAGATTTGCTCTGAGCTGATTGATCACTGTGGTAGCTGGGTGATGACAGGTACATGGGGGTCATGATACTACACTATTAATTTGAGTCTTACAAACTTGCGATTATTTGACCATTTTTGACTTTCAAAATGACTTAATGTGGTGCAAACCAATCCTTTGGTGTATGCTGGAAATTTTTGCACAACAAAACATTCTTTTCAAGAAAAAGATGAAGGGCAAACCTGCTTTTTCAGCAGGCTCTGCCCAGGAAAGAGGTACCCGAGACTCTCACTAAAATCTATAGGGCTGTCATTAAAAAAGCCAAAAATGACCCTCAGAGGCAGCTGTAACTTGCATGAATTATTTCTGTTCAGCTAATAATAACAGTAATAGCAATAATGATGATAATAATAATAATTTACTGGTCGCTGTCAGCAAATGCTGAGCAACATGCCTGGATATGTTGGAACGGCAGAAGATGGCTTCATTAATGTCTTAGTTGCTCAATAAGGAACAATAAAAAGTTAAAGGAATCCAAACAAGCAGTAGACCAGGCATTGAATGGAAATTCTTCTTGCTTGCAGAAGGCAGCACCCAGGGTCATTCCTGGAGCATAAACGATCCCTGCAGAACATGGGCTAGAAGACCCCACAGTAGGGCAGAGGCAGATCCTGGACTGGGATCCCAGCAGTGAGAAGACCCGGACATCAACCCTATTTCATTCTGTGGCCTCTGCAAATCTCCAAACTTGTGGAGCTGTAGTTGCAAGCTCAGACTTGTGGTTTCCTGTACCTGGAGGAGGCCCAGGTCATTCTGTTAAGTCCCTTGTCTATTTCCTGTTTTTATCTGGATGCTGAGTTAACTATTTGATCCAACAATAAAACTAACAAGGTTTTATTTATTTTTAATGTCTTCTCTTTGCTGAACGCTGTGCTGGGCACTGTAGCTAACATAGTTTTTGTCTTAACAGCTCATGAATCAAATCCCAGCTCCACATTTTATAGCTTTAGACAAGCATTTAACCACCACTTGGGCCTGTTTCCTTACCTGCAAAGTGGGGATAATGACAGTTAATAGCTACTTCATTGTGACTTTGTGAGGATTAAATAAGATAAGGCAGATAAACTACTTAATAGGGTCTGGCACATTGTAAGCCTCAATAAATGGCAGCTATTTTGTATTATTATTATTATATAAAACCATGAGTGTTTAACAATGAATATATAGTAAACAGTGATTCTGAATGATGTATGATGTGAGATATCCTCAAGGACTGGTGTCACAGGGAAGTCTTACACTAGACCTTGAAGGATAAGACCGGAAACTGCTGGATGCTCCCCATTACTGACCCTACCCATTTCCTTTAATAACAAAGCTGAGACTACATTTCTTAGCCTCCCTTTCTGCTAGATATGGTCACATGATTAACTTCTGGCCGATGAAATGGATGCACAGGTGTTATGTGGAACTACTGGAAAGGCTGCTTAAAAGGAACTGGTTGAGTGAGAAAGATAATCCCTTTGTCCCATTTCTTTCTACTGCTGGTCTGGAATCCTGATGTGATGGCTTGAGCCCCAGCATCCATGCTGGGGCATGAGTTAAGGGTTTTTAAATAAGACCTTGCATATAAAAATATGCACCAGGGATGATGGAGCATGATGGGAGCCTGGGTTTCTGGTGACAGTGTGGAGTCACTATAATGTCCCTATCTCCTTATATTTGGGTATGAGAGTAGTAAGCTATCTTGTTGAAGTCCCCCTTTTTGCTGTTAAACGCAGCCAAACTTACTCTCAGGGACGGTATTGAAAATATTTAACAATCAGAATGGCACAGGCACTGATGAGGAAGGGTTTAGGGTAGCAGAAGGCTTAGAACCACAAATATTTACCAACCAGTATGGAAGTGTTTTAATATTTTAGCAACCAGCTTAGTCATATCAATGCAAAACAGCTGAGAACCAGTTGAATACTAGCCCTGCCTAACCTTAACTAATACAATCAATAATATTTGGGAATAGCTAAAAAAACCAAGAAGATGGCCATTCAGGCCATGAGTACAGCCTGAGTAAAGCTTTAGAGGGTGAATGAAGCTCCATGAGTTGATGTACAATGAGAACTAGAGATCAGCCTGACTTGTTGGGAAGGTTCTCTTGAGTATGTGTATGTGAGTATGTGTAGATTATAAGAGGGGCTGGAAGATATCATTGGAAATAACACCAAAGAGGTCAAATAAACCAGATTGTGGAAGCCTGTGAGGATTTGAGGCAATAAGGAGCATTTGTGGGCTTTTGGGTAAGTGAGAGAGCAGATGAGCCCTGGCAGTGAGGAAATTTGGCTTTGCAGTGCCAGGTGGTAGTTCAGTTAGCACTGCAGTGTAACAAGCCATTCCTATTAGTCAAAGAAATCACAAGTCTACCCAGATTCAAGAGGGAGCAGGCATAGGTGCCATCTCCCAATGGGAGGAGTGTCAAGGCCACATCACAGCAAATCTCGTGGATGGGACTGCTGTAGCTATCCTTGGAAATGACAACCTGGCACAGGCGGTGTCCCTCCTCGCTGGCACCTTTTTTTTTTTTTTTTTTGAGACAGAGTCTTACTCTGTCACCCAGATTGGAGTGTGGTGGTGCGATCTCGGCTCACTGTAATCTCTGCCTCCTGGGTTCAAGCGATTCTCGTGCCTCAGCCTCCCGAGTAGCTGGGATTACAGGTGTGTGCAACCACGCCTGGCTAATTTTTCTATTTTTAGTAGAGATGGGGTTTTGCCATGTTGGCCAGGCTGGTCTTGAACTCCTGGCCTCAAGTGATCCACCCACCTCAGCCTCCCAAAGTGCTGAGATTACAGGCGTGAGCCACTGCGCCCTGCCACCTTTCTTGTTAAGAAGCCCCTCGGAGTGGGTACCTTCTCTTTCTTAGCAGTTCCAGTCTGCTCAGAAGTATTAGGAGGCTCTCACTATCTTCTAAATGGGATATGCAGTGTGCACCAAAATTATTTATGGAAACCAACTCTATTTTTGGTGGAAAATGTCCAAGAAAAAACATAAGCACTGAAGTAATTAGCTAAAATAATTGAAATGAAGGGAATAGTTCAGACTCTTTAAGTATGACTCGAAAACGAAGAGACATGGATTCCTTTTTTTTGAGAAGGAGTCTTTCTCTGTCACCCAGGCTGGAGTGCAGTGGTACAATCTGGGCTCACTGCAACCTCTGCCTCCTGGATTCAAGTGTTTCACCTGCTTCATCCTCCCAAGTAGCTGGACTACAGGTGCCTGCCACCACGCCTGGATCATTTTTTGTATTTTTAGTAGAGACGGGGTTTCACCATGTTGGCCAGGATAGTCTCGAACTCCAGAGCTCATGATCCACCCACTTTGGCCTCCCTAAGTGCTGGGATTACAGGCGTGAGCCACTGTGACCAGCCAAGACATGGATTTTTTTCAGTGAGAGGTGATATAATCCCCATCACTATCCCAAGTGGGAAATGGAGTCATTCAGTTAGCAAAATCTTCCAAGTGCCCACTAGATGCCAAGCATCGTGCTAGGTCCAGGTTGAAGATGAAGGCTGCCTCCTACCTGCAAGCTGCTGAAACTTAGCAACGGAAATGACCAAAACATGTGGACAATGATGTGCTAAGTGCTCTGATGGAAGGCAAAAGGTAAGGTGTCCGGGAAGGTGGGAATGATTGGGCTCAAGGAAGCCACATTGAGCTGAGTTTTGGAGAAGGAGACTAGTGTACCAGGAACTCAGGGGCAAAGCAGGGCAAGGACCTTCCAGGCAACCCTGGTAGCTTCCTGAGGCTGGATCTTCTCAACCATGGCTGAATGTTGATCTGTCACACAGGCCCAAAGGAGAGCTGGAGAGAGACAGACAGACAGATACACACACACACACATACACACACATACACACACACACACACACACACACAGAGAGAGAGAGAGAGAGAGAGAGAGAGAGAGAGAGAGAGAGAGAGAGAGAGACTGTCTCTTATTATAATCTTAAGATAAACAAGTCAGAAACACAGCAGAGACCAATCATATGGCAATATGAGGCCATTCCATGAAGGGGCAAGCAGCACCCCCAGATCTCCATAAGCCCAGAGAGAATCATCCAATCATATTTAGGGCAATTCTGGGCCATCTGCATTTTAAAATAATCTTTTGGATCTATTGTTTGAAGGAGGCACACTTTAAAGAACACTATATCTTAAAGGAAAGTCGATTATCCTTACCTAAGTTTACAAAGGACCTTTTACACATACACTTTGTTTTCTTTTCTTTTCTTTCTTCCCCTGCATCTTCTTAGAGCAAGAAAGGAATACACATATACTTTTTATTTTATTTTGTTTTATAGTTATTTATTTATTTAGAGACAGAATCTCTCTCTGTTTCCCAGGCTGGAGTGTAGAGATGGGATCTCCCTATGTTGCCCATGCTGGTCTCAAACTCCTGGCCTCAAGTGATCCTCCCTTGTCAGCCTCCCAAAGCACTAGGGTTACAGATGTGAGCCACTGTGTTAATGCATTTAATCCTCACAACACCACTCTAGGTGGAGGTATTCCTGTGAGTCCCATTTTAGGATGAGGAGCCAAAGACACCGAGAGTGGTTGAGAAACTGGACTCACACTGAGATCCCTGCTGGAACCAGGAGCCCAATGGGCCCCACCCCCTGCATTCCTCTATGATTTTTCCTCTGCGATGCCTCCTGTCTCAGCCTCCTCCTCGCCATTCCTTTAACCCTGTTCCAGGTCACACCATTTCATGTCTCCTGCGTCCTCCTTTCCCTCAGCTCCTCCCCTCCCATCCACTTCCCGCTATGCCACCAGGGATCTTAATGAAAGTCAAGTGTGGTCCTGTCCCTGAACCTTCTTACCAGCACCCATATGTAGCCTCAGGATCAAGTGCAGACTCCCCTCCTTGGCATCCTAGGTCGATGCCATTTGGCCCCAACCACGTCTCCCTCCTAATCTCTCACCACCCTGTGTGCACCAAATGTGCTAGGCTGCAGTGCCTCTGAGCTTCTACCGTCCCCACAAAGAGCCCAATTGTGAATCTAGGTCTTTGCAATGCTGTTCCTTCTTTCTAGAATGTTCTTTTCTTCTTGAATTTGCCAAATTCTTAGTTCCTCAAGACGAGGCTCAGAAGCCGCCACCCTGTGCCCCCGCTCTTGGCTTCCCCAGCCTCCCTCCTCTCTCTCCTGGGGTTGGAGTTTTCCTGCAGACGGAAACCCTTCCCACACGGCCTTGTTGTTGGCTCTTTACTTGCATATCTCCCTCCCTAGACCAGGAGCAATTTTAGGTCAGGACAGATCTTACCCATTACCATGGGACCCACAAGTGGGGCTGAGCCCTCACACTGGCATATCGGGAGGAGGGGGGCCTAGATTCCATGGCCTGCTCTGCCCCTGGCTAACTTTAGGGACTGATCAGTGCCTCGCCTCTCTGTGAGAGAAGAGCATTTGTCCAGTCAGTGGTTTTGGACCCTGGGAACCTTGCAATTAATACTGATGGCCAAGAACCACCCCCAGTGATCCTGACTCAATTGCTCCCAGGCGATTCTAATATGCCCCCAGGGTTGAAAACCACTCTGAGTGCTTCCCCGGCCTTGATGTGCACACAAGTCCCCTGGGCCTTGTCTAAGAGTCGTTTCTGGTGCAGTAGGTCTGGGGTGGGGCTGGCGTGTCTGCATTTCTCACAAGCTCCCAGGTGATGATGGTGCTGCTGGCCCACTGACCACCAGTGGAGTAGAAAGGACTTAGCCAATCTCTCCCATCCCAATGCCATTGAGATGGAAGAGGAGACCTGGAGGCCTGCAGTTCAAGAAGGAGGGAAAGAGGGGTGGAAGGAAGTAGTGAGGCTGAGGACGTGGTCATACCTGAGTAGGGTGTGGGCAAGCAGCCACCCCCAGGGTGAGAGGCAGGAAAAGCAGTGCAGCCCCTGCCCTGTTCATTCACAACCTCCCCACTCCCTCCCAGTTGCTTAGGATTTCAGTCCTCATCAGGCCATCATTCCCGTTCCAGCATCTGACTCTCATGGTCCTGGCCGATGGGCCACATAATGACTTGTCTTTTGCAAGATCAATTTTGTTCTGTTATTTACTAATTGCTTAGTTATTATTTTGATGGACGGAACAAGGCAGCCAGCCCTCTGGGCTCCTGTGAAACAAACTGACTTCTAGCTCACACCACTTGGATAGATAATAGATCCTCCCATTGGAAAGCCCAGGCAAGTGTATGAGGACTCCTTGTTCCCTGTGTCCCTTGCTCCTGAGGACAGATCCTGTATTAGTCTGTTCTCACGCTGCTAATAAAGACATACCTGAGACTAGGTAATTTATAAAGGAAAGAGGTTTAATTGAGTCACATTTCTGCATGGCTGGGGAGGCCTCAGGAAACTTACGGTTATGGCAGAAGGGGAAGCAAACACGTCCTTCTTCACATGGTGGCATCAAGCAGAAGTACCCAGAAAAAGGGGGACAAGCCCCTTATAAAACCATCAGATCTCATGAGAACTCACTATCACAAGAACGGCAGCATGGGGGTAACCACCCCCATAATTCAATTACCTCCCACCAGGTCCCTCCCACGATACGTGGGGATTATGGGAACTACAACTCGAAATGAGATTTGGGTGGAAACACAGCCGAACCACATCAGACCCCCTTCGCCTTACGTCAGGTGGGCTTTCGTGGAGTAGATACCCCATCTGGTAAGCTCTGTAGCTGAGGTCAGAGCTCCTCCTTGGGGACCCTGATTGCTAAGGGGGCAGATGCCCTGAGCTCCAGCAGGGGAGAGGGAGGGAGACTGGCTCGGAAAAAGAGCTATCCAAGCCAGAGGGAAGCAGACAAACAGAGAAAAGGCTTATCCAAGGCCAGACCTCCCCTGTCCCTGCCACTGTCTTATGGGGTCTTCATGTCTACTGGCATTATTATTGCCTCCACCATCAGGCTCGGGGCTCCAGCAGCATCTGAATTTGATTCATCTCTGTCATCCCAGGAGCCAGTGTACGGCTTGACGGAGTCAGTGAGGTCCTGTACATCCCACAGGAAAATGACCAAGGGCTAGAATTCTAGTAGTTGTACCCAGCCTGGCATTTGCCATTCATCCACCATGCATGTGATGTGTTTGACTCTTGCTCCCAGTAGCTCACATTTACAATGCATACTTCCTATGCTAGGTTATACTCTGGTGTGTTGTTTATTCATAGCCAGTATTTCCACTTGATGAGACCCTATGGGATTTTGCAACTTACGTAACAAACTTTTAGGCAGCATTTGCTATGAGTTGAATACCATTTTAGGTGTTTACTTATCGAGTCCTCGTAATGGTCCTGTGAAGTAAGTATAATCATTACCCACATTTTAGGGAAAGCTGAAGCACAGAGAGATGAAGTAAACCTGCCAGGAAGTGAGGAGGTGGGATTCAAACCCAGGCTCCCTAGCTCCTGGGCCTGTGCCATCGCCCTCAGCTAAGCTGCCTCTCCTGGGTTTTCTCATTTCCAACCATTCTCTCTTTTTTGGATGTTGTATGCCTGCCTTGATCATTGTAAAGTAGTCTCCAAACTTTTTTTGTTTGTTTTTTTGTTTTTGTTTGTTTTGTTTTGTTTTGTTTTTGAGATGGAGTCTCGCTCTGTCGCCCAGGCTGGAGTGCAGTGGCGCAATCTCAGCTCACTACAAGCTCCGCCCCCCGGGTTCACGCCATTCTCCTGCCTCAGCCTCCCGAGTAGCTGGGACTACAGGCGCCCGCCACCGCGCCCGGCTAATTTTTTGTATTTTTTTTTTTTTTTAGTAGAGACGGGGGTTTCACCGTTTTAGCCAGGATGGTCTCGATTTCCTGACCTTGTGATCCGCCCGCCTCGGCCTCCCAAAGTGCTGGGATTACAGGCATGAGCCACCGCGCCCGGCCCCTCTCCAAACTTTTTGATCATATACTCCATCAGTAAACATTTTGGAGCATGTTTTCCTCCAACATATGTATGGAATGCTGGCAAATTATATACAAGCACCACTGTCAGAAATTAATATCTCAAGGCTTGGTATGCATTTAGTGCAACGATGGAAATAAATCCACATTTCAAATAGTCTCCTTGAGAATCTCAAATTCAAGGGCAGGAAATTGCTGCAGATTTGTCACTGGTTTTATTTCATATTCTGTCATTTGCTTTATTTTTTTTCTCCTGTGCTTAAACAACTAGTACTGTCTTCACTTCGTAGGCCCTTTGCAGGAGCCCTTTTAAGTCATCTATCCAGTAGGTAAGGGCTGATTTAATGAAGAGTAGATAGTTTGCAAACCCAGTTTCCTGGTCAAACTTGAACTGCCTTACAGCACTAATGGGAAAAGCTCATTAACCCCTTCACACTATGGCCACCTGACTCAGGATTACCTTCATATTGATTTGTAAATTAAATATGAGTAAGTCCTCATTTCTTTCCTAATTTTTACACAAATATATGAATAAAAATTCTAACATTATCTTCCTGCCCCTGGGGTGCACAGGCCCCCAATTACAGACTATTTCTTTGCCCTTCTCATGTTTATTAGCATAATTTCCATGGGTTTCAGGGGTTGTTACACGTGATGCAACCATTTTCACACAGATGAAACCCTTGGGTAATCAAATAAACATTTTTAAATAGCCGCAGAAAATTATTTGATTAAGTAAATACATGCTCAGGAACACAAACAATTCTCAGAAACGCTTTTATGTGCGTTGTTAAGTTCCAAACAAGTGATCCACGTTTAGTATGACACATGGTACAAATTCTAAGCTTGATTTTAACAGATTGAATAAACAAATGCTCCAAAGGGCTTAACAATTCCTTCAAGTAGTTCCCACTTCCCTGTGGCTCAGTGGATCATTTACAAGGTAACAGGCCTGGGTCTTAGGTGAGCTTGGATGCTTGAGTGATCATCCACTGGAGCAATTGTGTGATTAGTGGGACCAGCTGCACTTGTATCTCCCAAATAAGCCTTTTAAGCAGAGAGATTTAATAGGGGAAGTGCCTGAGTCTCAGAGAGACTAAAGCCCATACTGATAGTTAATGGTGGAGCTGGATTTAAAATCAGGTCTTTGCTAGCTGGCACAGCATACCAAGCAAACTCTTTATTTTTTGGTGTATTAGGCAGCTATTGCCATGACAGTGCTGAGTAACAAGCCACCGCCAGACCAGGTGGCTTAAAACAGCAATCCTTTTTGATTACATTCACAGGTGTGCAGGCCAATTGCACTTGAGCTAGGCTGGCCTGGTTTCCAGATGCCAGGCCCTGGGCTCCAGGCCCCAGATTGCTGGTTGGGTTACAGTCTGCTTTCCGTTATCACTCACCCTCTGTGGTCCAGCAACTACCTGGGGCATGTGGTCTGCTCCACTGATCTCATTCTAAGGCTCAGACTGAAGTCGTATTCTCCCTCAGTGATCAATGGCAAGCCCAGCTGGTCAAGTACATTTTTTTTTTCTTCAACTTTTAAGTTCTGGGGTACCTGTGCAGGATGTGCAGGTTTTTCACATAGGTAAGCATGTGTCATGTTGGTTTGCTGCATAGATCAACCCATCAACCAGCTATTAAGCCCAGTATCCATTAGTTATTCTTTCTGATGCTCTCCCTCCTCCTCCTGTTCCCACCACAGGTTCCTAGTGTGTGTTATCCACCACCTCCCCAGTACATCCATGTGTTCTCATTGTTCAGCTCCCACTTATAAGTGAGAACATGCAGTGTTTGGTTTTCTCTTCCTGTGTTAGTTTGCTGAGGATAATGGCTTCTGCTCCATTCATGTCCCTGCAAAGGACATGATCTCATTCCTTTTTATGGCTGCATAGTATTCCATGGTACTACATTTTCTTTATCCAGTCTATCATGATGGGCATTTGGGTGGATTCCATGTCTTTGCTATTATGAATAGTGCTGCAGTGAACATACATGTGCATCTGTCTTTGTAGTAGAATGATTTCTATTCCTTTGGGTATATATCCAGTGATGGGATTGCTGGGTCAAATGCTATTTCTGCTTCTAGATCTTCAAGAATTTGCCACACTGTCTTCCACAATGGTTGAACTAATTTACACTCCCACTAACAGTATAAAAGCATTCCTTTTTCTCTGCAACTCACCAGCATCTGTTGTCTCTTGACTTTTTGATAATCACCATTCTGACTGGCATAAGATGATATCTTATTGTGCTTTTGATTTCCATTTCTCTAATAATCAGTGATGTTGAGCTTTTTTTTCATATATTTATTGGCCACATGAATGTCTTCTTTTGCAAAAATGTCTGTTCATGTCATTTCCCCACTTATTAATGGTTTTTTTTTTTTTCTTGTAAATTTGTTTAAGTTCCTTGCAGACTCTGGACATTAGACCTTTGTCAGATGGATAGATTGCAAAAATTTTCTCCCATTCTGTAGGTTGCCTGTTCACTCTGATGATAGTTTCTTTTGCTGTGCAGAAGCTCTTTAGTTTAATCATATGACATTTGTTAATGTCTGCTTTTGTTGCAATTGCTTCTAGCATTTTCGTCATGAAATCTTTGTACCTATGTCCTGAACGGTATTGCCTAGATTTTCTCCCTGGGTTTTTATAGTTTTGGGTTTTACATATAAGTTTTTAATTAATCCATCTTGAGTTAATTTTTGTATAAGGTGAAAGGAAGGGGTCCAGTTTCAATTGTCTGCATTTGGCTAGCCAGTTCTCCCAACACTATTTATTACATAGGGAATCCTTTCCTTATTGCTTGTTTTTGTCAGATTTGTTGAAGATCAGATGGTTGTAGGTGTGTGGTCTTATTTCTGAGTTCTCTATTCTGTTCCATTGGTCTGTGTGTCTGTTTTTGTACTAGTACCATGCTGTTTTGCTTACTGTAGCCTTGCAGTATAGTTTGAAGTCTGGTAATGTGATGCCTCCAGCTTTGTTCTTCTTTTGCTTAGGATTGTCTTGGCTATTCAGGCTCTTTTTTTGTTCCCTATGAATTTTAAAATAGTTTCTTCTAATTTTGCGAAGAATGTCAATGGTAGTTTAATGGGAATAGCATTGAATCTATAAATCACTTTCAGCAGTATGGTCATATTCATGATATTGATTCTTCCTATCCATGAGCATGTAATGTTTTGCCATTTTTGTGTCCTCTCTGACTTCCTCAAGCAGTGGTTTGTAGTTCTCCTTGAAGAGGTCCTTCATTTCCCTTGTTAGCTGTATTCCTAGGTATTTGATTCTCTTTGTAGCAATTGTGAATGGCAGTTCATTCATAATTTGCTTCTCTGCTTGCTTGTTGTTGGTGTATAGAAATGCTAGCCATTTTTACACATTGATTTTGTATCCTGACACTTTGCTGAAGTTGCTTATCAGCTTAAGAAGCTTTTTGGGTGATACAATGGGGTTTTCTAGATATAAGATCATGTAATCTGGAAACAAAGATAATTTGACTTCCTCTCTTCCTATTTGAGTATGCTTTATTTATTTCCCTTGCCTGATTGCCCTGGCCAGAACTTCCAATACTGTGTTGAATAGGAGTGGCGAGAGAGGGAATCCTTGTCTTGTGCTGGTTTTCAAGGGGAATGCTTTCAGCTTTTGTCCATTCATAAGATATTGTCTGTGGGTTTGTCATATATGACTCTTATAATTTTGAGACATGTTCCTTCAATATCTAGTTTATTGAGAGTTTTTAACATAAAGGGATGTTGAATTTTATCAAAAGCCTTTTGTGTGCCTATTGAGATAATCACGTGGTTTTGTCTTTAGTTCTGTTTATGTGATGAATTACATTTATTTATTTGCATATGTTGAACCAAACTTGTATCCTGGGGAGGAAGCCAATTTGATCCTGGTGGATAAGATTTTTTGATGTGCTGCTAGACTCAGTTTGCTAGTATTTTATTGAGGATTTTTGCATTGATGTTCATCATGGATATTGGCATGAAGTTTTCTTTTTCTGTTGTATCTCTGCCGTGTTTTGGTATCAGGATGATGCTGGCCTCATAAAATGAGTTACAGAGGAGTCCCTCCTTTTCCATTGTTTGGAATAGTTTCAGTAAAAATGGTACCAGACTTTCTTTGTACCTCTGGTAGAATTCAGCTGTAAATCTATCTGGGCCTGTGCTTTTTTTTTGGTTGGTAGACTGTTTATTACTGCCTCAATTTCAGAACTTGTTATTGGTCTATTAAGGGACTCAATTTCTTCCTGGTTCAGTCTTGGGAGGGTGTATGTGTCTATGAATTTATCAATTTCTTCTAGATTTTCTAGTTTATGTGCATAGAGGTGTTCACAGTATTCTCTGATGGTTGTTAGTATTTCTGTGGGGTCAGTGGTGATATCCCCCTTATCATTTCTGATTGTATGTATTTGGTTCTTTTCTCTTTTATGCTTTATTAGTCTAGCTAGCAGTCTATCTATTTTATTAATTTAAAAAAAAAAACAGCTCCTGGATTGGTTTATTTTTTAAGGGGTTTTTGTGTTTCTATCTCCTTCAGTTCCACTCTAATCTGGGTTATTTCTTGTCTTCTGCTAGCTTTGGGGTTTGTTTTTTCTTGGTTCTCTAATTCTTTTAGTCATGATGATAGGTTGTTGATTTCAGATCTTTCTAGCTTTTTAAAAATTTTTTATTTTGGACACATGGTTTCTCTCTGTCACCCAGGTTGGAGTGCAGTGGTACAATCTTGGCTCACTGCAACCTCAACTTCCCAGGCTCAAGCAATCCGCCCACCTCAGCCCCCCAAGTAGCTGGAACTACAGGCGTGTGCCACCATGCCCAGCAATTTTTTTTTTTAAATTTTTTGTAGAGACAGGGTTTTGCCATGTTGCCAAGCTGGTCTCAAACTCCAGAGCTCAGGCAATCTGCCCACCTTGGCCTCCCAAAGTGCTGGGGTTACAGGTGTGAGCCACCACATCTGGCCTCTTTCTACCTTTTTGATGTGGGTATTTAGTGCTATAAATTTCCCTCTTAACACCGCTTTACCTGTATCCCAGAGATTCTGGTATGTTGTCTCCTTGTTCTCATTAGTTTCAAAGAACTTCTTGATTTCTGCCTTAATTTCATTTTTTACCTGGGAGTCATTCAGGAGCAGGTTGTTCAGTTTCCATGTAGTTGTGCTTTTTTGAATGAGTTTCTTAATCTTGAGTTCTAATTTGATTGTGCTGTGGTCTGAGGGACTGTTATGATTTCAGTTTTTTTGCACTGGGCAAGCACATTTTAAGCCTCTGCTCACTTCCTGGCCACTAATATGCCAGTGTCACCTGGGCAAGCCCAAAGTCAATGAGTGGGAAGGTTTCTCCCTCCCACCATGAGGCTATAGCAAAAGTGGGAACAAGTCCCTTTTTCATTAATCATAAGCAGTGGTTTGAGTTCACAGGGACCAAATTCCCAGCTACCTGAATGGATCTGAACTTGTGGCTACTCCCTGCCCAGAGGAGGGGGCTGGTCTTTGAAGAATTGCAGTTCTGCTTCTAACTAGGCCTTTTTAAAAAAAAATCTTTTTGTTATGAAAATGTCCAAGCACACGTTAGAGAGAGAGAGAGTAGTCTAAAGAACTCCCACACACTCATTACTTAGCTTTAACATTCTGTCATATTGCTTCATCTGTTAGTAACTAGTATAACCATAACACTATCATCACCCCGATATTGACATTTAATCACTTGATACCATCTAATATGTTCAATTTCCCCCAATTGTCTCAAGCCTTTTCACAGTTGTTTGTTTGAATTAGAATTCAAACAAGGTCTACACACTGCTTTTGGTTGGCAGTGTGTAAGACTCTTTCAATCTGTATCACTTGCCCTTCCTTCTGAAAATGCCATTTATTTGTTAAAGAAACTTGGTCATTCACACTGTGCAAGTTCCCACAGTCTGGATTTGGTGTTCAGCATGTTCCTCTCTCCTCCATTTTCCTGCAAACTGGAGGTTGATCTAAGGGCTTAAGTAGATTCTGGTGTAGTATTCTGGGGAACAATGGAGTCACAGGTGGTGCTGTGTACCAGAAGGCATCATATCAAAAGGTGCTCCAGCCCTAGAATCAGCCACTTCTCAAGGAACCCTGGATTCTTCTAGTGGGAAAAGGTACTTAGAGATCACAATCAAGATGCTAAATATGTTTATTGCTACTGTGGTATTATCACTTCTAAGGCTATTCAGTACACAATGCAGGAGATATGCATATATATATATATATATATATATATATATATATATATATATATGTGGTTTAGAAAGAGGAAAATAAATCCTGAGTTATACTGACATTTCAAATTCAAAGTTCCTCTTGCCTAAAAATGGATCTGGCACTATGGAACGTTAACCGCTATTCTCTTCGGATTTATCTCCCTTGCACTCTTTGCTGACAGCTATGGGTGACAGGATTAGGCATGTACAGGATCATGGGATATGGGGAGCTTTTTCTCCCCAAAGGAGAGAAACTTGAGAGCTGATGAGACTGCTGGAAAAGATCCTTTTGCAACTGACAAGCAGCTGCCTGAACTTTTCAGTGTTGCTGCAATGGGTGGGTCTTTCTCTGGCCTTCCTGAGCTCTTGGCCTTCCCCATCCTGCTGCAGACAATGGTTTTCTCTCTCTCATTTCCCTTTCCTATCTTTTCTGTTACTCAGGGCAACCATCCTGCCAGAGACCACATGTGGAAAAATGTCCTTGGGAGCTTGACCTTGTAAACATATGGTGGTACTTCCTCCTGGTCTCCGCCATCCAGGGAACAGGAATTTTGGGGTTCATAGCTCCAAAAATTATCTTGAGTAGTTAAAAGTCTTCACAAGCTCAAAACTGGCTGTTCTAGACTCCTTCTGGGGAGAGCAATGGAAACTGCCCAATGCCGTAACTCAGGAGTTAAGGCTTTGCCATTTTACAATGGCGGCTCATGTTCAATCCTGGCTTAGAGAATGAGTCCTTTCTGGTTTGATATTTGCGTAACCTTGATCATTTGGTTATTCTCTTCCCCTCCACAAACCATCTTGAATTTTTCTTTCTCTGAGCACAGAAATACTGGCTTTTTGGCCTGGCTAATGCTGGGTAATAAGAAATTTAAAAGGACTTTTTAAAAAGAACACTATGCACTGTGGTGAAAAGTCAGCTTAATGAAAAGTGGATATTCACACTCTAACAGTCTGGGACCCCTTGGGAAAAACAGGAGACACCACAGACCCTGTTTTGGGAAAAACCTCAGTTTTCCTCATGAAACTTCAGGATTGAAAGCAGATAAATCCTTCTCAAAATCTAAGGCTCTGTTCCGTTTTGCATTGCATTATCTGATAGTTTTAACTTTTTGGAGTATCAGAAATTACTTTGTATTATAAGAGAGATTCGATGTGTAATAACTAGGTAGGGAATATACTTTTAGGGCTAGCTAATGGCAGTTATGGGGGAATACTCAGCTGTGCATGTTTGGATCAGAGAAGCATGCTCTTGGCCACCTAGCAAGTATGGAGATGTCCCTACCCCTCACTGAGAAATAAGACTCTCATGGGGATGGGCTGATTCCTCTTTTCGGAATTCAGGATCTGGTATAAAAATGGGACCCTTAATATTGGGTGATCTGTTTTGCCTTCTAGTTGTGCCTGCTTATTAGGCCATAGAAACGATATGCTTTCCTCGCCCTGTTCCTCCAAGGGCTCCAATCCAAAATCAGTAATCCAACTTAAAAAGTGACAAATGAAAAATCTTACAAGTACTAAATCTTCTTCTGTCTGTGTATTTATATGTGTTTATGTGTGATATGAAAGATCTTTAATCAACTGGCTTAAAAAATAAGAGCTCCTTAGGGCCTCATCCGTGCAAGTAATGGACACTTTTAAGCAACGCGATCTAGATGTTAATATGAACATGCTCCATAGTTTTATGGGTTTCATATTGTTTTGCAATTGCAAACATAATCCCAAGTGTGTATTGTAGAGTGTCACAAATGAGTGGCAATCCTGTGGAATCAACTTCATGTTCATTTTCTAACTCAGAATTTTATAATCTAATTAAGTGTTCTCATTACTAAAGTTGGAAGTGTAAACAGGTAAAAAAAAAATAAGAGCTTAACTAAAATATTTTATCAGAAAAATAAAAAGTGTAACGTCTTTTAGTTCATGTAACTTAAGTAAGCTTTGGAAAATAAAGGCAGTTTTAAAGATTATTGGTAAAATAAAAATATCTTCAAAATTTAGACATTTCATTTAAATTAGGCAGGTCAGATATTAAGTTTTTCAAATGCTTTAAAGTCATAAAATGCTTCTTTGGCTTTTGAAAATTGTTCAATTTACCTAATTTGGAGCATTAGATTCTAGATAAGGCCTGGGGACATGTGGAGAGCCATGCCCCCTAGCTATGCTGAAAACAGTCAGCCCTTATCTGCACTTCTGTCTGGGTCCTAGGTTCCACATCTAGTACATAATTAAAATCCCTTATTTACCAACTTTTTTCAAAAATAAAAGTTGCTAAGAGTTAACATTGTAATATGTAACTGAGACTACTGGAGAAACAGTTTTACATGCAAGGTGTGTAAGAAAAGTGAAATCTGTTTTGGTAAAAGATTATAAGAAGGCATGGAAATGTAGTTTTTCTGCCTAGATTAAAGGGTTAAAGGGTTGTGTCAATTAGATAGGGTAAAGCTGAAGGTTTAAGCCCGTTTTGGAAGATTTGTGAAAAATTAATGTGTAAAAGAATTTCTGTGTGAGAACATATTGGCTAAAGTTAAAGGAGTATTATTCAGTTTTTTCATAAAGTGAGCATTGAAATAAAAGCACAACAGGTTTTCCATAGAGCACTGATCTGCTCTTCAACAAAATTTTGTAAAGGGTTATAAAAGATTTATGAGCATCTTACCTTATGGTCAAACTGATTAAACTGGATAGGTTTGTCTATAAGGTTTTATTAAGAATTGGGTTAACATCAATAATGCACTGATGCAAAGGTGAAATTGGGCTCATTTGGTATAAAAGTCATACAGGAAGCATTGTCAAATATGAAATGATGTGGCCGGGCGCGGTGGCTCAAGCTTGTAATCCCAGCACTTTGGGAGGCTGAGGCGGGTGGATCACGAGGTCAGGAGATCGAGACTATCCTGGCTAACATGGTGAAACCCCGTCTCTACTAAAAATACAAAAAACTAGCCGGGCGTGGTGGCGGGCGCCTGTAGTCTCAGCTACTTGGGAGGCTGAGGCGGGAGAATGGCGTGAACCCGGGAGGCGGAGCTTGCAGTGAGCCGAGATCACGCCACTGCACTCCAGCCTGGGAGACACAGCGAGACTCCGTCTCAAAAAAAAAAAAAAAAAAAAAAAAATGAAATGATGTTTGGCTTTCTTTGGGCTGTATTTGTATAAATATGGAATTGGTATGTGTTCCAAAATTATGGAAAACTCCTATAATTCTAATATCACTTAGGGTATGATATCAATAACTATACTTATTATGTAAAATTGTTGTACACCACAGAAGTGACAAAAATTTCTTTGTCAATTGTGGCTTTAATAGTGGCTGTCCTAAAACTTTTTGTCATCTACTGACAATTGTCTTATTTTGGTCCTCTTCAAAAGGTGGTTTTATAATCAGTTATAGGAATTTTACAGGTGCTCTCGAATGCAGGTTTCTGATAACTTTGGAGATTGTGACCTAGCATAGAGGAAAAAACTTTCAGGATTCATGGAAAGCTAAAACGTTCATGAATATCAAGCAGAACAGGAGCTAACTGCGTGAACTGCATTAATAGAAGACTGAAGTAATCTTTTTGACTTTTTGCTTAAAATGTTCCTGATGCTTCCTTTTGTTTTTGAATCAAGGAAACTTTTCTTTTGAGCTATTTACAGCTTTTAACAATTGAGAGAAGTATACTTCTGTGAACAAAATTTGGAGCATATTTGTTTCTCTCTACCTGATTTCTCCAAAATTTGGAAACTATTAGTTAGCATTCTTAATTTATGGCAGTATAGTTGTTTGCATAAGTGCAATAAGAATCTGTTTTCCTTCATAACAGTACACAATTGGAGAAACTGGTTATTTTAACAAGGCTTTGACTGGAATGGCGTGCTTTCCTTTAGGGAATCAAACTTGACTTGCAGAGCCAATAAAAGCCCTTTGGGAAAACTGGCCTCATACCTTGTCTCCACAGTTCCTGTACAGGGTTCCTGACCTGTGGTAAGTAAAAAATGTTACTTTCTGACAGGCCCAGGAGCCCCAAGTTATCTTGGGACTTCAAGAGGAGAGGAATTTATCCAACTCATAGGTATTTGATGGTACAAATCCATGGCTGGGCTCAGCTTTAAAAAAAAAAAAAAGTCTTATCAGAGATTGTTTCCATGGAACAAGGTTCCATCAAAGCCAATTTTAAAAGCCTATGTAAAAAATTATTCTTGCTGTACTTTGTACAATCAGGCTAAGTATAATAAAGGAAATTGGTCTTACCATGATTTGTCTTTAGTAAAAATGGGAGACTGAAGAGAGAAAAAACTGTATTTGAAGAACTATGGTACACCTGTTAGATTCTAGTCTCATCAGTTGTTTTTGAGTTTGTTTTTCCTGCAATTTAGACTGACCCTGCTTATTTCTGTGAACCAACCAGTGATCTCTGGCTACTGCTCAGAAGAAACAGAGGGATGGGTAATGTAAGAATCTGGATCAATATTCTAATTCTCAGCATATTGGAATCAGCTTGTGACCCCATATCAGCTTGGTTCCAACAGCTGTCCAGTTCATAGAAAGCCTTCTAATTTAGTTTACTTGGAATAATTTTGCTTATTTTGCTTTACTGTTGTGAAATATGTTGCTGTTGTGCTCTTTGTGTAAGAATGCAGGATAAGCTTAATGAATGTTTTCCTAAACTATACATTTATTAATCCAGATATCACCTTTCATTGGAGTTATGTATAGCCCTCACCATACTGATGATTTCTGACTAAGCTCCTCTCTACCTTGAATACAAGATACCCTAATAGTTAGGCAGGAATATCATTGCCCCTATTCAGCCTAAATAAGTTACAGAAGATGGATCTTTGTCTGTCTACAACCATTAGGATTAAGAGTTTTCTTATAAAAGGAAGGGGGGAAATATGTCAGAGTTGTTTGAACCAGCGTGACTCCATCTTGAATAGGGGCTGGATAAAATAAGGCTGACACCTGCTGGGCTGCATTCCCAGTAAGTTGAGGCATTTTTAGTCACAGGATGAGACAGGAGGTCAGCACAAGATACAGGTAATCAAGACCTTGCTGTTAAAACCGTTTGCAGTAAAGAAGCCAGCTAAAACCCACCAAAACCAAGATGGCAACAAGTGGTTATCCTCACTACCACACTCTCACCAGCGCCATGACAATTTACAAATGCCATGGCAACGTCAAGAAGTTATCCTACATGGTTTAAAAAAGAGAGGAACCCTCAGTTCTGGGAATTGTCCATCCCTTTTCTAGAAAACTCATGAGTAATCCACCCCTTGTTTAGTATAAAATCAAGAAATAACCATAAAAGTGGACTACCAGCAGCCCTCAAGTGACCTGCCCACCTTGGCCTCCCAAAGTGCTGAGATTACAGGTATGAGCCACCACGCTTTGCCTAGACACTGTTAAAATTGCAGTTGAACTTCAAACAATGTGGGGACTAGGGATGCTGACCCCTGTAGAGTTGAAAATCCGAATATAACTTTTGACTCCCTGAAAACTTAATCACTAATAGCCTACTGTTGATCAGAAGCCTTACTGATAACATAGTCAATTAATACATATTGTGGGTTTTATATGTGTTATATACTGTATTCTTACAATACAGTAAGCTAGAGAAAAGAAATGTTACTAGGTAAATCATAAGGAAGAAAAATATAGATTTAAGATTCATTAAGTGGAAGTGAATCACCATAAAGGTCTTCATCCTCATGGTCTTCACACTGAGTAGGCTGACAGGGAGGAGGAAGAGGAGGGGTGGGTCTTGTTGTCTCAGGGGTGGCAGAAGTAGAAGAAGTAGAGGAGGAGGAAAAGGGGCAGGAGAAGCAAGGACACTTGGTGTAAATTTATGTAAATATATTGTAATTTTTGTCTCACTTTTTTGCTTTTACATTTCTCTAAAAATGTCTCTATATGGTACCAAGTCTTCTTCCACTGTTTGCTTTAGTCTCAGGGCTCATATCATAGACAGGTCCATGTTGTAAAAGAAGTAAAACAGTATTGAATAATGAGAACTCTTCGGTCAGAATGTCTAATGTCCATTGTTTTGTGGCACTGGCTCTTCTATGTCTTTTTCCTCATCATCTGGCACTGGTTCAGAAGCACTCCTCTCCAAGTCGTCTTTTGTTCATTCCTCTGTTAGCTTTTTTGTTGTTGTTGCTTTCAGGTTTTTGGGAAAGATCTGATTTTAGCTGAAAAAGCAGAGGAAACCCCAGACATTGCCCTGTTTTAGACGTTAGCCCTATCATTCTCGTGAGCCTCAGTTTTACTCGGTGCAGACCCTAAGGTCCTTCTCACCCACGTGAGACACCTGTTAGGGTGAGGTGAGAAATCAGCTGGGGGGAGCAGAGCCACTTATGGCCAAGTGGAATCGTTCCAAGGGGTTGTTTAGTAAGCAGGAGGGTTAAAGGGCAGAAGAAAACTATGCACAGGGGTTGAGCACCTCCAGCCAAAGAAGGCGAGGCATACAGATATCTTACCACTAGGGAACATAGCCCAGTCCGAGTCACATGGCACTATATGTTACGGGTGGTGAATTCCTATCCATAAGAGTCTGCAGCAACCTCAATTCTTGCCTCCTCAGAGGAAAGAATTCAACTGAGGGGCATAATGCAGAAGGAGAGACTGCGGCAAGTTTTAGAGCGGAAGTGAAAGTTTATTAAAAAGCTTTAGAGCGGAAATGAAAGGAAGGAAAGTACACTTGGAAAAGGGTCAAGCAGATGCTTCAAAAGCGAGCTCCTAAATTTTTCGAAGATCCATATCTTGAAACCCTTCAACCCCCACCACCACCTTTCTTGCCATATTCACAATATCAATCATGAGTTTCTTTTCTTTTCTTTTTTTTTTTTTTTTAAGACAGTCTCACTCTGTCACACAGGCTGGAGTGCACTGGTGTGATCTTGGCTCATGTCAACCTCCACCTCCCGGGTTCAAGCGATTCTCCTGCCTCAGCCTCCTGGGTAACTGGGATTACAAGTGTGCATCACCACGCCCCGCTAATTTTCTTTGTGTTTTGAGTAGAGGTGGGGTTTTGCCATGTTGGTCAGGCTGGTCTCTAGCGCCTGACCTCAAGTGATCTGCCTGCCTCAGCCTTCCAAAGTCCTGGGATTACAGGTGTGAGCCACCGCACCCAACCCATTCATGATTTTCTTGATTGGACCTGTTATAAATTCTATGAAGCCATGAAGTCATGCACAACATCCGGACACAGTTTTCTCCAGCAGGAATTTATTGTTTTAAGCATGATGTCTTTCACAGCTTTTTCTATAATAACAATGGCATCTTCAATGGTGTAATCTTTCTAGACTTTGTCTTTTTTTTTTTTTTTTTGAGACAAAGTCTCGCTCTATGCTAAGCTGGAGTGCAGTGGCACGATTTTGGCTCACTGCAACCTCCGCCTCCTGGGTTCAATCGATTCTCCTTCCCCAGCCTCCCAAGTAACTGGAACGACAGGCATGCACAACCATGCCCAACTAATTTTTGTATTCTTAGTAGAGATGGGGTTTCACCATGTTGGCCAGGATGGTCTCGATCTCTTGACCTCGTGATCTGCCTACCTCAGCCTCCCAAAGTGCTGAGATTACAGGCGTGAGCCATTGCGCCCGGCCTCTTTCTACACTTTCATAATGTTCTCTTTATCAGCATTTTTTTCAGCAGTGTTGACAATCATTTCCATAGAGCACTGCATGTGATGAACCTTGAAGGCCCTTATGACTCCCTGATTTAGAGGCTGAACTAGAGATGTTGTGCTTGGGGACAAGTAGAACACTTTGACTTCAGTGTTGAACTGATGGGGTTCTGGATGGCCAGGGCATTGTCCAAGATCAAATGAATGTTAAAAGGCAGTCTCTTACTGGCAAGGTACTTCCTAACTTCAGGGACAAAGCATCAATGGAACTAGTACAGAAAAAGGGTTCTTGTTGTCCAGGCCTTCTTGTTCTACAACCAAGAAACTGGCAGCTCATGTTTATCCTTTTCCTTCAAGGCCCAGGGGCTAGCAGCTTTATATATAAGGGCAGTCCTGATCATAAACCCAACTTATCTGCACAAACAACAGATTTAGCTTATCCCTTCCTGCCTTAAATCCCAATGCTTGCTGCTTTTCCTTACTAATGTCCTTTGTGACTCCCCCCACCCCCCAAGAATAGGGCACTTTTGTCTACATTTAAAACCTGTTCAGGCAGTTATCCTTTCTCCTCAATGATTTTCTTAATGGTGCCTGGGAACTCTTCTGCTGCCTCTTGATCAGCAGAGCTTGCTTCTGTTATGTTGACATTTTTTTTTTTTTTTTTTTTTTTTTGAGACGGAGTCTCGCTCTGTCGCCCAGGCTGGAGTGCAGTGGCCGGATCTCAGCTCACTGCAAGCTCCGCCTCCCGGGTTCACGCCATTCTCCTGCCTCAGCCTCCCGAGTAGCTGGGACTACAGGCGCCCGCCACCTCGCCCGGCTAGTTTTTTTTTGTAGTTTTAGTAGAGACGGGGTTTCACTGTGTTCACCAGGATGGTCTCGATCTCCTGACCTCGTGATCCGCCCGTCTCGGCCTCCCAAAGTGCTGGGATTACAGGCTTGAGCCACCGCGCCCGGCCTATGTTGACATTTTTAAAGCCAAATATCTTTCTAAAATTATCAAACCATCCTTTACTGGGATTATATTCTTCAGCTTTAGATCTTTTGCTTTCCTGTTTCTTTAAGTTGTCATATAACGACTTCACTTCTTCTCAAATGGTATTAGAGTTGACAGGTATACCTTTCTTCCAGCAATCCACACCTATGTAAAAGCTGCATTTTCAACATGAGATAAAAAGGTATTTCACAAGAAAATACACAGTTTTTATGCCTGCTGGTGTAGCTGCAGTGATGGCTTCATAATTTTCTCTTTGTTTTTAATATTATTTAACTTTTGAGACAGGGTCTTGCTCTGTCTCCCTTGATGGAGTGCAGTGGCATGATATGGCTCACTGTGGTCTCCACCTACCAGGCTCAAGTGATCCTCCTGCCTCAGCCTCCCAAGTAACTGGGACTGTAGGTGTGCACCACCACACCTGGCTAATTTTAAAATTTTTTATAGAGACAGGGTCTCCCTATGTTACCCACACTGGTCTTGAACTCCTGGGCTCAAGCCATCTCCCCACCTCAGCCTCCCAAAGTGCTGGGATTACAGGCGTGAGCCACTGTAATGTGGACTCCTTTTCTTTTTCCTTTCTTTTCTTTTTTTTCTTTTCTTTTCTTTTCTTCTTTTCTTTTTCAATGGTCTTTACACTAGATTAATTTATCTTGAAATGGCGGGTAACTGCAGCTACTTACCTCAGTCTATGGTACATATCAAGCAATTCAACTTTTTCTTGTAATGTCATGACTTTTCTCTGCTTCTTCAAAGCACTTCCAGTATCACTAGTGGCACTTCATATGGGACCCATTGTGCTATTCCAGGTGTACAATATTGCACTAAACAATGAAAAAGATGCAAGAACTGAGAGATCATTTTGTATTGGAATATGCAATTTACTGGAGAAATCAACTGCTTGCAGTACTTGAGCTCATTGCAATAGCAACAGGAGGTGGTGGCTATAAAATTATTACAGTAGTACAGTGTGTACTGCAGTTAATTTTATCCAGTTGTGATTTAATACTGCATCTTTACATTTGTTTACATTTCTCTCAACTGCAAATGGCATCATGTATGATCTGTGTTGGTGTCTGTTTTGATAAATTTTAACTTTTTGTAATAGATTTGTGTATCTTTTAGGGTGGTAAATGATAAAAGGAACGATCTACATATATTTTATGCATTCATGACAAATCTAATTTTTCTCAAACTTTTTTCAATACTTCTAGGCTACACAGTTTGTCCGTGAGTTTTTTCAAGTTGTTGTAAATCTACCCCTAAATTTTCCAATGTATTTATTGAAAAATATCCATGTATAAGGTGACTCATTTAGTTCAAACTCATATTGTTCAAGGGTTAACTGTATAGAAGCTTAAAATATGTTAAATATCTTATAAGACTAGGAACCCTATTCTTCTTTTTTAGATTTTTCTCTGGCTACCCTTACTAGTTTTATTCCATATGGATTTTATAATCAATCACTGATGGTCCATGAAAAAAAAGATAGCATGGGTGGGAGGATTAAATTTCTAAATTAAGTTTATAAATTAGCTTGTGAAGTAGTGACATTTTTATGATGTTGATTTTTTCCACCATGATCATGGTATATACATCAATTTGTTCAAGTGGACATTTGTGTCTTGCAGAAATGTTTTCAGTTTTCCTCCTATACATTTTGTACATTTCTTATTCAGTGCATGTCTAAATATTTTATTTTAATTTTTGCTATTATGAATGGAGTCTGCTCCTCCATTAGTTTTTCTCCCAACTGCTAATTTGTTATATATATGAAGACTATTGATTTCTCCATGTTAATTTTTTTTTTTTTTAAGATGTAGTCTCATTCTGTCATCCAGGCTAGAGTGCAGTGGCATGATCTCAGCTCGCTGCAACCCTGCCTCCCGGTTTCATGTGATTTTCCTGCCTCAGCCTCCTGAGTATCTGGGATTACAGGCACGCACCACCATGCCTGGCTAATTTTTGTATTTTTAGTAGAGACGGGGTTTTACCATGTGGGTCAGGCTGGTCTCGAACTCCTGACCTCATGATTCACTCACCTTGGCCTCCCAAAGTGCTGGGATTACAGGTGTGAGCCACCACACCAGGCCTCTCCATGTTAATTTTATATTTTACTACTTATTGAATTATCAGGCAGGGCACAGTGGCTCACACTTGTAATCCCAGCATTTTGGGAGGCCAAAGCAGGTGGATCACTTGAGGCCAGGAGGAGTTTGAGACCAGTCTGACCAACATGGTGAAACCCCATCTCTACCAAAAATACAAAAACTAGCTGGGCATGCTGGCACATGCCTGTAATCCCAGCTACTCAGGAGGCTGAGGCAGGAGAATCACTTGAACCCAGGAGGCGGAGGTTGCAGTGAGCTAAGAAGGCACCATTGCACTCCAGCCTGGGCAACAGAGTGAGACTCCATCTCAAAAAAATAAAATAAATCCTCATTGTTTATAGCAATTATTTCATATCCTTTTGCCTTCTCCCTATGTATAGTCTTATCACCTGCAAGTAGAGATTGGTGTTATCTCTTCCTCTCCAATTCTTCTGCCTCTTCTTGCTTTCTTTTGTCTAATTGCTTTGGTTAATATCCCCAGCATCATGTTCAACAGTCATGATATGTTGTTTTTTAATGTGCAGATGGTTTTTGTTTGCTAGTATTTTATTTAAGATTTTTCTATCTGGGTTTATGTAAGATCTATCTGTGATCAAGTGAGGTTAGTGGGGCCTGTTTTTAAACCCTTCTCTGGTACCCACAGCCTATGTGTGGGTGACAGTATGAACTGCAAAGATTCTCATGAAATTCACTTTGCATGTTCTTGCCTCCACACTGGCTGCTGCCACCACCTTCAAAATCTACCCCTCTGTGCTTCCTTTTGCCTCACCCTCTGTTGGTCTTTCAGACTCCTCCGTTCACCTTCATGTCTGCTTTCTGTTCTTTCCCCTTCCTGGGGAAGCTTATGATATCAGGAAAGTGAACAAGCCTTGGACCCACACAGACAAACCTGGTGTTGAGTCACAGCTCAGCCACTTGCCAGGTCTGAGGCTTTGGGCAGGTTGATGAGTCTTTTCAAGCCTCAGCTTTCTCATCTGTGAAATGGGAATGCTAACAATGCCTCACTTTACTGGGTTGCCGATAAGCGTAATACAATTTAAAGAGATAACACAGTGAACAGCTGTTTGTCAGAGCTGTTCACCAAGCCCAGTTCTTCTTCCTGCCCATAGGCTTAGATAACATTTCCCACTCTTCTTTGCAGGTGGTGTGGGAGAAGCCTGCTGTGTGCTAGCCAGTGGAACGTGATCAGAATGATGTGTACCACTTTCTGGTAAGGGCTACAAAGAGGCTCTCTCAAGAAAGTTTCCACGTTCTTTTTCCTTTTGCTAGTTTGATGCAGACAGACAAGGTGAAGATGGTGGAGCCACAATGTGGAAGGAGGTTGGATCCCTGAATCACCACTTGGAAGAGAGTCACCTGCTAATCAAAAATATGGTTTTGGATTTTACATGAAAAACTAATAAACTTCTATCATATTTGACCCATTGTCCATTTCAGGGTTTGTTTGCTGTAGCAAACAACATTATCCTAATTAATACTGTGCTCAAGAAATGTGACTTCTTCCTCCCACTTTCCTCTTTCTCATCCCTCTTGACCCAGCTCAAAATGCCAGCTCCCTGGTGAGTCTTTCTCCCACCTCTTCAGGTAAAATTCGTCATTCGGTCTTTGGTGCTTTCAGAGCACTTAGTGCAAGCCCTTTCTCAATCACAAACTGGGTTGTGAATTCTTTGTTTATACATCTTTCTGGCCATCAGTGCAGTGAGGTGTCTGGTCCAGAGCTGGTGCTCAGAAGAGGTTAGTGGGCTCGATGAGGGATGAGTATGGCGTGTGCAGATGTATTAAGCACATGTTCTGGTTAAAAATTGATGTGTACAAAATCTCTGCAAAAGGATATAGCAATAATACATTAACCATCTCTTCCAACCTTAAGTTCAAAGCGAACTGTTGACCTAGTTACAATGTTGGGTCTCTGCCAGGGACAGCTTTTAGTAAAGGCTCCTGGAACAAATGATGTGGATTGTATTTCATGCACCCTTTATTTTCTACCATGTTAGGTTCAAGTCTTGGCTCTGTCTGGAACTAGGTATGAGGCCTTAGGTGTGTTACCTCCCTGAGGGTTCATACACTTGTGATCTGGTGGGGAGGGAGAGCACTCCTTACCTCAGGTGGGCCTAGGGAGGCCAAGCTGCAGAGAGCTGAGGCTAGAGGAGGCAGCCCTGGAGGAGGGCTTCTCTGAGGTTCCATGTGGCATTCATGTCCGCAGACCTCTGAAATGCCAGATTGTGGGCCTAGGCCTCAGCTCTCGCTGCTCAAGAGCTTGGTCCCAGCTATCAAGCTGCTCCAAACTCCCGGAACGTGGGGCCACATCAAGACTTCCTAGGGCCCTACATTCCAGAGAGATTCTGGTGCTCACCATCACCCCACAAGTCAGACAAAAGTAAAACAAGACTATAATGGAAATACCATAATGCAACCGAATTCTGATTTTTTTCATGATTGTTACTTGGATAGTGCTTTTGCAACATTACATATCACTATCTTTCTAAAATATTTTCTTTTTCCTCATTTAGTTTTTGGTGCCCTTGTTTGCTGTCATCTTCAGCACCTGCTGGGCCTCCTGTTGGAGAATCCAGGAGGCAAGTTGATACCTGTCTTAAGGCACCTTGAAAATCTTGCATTCTTGGTATCCGTGGGAGCAGAGCCCAATTCCTATCCGTGTGGGCAGGTGCTGATACCTTACTCGCACATGGCTGGAAAGGAGCCAGGTCTCAGAGCTGCGGAGCTGCGGCACCTTTCCTGGGTTCCTGTGGTGCATGGCGGGGGCAGGAAGTCTTGCAAGCTGCTGTGTGTGGGGTGAGGGTGTGACAAAGGGTGCTGGGGATGGGGACAGGGGGGATATGGAGAGGCTGAGCTGGGAGGAAAGCGAGCAGGGAGGGGCCTGTGGAAAATGCCACTTGCGTCATCCCTTGGGCTCTGGGAGAGGCAGCAAAATGTGGAACAAGCCCAGGTGCTTCCTGGTGTCTGGGTCTCAGAGGGGTTGGCTGAGGCGGTGGCTTGGTGGACTGGAGAGGTGGGGCTTGGCACTGGAGACAAAGAGCCCCTGGCTGGCCTCGGAATCTTTCTTCTGATGTCTCAGTAGTGGCAGGAAAGCAGCATAGTTTACAAACATGCACTTTAGAGCCAGATTGTCCAGATCCACATCTGAGTTCCATGGTCACCAATTCCACCATCTTCAGAAAACCACTGAACGTTTCTGAGACATGAGTTGTTTCAAACTAGAAGGGTCAAAGAGGCCCCTCAGCCCAGCAACCTCATTTCATAGAGAATGCTGCTGAGGTCCCACTGGGGAATGAGCTCTCCAGAAGCTCCAGCTAGGAGGAGGCAGAGCTGGAGCCTGAACCTAGGACCTCTGACTCCTATCCAAGTACTTCGTTCAGTCCATCATTGTGAAATTGGGCATAAACAATCTCCACCCACTGATTCTCCCAATGTAACCATTCATTCCCCCAACCATCCATCATGTGTCCACAAATCACCAAATTCCTCCATTTCTCCATTCATAGAATCCATTCCTCTACCTGCCCATCCTCTACCTGCCCATCTATGATCCATCCATCCATCCATCCATCCATCCATCCATCCATCCATCTGCCCATTCCATCCTCTCTCTCTCCAGCTATTCCTTATTTACCCGTCTGTCATCCATCTATCCATTTATGCATCCACCTATCCTTCCATCCAACCACTACCATGCCCAGCAATCCAGGAGAATGACTATTGGGTACATAACCAACAGCTTGTCATAGGGTATGAGAATCCTTTTTTTTTTTTTTGAGATGGCGTTTCACTCTTGTTGCCCAGGCTGGAGTGAAATGGCATGATCTCGGCTCACTGCAACCTCTACCTTCCAGGTTCAAGCAACTCTCCCACCTCAGCCTCCCGAGTAGCTGGGATTACAGGCGTGTGCCATCATGCCAGGCTAATTTTATATTTTTAGTCAAGACATGGTTTCTCCATGTTGGTCAGGCTGGTCTTGAACTCCAGACTTCAGGTAATCTGCGCTCCCAAAGTGCTGGGATTACAGGCGCGAGCCACCAGGCCCGGCCCAGAATCTCCAGTTACTATATTTAAATCATTTTGTCTCAATTCAGATCAGTGTTTACTAATTTGCTATTAAGTTCATAGTGTTTTAAGAACTGCTGGGTAGGGGTCAGGATTCAGAAAAAAAATAAAACATAAAATACTGTTTTCTAAAGAAATATGACTATTAATTGCAATTAGGGAATGTGGATTGCATCTTGGACTAGGAAAATAAAAGAGCTATCAAGCACAGTATTGGGGCAATTGATTAAATTTTAATATGGACTGTGAAATAGATAATAGTATATTGCTGGAATGTTTAATTTCCTGATTTTGATAACTGGGCTATGGTTATACAACAGTATGTTCTTTTTCTTAGGAAATTCCCACAGAAGTATTTAAGGATAAAAAGGCACATTATCTCCAATTTACTTGCAAATGATTTCAGAAAAAAGATATACATATATATGTACATATAATACAAACATTACAATGTATGATGTAAAATATATGTATATATTAAAATATATGATTATATAGTTATATATACATATATATTGTGTGTGTGTGTGTGTGTGTGTATATATATATATAGAGAGAGAGAGAGAGTGAAAGGAAGAAAAATGGGTAAAAAGTAAGCAATTGGTGCATTTTGGTCAAAGATATAAGAGAGCTCCTTGTACTATTCTTGCAAATTTTCTACCTTTTTGAAATTTTATAAAATAAAAAGTTGGCCGGGTGTGATGGCTCACGCCTGTAATCCCAACACGTTGGGAGGCCGAGGCAGGTGGATCATTTGAGGTCAGGAGTTCGAGACCAGACTGGCTAACATGGTGAAACTCCGTCTCCACTAAAAATAGAAAAACTTAGCTGTGTGTGGTGGTGGGTGCCTGTAATCCCAGCTACTTGGGAGGCTGAGGCAGGAGAATCGCTTGATCCCGGGAGGTGGAGGTTGCAGGGAGCTGAGATCACGCCACTCCACCTCAGCCTGGGCGACAGAGTGAGACTTCATCTCAAAAAAAAAAGAAAAAAAAAGTCAATCTCCCAAATCCTGAGTCCCTTTCTCAGGAGTTTAAAATTAGAGGAGATACCCCTGGCAAGCCCAAATGCCTCCGAAGGTAAAGAGGACAGGACATACTAATCTGTGGTGTTTATGTCCCACGCCCATGCCCATCCCCACCCCCGGCTCCAGCAAGGTACACAGTGAAGGACTAGAGGGGAGAGGGTGGGAGACAGACCATGGGAGTGGGGCTGGGGGAAGTTTGTGGGGTGTGCTGGCGAGAGCTGCAGTGGGCGTGGCAAAGGACCTTCTGAGAAGTCAGGTAAGGGTCAAGAATTCCATTGTTTTTCAAGAATCAGAAAAGGATTGAAATGTAATTTTAAGTTACTTTTGGTTGCCAGACTATGAGTCTTGGAGTGCAAATTCATGCAAAGACTGGTTCATATGGAGCCTTGCATTTTATGCAGGTTACAAATATATAGCTCTTCTCCATCAATTAGTACTATCACAAAGATCCTTAGGGAATGAGCTGGTCAGAGAAGCTCTACCTCCAGCAGGAAGTGGAAAACTATTGGAAGCAGAGGTATAAGTGACAACTGGCTGGGCAGTGAGGAAGAAGAAGCCTTGTGAGTCCAGATGAGAAAGGGGAAAGGCATGGAGAAAACGAATATTTATGGTGCACTGTGCTAGGCTCATATACATACCTTCATGTCACTTAATCCACACAATATCCCTGCTAACTAATTATTATGAGCTCCATTTTACAGATAAGAAGACTGAGTCACAGAGAGATTGCCCAAGGTCATACTGCTAGTAAATAGCAGAACCAGGAATTGCATGATGCCAAAGACACCCATGCTACCCTGACTCAAGGAAGAACATGTCATGGGCAGGTGGTAGGGAGAGGTGAGACAGGGATGAGCCCAAGGGAAGGCCTTGGATGCCAGGAGCAAGAGCCCGGACTTCACCAACATAGATTCTAAGAAAACTGCTAGCAGATGAGGGTGCTGGTGGACATGGAATGTTAAGAAGAGGGGCCAGGGGTCATAATCTCACCCAGCCACCGCAGCAGCTGCCACCAAGACACCCACCTCTCAGAGAGCTGGGCTTGCAGACCCCTTCATCTGACGGATTCTCCTGAGAGGTAGGCACTGCTGCCTTCTCCATGGCACCAGGCACATTTAGATTCAGAGAGGGATGTGAATTCCATGTGGGCAGGCTCCAATTGTGACCTTGCCAGCTGCTGCTTCCTGTTCTCTCCTGACACAGGATGGGGGACAGCCCCCCCTCCTCCTTGCAGGCTGGATGATTACTGAGCACACACCAGCTGCTCAGTGAGCCCAGCCTCCCTCTGCTTGGTGACTTGGACTGCAGCCTTGCCCACCTGACCAGCTCGGAGCCCAGACCAGGCCCTTCCCAGTGGGCAGAGGGCTGAGCTTGTGACACAGGGGCCCAGAGAAGGCCGAGGTCTGGCAGGAGGAGGGGAGCAGTGAGGGCCAGAAAAGAATCACTTGGGATTTCAGTAAAGTAGAAGGACGATTTTCCCAACTGGGCCAGGGCTCTGTCTTCTGTCTGCTGGAGGCAGATCACGATGAGGCCCTACAGGATGACTGAGCCACAGGAGGGAAGAAACCTGGGTCTCTGAGGACCATGTAGAAGACAGCTGACCCCCACCCTCAATACCTACCCTAGGAGTAGTGTAAGTGTGAGCAAGAAATGTGCTTCTGCTGCAGGGAGATGTTACCTGCGTGGGCCTGTTTGTTACAGCGGAATGCCTCCTCCGATATGCAGTCTGTGTCATCATGGGGTCATGCAAATAGCACCCAGCTCCTGACTCGAAAAATAAGCCACCCATTTGCTGTCATCTTGGACAGTCGCTTTGCTGAGACCCAATTTTCCCATCTGTGAGGAAAGAGAATCAGTTAGGTGATTTCCAAAAGTCCCTTCTGTTCTGCGATTCTGTTTTCTAAGAGGTGGACAGCAGTATTTGAGAATAAAAACCCAGCCAAATATTAGACAATATGTCTGACAGCATCCTGATGGATCGGATGCAAAGTGGAAGCTTGCAGGCTGCAGGTGGAGACGGGTCACAGCAGGCTGAGTAATGATGCTTAAGGAGTATTGATTAGGATGGATCAATAACAGCCCAGCAAGGAAGTCTCTAGCGATGTGCTACAGGACTTTTTTATTTTATTATTTCTTAAGATGGAGTCTCATTCTGTCACCAATGCTGTAGTGCAGTGGCACAATCATGGCTCACTGCTGCCTCAACCTCCTGGGCTCAAATGATCCTCCCACCTCAGCCTCCCAAGTAGCTGAGATGACAGGCACAGGCCAACACACCTGACAAATTTTTACAAATATTTTAGCAGAGATGGGGTCTCGCCGTGTTGCCCATACTGGTCTCAAACTCCTAGGCTCAAGCGATCCTCCCACTTTGGCCTCCCAAAGTGCTGGGATTACAGGTGTGAGCCAGTGCTCCCAGCCCCACAGGGCTCTTTTAAAGTCAACAACTTGAATGAACATAAGGAAAAGAAGTTGAAATGTATACAAAACACAAAACTGAGAGGGCTAATGCACAAGTGGATGAGAGACCCATGGTTCAAAGCTGTCTTCATAAAGTAAGAGATTGGGATGAAGGTGACAAAGGCAAACAGAACCAAAGATGAATGCAAGTCCTGCAGAATTCAAGGGCTGGGGGAGCTTGTCTGGGCAACAGGCCTTAGCAGCAGGCTGTGCAAATGTGACCTGGGCATCTGTGTTGCCCACATGGATTCTTGTGAAGCCAGTACTGGGCCATGGCTACTGAAGCCACGGCATCTGAGGCTGCACTGAGCAGTCACACATGGGGTCCAAGGAGGGGAAAGAAGGTATCCATCCTAAATGGTCATCCCTGAGGTCCCCTGTGCAATGGAGGGGACCAGTGATGCTTTAGAACGAAAGTCAGAAATTTTCTGTAAAGATCAAGTAGTAAATGTTTTAAGCTTTGGGCCATACGGGTTCCCTTGTAACTGTTCCACTTGGCTTTTGTAGCTCAAAAGCAGCCACAGACAACAGTAAACAAATGTGTGTGGCTGTGCTCCAATAAAACTTTATTTACAAAAACAAGGGGTGGGCCAGATTTGGCCCTTGGGCTGTAGTTTGTCCTCCCTACTTTGGAAAAAAGAGCAGACATCAATGACTAGGGTGGCCAGGGTTCTGGAGGTGGAGGCCAGTGTGGATGGGTAAAAGAACTGGGTGGGGCTCAGTGGGGAGAGGTAGGCATGCCCCCTCACTGGCCTCGCATGGAGAGCCATGTGAGGGAAAGTGAGAAGGGGGCTTATTTTCATCCATGCCAGGGAAGACCTCATAAAACAACAAAGGAGTGATTCTACATTATCCGAGGCTAGGGATGGGGGAGCGGGGCCGGGTGATCTTCCACACCTTGGCCTCTGCCTCCTGGAATGGCCGTGTCTTCCCACCCTTCCCTGTCCCAGCACTAGGCTGGGACATTCTGCCTACATAGTGAGGCATGAATAACACCCTGGAGGCACAGCCGCAATCCCTTCAATGAGGAGGCTCCAGGAATCAAGGAGACATTTGTAGGGCTGGCTTGATGAGAGACTTCAGCAAGCCCTGCGAGGCTGGGGAGGCCTCTGGCTGCAGATTACCCTCCCCACCATATGGGTGATGGAAACCTGGCTCTTCAGGTGGGAGGCCTGGCCCAGGGCTGGCCTCTCAGAGCCTGGCTTGTGCCTTGGGGTTCCCCCCGGTCCAAATCGTGGCAGGTGGTTGGATGAGTTAATTTCTCTGGTCCTTTCCAGCATAGGCATCCTGGGACCAGGGAGCAGCCACCAATGACTACAGATGAAACACAAGCCTCCCCGGTCACTTTTTGCTGGCCGTTGGAAGGAGGCTGATGAGTGGGAGTGGAACCTCCAGGTTTCCTGGGGCACCATTCTCGATCCCCTCACCTCAGCTCTGTGAGGTCATGGCTAAGCCTGAAACAGGTCCCAATTCAATCTTGCCATAAACCTATGAAATGAGTGTCAGCCACGAGGCTTTGGTTGCAAATAACAGAAACCCCAACTCAACTGCCATATGGAAGCAGAGAAGCAACTGACTCTTTGCTGGAGGCTTATGGCAGGACTTCAAGTAGTGAGTTGGTGGCTGTTCAGGTCAAAGGATTCGCAACTCCCACTGACTTAAACAATGAAAAACTGCATCTATGATCTTAGCAACAACATTCAGTAACATTCAGTATCACCACGGAGGAGGACGCGGCCTCCCTGGTGATAGCTGATTGGACCAGGGGGAAGCTCCAGTCCCAGGGCAGCCAATCAGCAGTCTGGCAAGCAGCCAATGGGATGGCCTGGAGGAGGAGTTCTCCCCAGTCACGATACCAATAATTAAGAGGTCCATGCTGGAGCTCTGTCTTGGAGATTTGAGCCAGAGATTTGGAAGAAATGTGGGGCAATCTGTAGAAGGAGCAGAAGACAAAAATCACACTGAAGGCAGTGAGTGGAGGAGCTTGAGCTGCGGGATACAGAAGCCAGGAGGGAGTGAGGCACAGGCAGAGCCAGTCTGGCGAGGACTCAGCCATCTTTAAAGCCAGGAATGAAAGGTTCTCTGTCCCCAGAAGTGAAGCAGGACTTTCCCAGTCCCCAGTTTGTTCTGGTCTTTAGAAGCTGGTGAGTGGCCAGCCATGGAGGCCATGCCAAGTGACTGGCATGGCTGAGTTGCTATCCTAATCTGTGGCCTCCCATCCACCCCTCGCCTTCACCAAAGAGGCAGCAAGGAGGACAGTGAAGCCTGAAATTCTGAGGAATTTTCTTGCAGGGTTATGGTGTGGCATAAGCCAGGCTTCCTGGGCCAGGTTCTCTCTCTGCAGGGCATCCCTGGGGAATGTATGAGTGCTAGGAGTGGTACCTAGGTCTCTAGGCCCCCTGGACTTTCCAGCGCCATCCCTAAACTAGGGAGCCTTTCCTGACCCTGAATGAGAGTGCTTTGGTCGGCCAAGGCCAGGGAATCAGCCCTAAAGCAGTGTTTCGGGAGGAATGGGCTACCAGCCTCGCCCTCTGCCCTGGCCCAAACCAGGACTGTCAGTATGGGGTGAGACAGAAGGAACAGAGAGTGGGGAGGCCCAATGGGGTCCCCAGAGTATGGGCCACCTGTGCCTCTTTTCTGCCTCCCACCCTCACCTGCATTTCACTGGGGGGCCCTGAGTTTCTCAAACAAGGGAGACCATCCAAATACCTTGTAACTGAGGGTGCAGTCGTTGGAGTCCCATCACACTCCCAAGTCCACCATCTACTGTGAGACAAGTCACCCAACCTCCCTGAGCCTCCATTTTTTCATCAGTGGAATGGGAGCGATCATAGTGCCTCCTACACAGAGCAGGGGAATTAAATGAGTCCCCACGTGTGAAGCACATGAACCTGTGCCTGGCACGTGGCACATGCGGACTAGCCACCTCCTGTAAGCAGGGGCTCAGGGAAGGGAGCCAGGAAAGAGGGATGTAGAGAGAACAGGAGGCAGAGAGAAATGCTAAAAGGAGAAGGAGGTGAGAAGGATATGAAGAGGCCAGAGAAGAAATGGGGCTCCCTGGGGTGCTGACCTTGACCTCTCAGGCCTGGCTCAGGTCTGTCTTTCTTGCTCTTTCTTCCCCCATGTAATCTGTGTCTGGAATGCTGAGAAATTCTGCTTCCACCCCCCAGCGGTTACCATGGTGATGAAAACCTGGACCCAGTGGAAAGTTCTCTGTGCTCTTGGCAACCAGACTGCAGCACCCTGCCTCCCCCTGCCTGCCTGTGCGTGGGCGGCCAGCTCCGGCTGCTGCCAGGATTTGGGGCCAGCACGGCCTCGCTGCAAGACCCAGCCCTGCCCCCATAGAATCTAGGATGGGAGCTTCGGCATGTCCGGTGCCAGGGGCCCTCAGAGAATATCTAGCCTGTCCCATTTTACTGATGGGACCCTGGGCCACAGAGGACTAGTGGCTTGTCCAAAGCCGCACAGACCCCCTGGGGTCTCCCTCCTGGGCTCGGCTGTGAGTCGGGTGGGCACGGAGCACCCGGGAACATCGCAGACAGGGGACTAGCCACATGGCAGGCCAGTCCCAGAAAGCAGGCCAGCCGCTGCAGCCAGGAGGATGCAGAAGACAAAGGGACTCCAGGAAGCTGGACACTGCCTTCCTCTTCTCTCCTAGACACAGTGGTGGATGGGTGCGAAGGACTGAATGCTTGTGTCCCTCCACAATTCACATGCAGAAACCCCAGTCCCCAGTGTGATGTTATTTGGGGTACAGCCTTTGGGGGTGATTAGGGCATGAGGGAGGGGCCCTCACAGTGGAATTAGTGCCCTTGTGAGAAGAGACAGGAGGGATAATCCCTCCACCACGTGGAGGTCACAAGCACCCAGAGAGAGGGCCCCTCGCAGCTCTACCATGCTGGTACTCTGATCTTGCAGACTTTAGAGCTGTGATAAATCCATACTTATTGTCAAAGCTGCCTTGTCCACAGTAATGAGTTACAGCATCCTGAGCTGACTCAGACAGTGAATTTGTTGGGGTGCTGAGTTTGCTCCACTTTCGGCAGCCCCAGCTCTCAGACTAAGTGGAAAGGCACAAGCCAGGCTTTTTTTTTTTTTTTTTTTTTTTGAGACATAGTCTTGCTCTGTCGCCCACGCTGGAGTACAGTAGCGTGATCTCGGCTCACTGCAGCCTCCGCCTCCTGGGTTCAACCGATTCTCCTGCCTCAGCCTCCTGAGTAGCTGGGACTACAGGTGCGCGCCACCATGCCCAGTTAATTTTTGTATTTTTAGTAGAGGTGGGGTTTCAGCATGTTGGCCAGGATGGTATCGATCTTCCGACCTCATGATCCACCTGCCTCAGCCTCCCAAAGTGCTGGCATTACAGGTGTGAGCCACTGCGCCCAGCCAAGCCAGCTTTTAGCAGCCTCCCTGCCAGGGTCCTGGCGGCCCCTATTTGATTCCCCTCCTCTTTTTCCTCCTCCTCAGCAGGCTGAATGTTGGTCCTGAAGATTGCTTCCAGCAGAGGACAACTGCCTCCCTTCAAGTTTGGTAGGTCCTTTACCAGCTCTCTCCCGCCTTTTGCCCACCCAACTCCTTCTGTGTTATTTTTCTTTTATGTACCCCACGTGCTATGGTCTGAATGTTTCATGTTGCCCCAAAGTTTGTATGTTGTCATCTAATCCCCATTGTGATGGTATTAGGAGGTGGGAGCTTTGGAGTCATCAGGCCAGACCCTCATGAATGGGATCAGTACCATGAAAGAGGAGCTGAAGAACTCCCTTACCTCTTCCACCATGTGAGGACACAGCAAGAAGACAGCTCTGTGAGCCAGGAAACAGGCCTTCACCAGGCACCAGAGCTGGTATCTCTAGTGCAGACGCCAGCACCTTGATCTTGGACCTTCCAGCCTCCAGAGTTTCTGTTGTTTATAAACCACTTGGTTTATGATATTTTACTATAGTAGGCTGAATGGACTAAGACACCATGTTTTCAAAACCTCTCTTCTTCTGTCTCTTCTTGAGTGAAGGCCTCACTCTGTTGCCCAGGCTGGAGTGCAATGGCACGATCATGGCTCACTGCAGCCTCAACCTCCCAGACTCAAGGGATCTTCCAGCCTCCCAAGTAGCTGGGATCACAGGTGCACACCACCACAACTGGCTAATTTTTCATATTTTTGTAGAGATGGGATCTTGCCATGTTGCCCAGGCTGGTCTTGAATTCCTGGGTTCAATTAATCCACCTGCCTCGGCCTCCCAAAGTGCTGGGATTATAGGCATGAGCCACCACCCCCAGATGTCTCTTAAGCAAACAGCTTTATTGAGTAATAACACAATGGCCCATTTTTGATCATCAAAGCCCCACAGAACCCAGGCTTTGCCTGCCCCAGAGACATGGGACTCTTCAGGTTCTTATATGGTCATGTGATGGATATGTGGGACAGTTCCATAAGCTGAACACTGTCACTAGTGCAGGGCTTACTGTCCACATCCCTCAGAACCCTGCAGATGAAGGTTCCCAAGATGACATCAGTGGAATTTCCCGCAGGTCCCACAGGCCCACATTGGGATGGGATGTGGGTCGTCCCAGGAGCTCTGGCTATGGATCAGACCGAGGCTGGGCTGGGCCATATCATGCCTACCACAAACTTCCCACGGGACTCAACTGTTCAGACATTTTGGGAGTGTGAAAGGTCCTTGTGGTTCTTGCCAATAATCCAATTATTGGGAAGAAGGGGCCTCCCACCCTCTTTCTGATGATAAAACTTGGACAACAAAACTACTTACTGGGCACCAAGGGCTTTCCCTGGTGCCATCTCAGTGGTCCCAGAAGCTATGGCCCCCAAAATAGAGACTAAACTCATGGGTTCTAATTTTCCATGGAATATTGGAGTTGGGACATTTCCCTAGAGATGTTTTCGTTACACAGGAGCATGAATTTGATCTAGAGATGGGAAGTGATGGCACAGCCAGGGGATGGCTACAATGTCCAGAGCCAAGTTCCATCTCTGTCAGTCCTGAACTATGTAATCATAGAAGAATCACATCACTCCCTGAGCCTCAGTCTCCAAATCTGTGAAATGGAGCTCAGATTATCAGCCACTATAATTCCTCCACCAGGTCATATACTTCTTTGGGGAAGGACTGTGCTTTTGTTCTCTTCCGTGTTTCTAACACAGAGGCTGCCAGAGTAGCCCAGGCTTAATCAAAGGGTAGGCACAGATTATGAGGGCGTTCTTTCCCCCAGTCCATCCACCACACATTCATTTCATTCATGAATTCATTTTTCTGTTCAGCCAAAATTTAATGTCATCATCTACATGCTGGGGACACAACAGTGAGGGAAACGGACTGGGAGCTTACAGTTGACCGATGGGACCCAACAGGTGGTCACTGCACACTGGAATGTGGGACATATAGGACGCCTCCTGAACACGAAGAAGGAGACCTACCTCAGTTCTGCAGAGTCCGAGAAGACTTTCCCGAGAAGCTGACAACTCAGCTAAGACCTCAAAGATAAGATGGTTTAATGTAAGCCAGAAAAGCAGGTTTAGAGTTCCAGGAAGTGGAGAAGTAAAAGTATGACATGGAAAGGGAGGGGGGAGGGAGAGGAGCCTCTGGGACCACACAATCCCCACTTCCCCCGCCAGCTACTTCCCAAAGAAACCATCTCCCTCACCCTGAACAGGGACTAGTGGGGTTCAGGACCATGGAGAGCACCACAGTGCTCTTCCAGGCACCATTTTGGTCTTGCTAATCCTGAAGGGCCCCGCTCAGGTTAAAGCCTGAGGAGATGAAGGACAGGGTCTGGGGGTGCGGAAACCACCGGGCTGGGGACCAAGGAGGGAGAGTCCGGGGGCCAGCTGAGTCTGGGGAATCAACTGTCAGCTCTCCAACTAGATGAAGACTGTAGTCACAGACCCAAGGGGAGCCTGGTGAGTTACACTTAGGCCTGGGAGCCCAGGATCCCTGCTGGGCACAAGGAGAACAGCGGGATGATGGAGACAAGTGGTTCTCTATGGTTTCTGTTACCCAGGCTGGAGTGCAGTGGTATGCAGTTTCGACCTCCTGGGCTGCAGTGATCCTCCTGCCTCAACTTCCCAAGTATCTGGGACTACAGGCATGCACCACCACGCCTGGCTAGTTTTTGTATTTTTTGTAGAGACGGAGTTTTGCCATGTTGGTCAGACGGGTCTGGAACTCCTGGACTCAAGCGATCCACCCACCTCAGCCTCCCAAAGTGCTGGGATTCAGCAGCCCAGGGAACAGGCCCAGGGGATGAGCTGCTGCAGTGGGGTCTGTGGTAGGTTTCCCTGTCTCCCAACCCTCAGCAAGAAGAGTCTTGATCCAACCCTGTCCAGAGTCCAGCTGAGGCCTCCAGACAGACCCCACTCCAGCCACATGAAGGCCCCTGTCAAAGAAGGGGCAGGTTGGGGGAAAAGCAGAAAAAATGTCCCCCAATCCAAACTCCTGGATCCCTCCATGAGAGAGAGGTTTCCCCTCTTCTCTTCCTGGAAGAGAAGCGCTTATCCTCAGGCCCAAGACCACCAGCAGAATCCATAGCCTTTCCTGGTAGAGTTGGCAGCTCTGAGGTACCACTGCTCCTCTGGCCTGTGGCCCCTCTCCCCTGCCCTCCCCTCCCCTTCTTTCCCTTCCACTGCGCTCCACACCCCACATGTTACTCTCCCAGCTCTGGGCAGCCAGGCCCTCCCCTCTTGCCTCCTGGTCTTCTCTATTCTGCTGGTTCCAACCCATCCCCTGGCTCAGCCCACTGTCCCCCACGTTGCTCCTACTGCACACCCTCTGCCTCCTCATCTTCCCCTCCCCTATCTAGGCTTGGTGGGCTCAGGCACCCCAGGCCCTTCTTAGCAAAGCCGTCTCTCTTAGGTGCAGTGGTCCTACCTCCCAACCCCATCACTGCCCTCCACCCCACATTAACTGTAATTCTGTAAGAAGAATGACTTGTTGGTTTAATAAATCTCTAGTTATTGTAATAATAATTTAAAAAACACACACAAAGTGTTGGGATTGCAGGTGTGAGTCACCATGCCTGGTCCAGACTTCTTTTTCTTTTAGAGATGGGGTCTCACTCTGTCACCCAGGCTGGAGGGCAGTGATGTCATCATAGATAACCACAGCCTCCAGTTCCTGGGCTCAAGCAATCCTTCTGAGTCAGCCTCCTGAGTAGCTGGGACTACAGGCACACACCACCACACCCAGCTAATTAAAACTTTTTTTGTACAGACAGGATCTTGCTATGTTGCCCAGGCTGACCTCAAACTCCTAGCCTCAAGCAATCCTCCTGCCTTGGCTTCCCAGCTAGTTCTCTACTGTTTAAAATCAGAAGCCCTTTGGTAATCTGATGAATGATAAATAATACATTTAGAAATTTAACATAATAAGGCCAGGCATGTTTGCTCATGCCTGTAATCCGAGCACTTTGGGAGGTCTAGGCAGGCAGATCGCTTGAGCCCAGGAGTTTGAGACTAGCTTAGGCAACATGGCAAAACCCATCTCTACTAAAAATACAAAATTTAGCCAGGCATGGTGGCGCATGCCTGTTGTTCCAGCTACTTGGGAGGCTGAGGCAGGAGGATCACCTAAGCCTCGGGAGGTCAAGGTTTCAGTGAGTGGTGGTTGCACTACACTCCAGCCTGGGCAACAGAGTGAGAAAGAAACTTAACAAGTAAGTAAATGTATGGCGTGGTATGTCAGAAATCGATAAATGCTGTGGGAGAAAAGAAAAACTTTCTCCCCCTGAAAAACAAGTGATCTCTGGAATTATACCAACAAAGTTGGTTTTAGCCCTCCTGAGCCTTCCATGGATACATCTCAGAACCAGTGCCCCTCCAGGTTATGACCCACTCTATGTGGGAGTGGGGAAGAGGGAAAAAGGGACTGGGCTGAGTCTGCCTGGACCCCCAAGCCAGGTGTAGGGGGACCTCTGCCCCGACCAGTAGCAAGGAGCATCCCCAGGCCCCTGGCTCCTGACTTGCAGCCCCTCCCTCGCCACTGTATTTACCAATTGAGCAACTAGACTGTATCAGTCACAAGATAACTAAAGATGCTGAAGGGGATCAGGATGCTGGAGGTGATATTAGGATGCTGGAGCTGATATTAGGATGCTAGAGGTGGATAGGATGCTGGAGGAGATTAGGATACTGGAGGTGATTAGGATGCATCAGTCAGCAGAAGTAAAGTCAATGCCCCCAGACAGTTCATATCCTAGTGGGTGCAGACAGATAATAATGAACAAAGTAATTTAAATTATATAGCACATTAAAAGTGGTTAGTGCTGTGGGAAAAACAGAAAAAGCTTAGCAGGGAAAAGGGATGGGGAGTGCGGGGATGGGCTTGGGTAATGTGTTGGGGGTCAGGGGGCTACAATTTTTTAAACGGAGGTCAGAGTAGGCCTCACTGAGAAAGTGACCCCCGAGCAAAGACTCAAAGGGGCTGAGGGGCTTGGCCATGAAGATGGGGGGAGCAGGGCTTCAGGCAGAGGGGACAGCCAGTGCGAAGGCCAGGAGGAGGGGAATGTGGCTGGCACAGAGGAGGACCCGGCACAGGAGGTGTGGTTGGGAGGAGGTGAGGGGGCAAGGGGGCCGAGCCATGGGGAGCCCTCGTACAGACTGGCTTCTGCTCGGCGTCGTGGCAGGGTTAGAGCAGAGGAAGAACATGATCTGACTTGTGGCGAGAATGGATTGTGGAGGAAAGGGGATTGGTTAGGAGGCTCTAGCAGTTACCCAGATGAGAGGTGACAGTGGCTTGGACCAGGGTGATGGCCAGGGCCGTGGAGAGACACGTCAGACTTGGGATAGATTCCTAGGGTAGGGACAGCAGGATGTGTGGATGGATCAGAATGGAAGACAGAGGAGACTGAAGGACGACTTGGAAGTCTTGGTCTGAGCTACTGGAAGCATGGAGTTGCCATTCCCAGAGATGGGGAGACTCCAGAAGGGGCAGTTTGGGGGACAGAATGGGAGTTGGATTTGGATGTGTTCTGTCTGAAGTGCCCACTGGACATCCCAGGGAGACACTGAGGAGGGATTTGGAAACAGGATTCTGAATTTCACAGCCCAGAGTGGCTCAAATGGGACTAGCCCTTAGAAAGCCACCTGAAGCCAAGGCCCGTCAGAGCTGGGACATTCTCCACCCCATTTGTGTCACTGCCTGCATGCATCCAGGGTGGGTCACCACTGTCTTCCCAGGCAGCTGAAAGAAGGATAGATATTGAGTGGAAGGATAGAAGGATAAAGGATGGATGGATGGATGGATGGATGGATGGATGGATGGATGGATGGAAACAATGGGCATTAGACTGGAGGGAAGGAAGGATGGAAAAATGAAAGAAAGGAAGGAGGAAAAGGTGAATAAATGAAATGATAGTTGGATTCTATTAGTCTATTTGTGTGCCTGGACAGCCCTGACTGAGGCATTCTTCCTACACTGAAGGGACTTCTGTACCAGGGGCCTCAGGGCCATAAGGAGAAACGCACAAGGAGAAATGTTGCAGCCTCAGAGAATGAGAAGCAGAGAGGAGATAGGAAGTTCCCAGTGCCTGGCTGGAATCCTCAGTGAGACCAGGGGTCCCCAACACACCCAGAGCTTCCCAACAAATGCCCCCTGTCTCTTAAGCTGGCCCCAGGGGCTTCTGCTACTGCTACCAGAGACCCCTGCCCGGACAAGCCACATACAGACGGAGAAACCATGAGGATTCCAAGAGACAATGCATCAAATGCTTCGCCCAGTGCCAGGTGCAGAGAAAGTGCTAGATGCAACAAGATAATCACCTGGACCCTGCAAGCATCCAGGAGGGCACTGGTGGAGAAGGAGACCCTTGAGTTAAGTCCTAAGAGATGGGCAAGAGTTAACCTAAGAGGAAGAGATGGGGAAAGGAATTTCAAGAACTCCCCTCCAGCCCCCAGGTCTCCAAGCCATCTCGTCTTCATACTGAGCATGTCCAGCTCCTGCCAGCCCCTCTCCCTTAGCCAGTGGTCCTGCCCTTCTTTAAAAGATAGTGCCTGGGGCAGAGTCTTGTGAGGGGACATAGCCCAGCAATAGCCGTAGAGACTATTGTGTGTCTCTACGGAGCTGTGTGACGTTGAGCAAGGTACTGAACTCCTCTGTGCTTCGCTTTCCTATCTACAGACGAGGGGTTGGTAACAGGACCTGCTTTGTTGACTTGTGTGAAGATTAAGTGAGCTCATGCCTGGATCATGCCTGGAAAGACTTCAGACATGGTGGGCTCAGGGAATGTGAGCATTGGTGGTAACAGCGGGGGCCTGGGTGCAGGACTGGCCTCAGCTTCGGCTCAGCTGAGCAAACCCTGGCAGGTCTGCCCCAGCTCACAAGCCTCGTCCAGTCCATGAGCCCAGGCGGCTCTGCTTTATGGAGAAAGACACGGAGGCAGCTCAGAGTGGCCAAATAACATGTCTCAGACCCCACTGCCGGCCCAGGGCAAACTCAGCCAGAGACCCAGGGTCTCGCTCAGCAGACAAGCAGTGGCCAAGGAATCGAGTGAGGGTGTGGTTGGAACCTAAGTTGCAACCAAAGCAGAGGAGACAGCAGGACTGGGGGACTGGGGAGGAGAGAGGAGGCAAGTTCTGGCCAGAAGAGGGAGAGGAAGCAACCACGTCCAGAAGGGCAGTGGAAGCTCCAGCCACAGACACCTGGCTGTCCCTTTGGGCCCCGCACAGTCCCCTCTTGCTTCGGCTTTCAGTTCGAGGCTGCAGCAGAAAAGCCATTTGCTGAGTCACCCAGCAGTGTGGACAACCCGGAGCTTCCTCTGGCTGCCTAGAGTCCCCACTCAGTTCCACTTCCCAGCCTCCAGCTCCAGGGGCCTTGGCAGCTGCTCCTGACTGTCCACCTGCTGACCACGCATCTCTATGCAGGCCACTGCACCTCTGTAAGTCTCAGGCTCTGGAACTGTCCAGCGGGACTTGCTGTCACCAGAATGCAGGTCCCAGGAAGGCAGGGATGGTGGTGACCTGTTTGCTGTGTATCCAGGGCCTACAGTGGAGTCAGGTACATGGTGTTCGGAAAGTGTTTGTCAAGTAAATGAAAGAATGAATGGGCCAGACGTGGTCGCTCACGCCTGTAATCCCAGAACTTTGGGAGGCCAAGGGAGGCAGATCACTTGGGGTCAGGAGTTGGAGACCAGCCTGGCCAATGGTGAAACCCCATCTCTACTAAAAACACACACAAAAAAAAAAAAAAAAAAAGAAAGAAAGAAAAAAATTAGGTGTGGTGATGAGCACCTGTAGTCCCAGCTACTCGGGAGGCTGAGGCAGGAGAATCACTTGAACCCAGGAGGTGGAGGTTGCAGTGAGCCAAGACTGCGCCATTGCTTTCCAGCCTGGGTGACAGAGCAAGACTCTGTCTCAAAAAAAAAAAAAAAAAAAAATGAATGAATGAATGCCTTGCCTGCCTAGCCTTGGTCAGTACTTGAGACCAAGGGAGCTAACAGGCAGCAAAAGCCAGTGCTACAGGTCTGTGCGCCCACTCTCCTGGGATGCCCCCAGACCCCAAGCTCTCCTCAGCTGAACCTAGACTCACCCTGCCCTCCGACCCTGCTTCTCTTTCATGTTCCCAGCTCCAGCATCATCACCCCTGGCTACCTGCAGGATGCCCCTCAGTACCATCGCCCTCTTCCTGCCCATCACTTGCTCCCCCTGCCGCCCACGCCACTCTCCACTCTGCTCACTCTCCCTCTGAGCTCCAGCACCTTCACCAGAGCAAGTCATCTCCTCTCCTACCTCCCAGGGTGACCTTCCCCCTACCTGCAGTCACATTCCTCAGCCCTGAACATTCCTTCCTCCCTTCCCAGCCAAGGAGGCCTTTCTTCTAGGGCTCCCCTTGTCCTCAGGACAAAGTCCAAATTCCTCACGTGGCCCATGGAGACTGGGCTCCTGCTCTCCTCTCCAGCCCGCTCATCTCCAGGCTCTGTCCTGTTAGCACACAATGCTCTTTATCGCCTCCCTGCTCTCCCATGCCTCGGTGACTTTGCCCATTCCCTTCCTTCAGCCTGGAATGCCTTCCTTATCTGCATGATAAACGTTCACTTCCCACCTCCCCCAAGAGCACCCAGGAAACCCATTATGACCCCCTGAGGGCTGGCGACTCCACTCTAACTTGCATTACTTCTTGGGAACACATCTATTATATTGCATTTCTCAAGTTGTACCTTAAGTATTTGAAGTCTTTCTTCCCTATGAGATGTTTCTAGAATATGCTTATGGTTTGTTCATATTGAAAAATTTGGACATGCATATAAATGTAAATACCTAAACATAAGTAGTATCCAGTTCAAGTCGGTACTCATAAATATGTAATCAATGAACGTATTGATGGGTAGAAAGGATGGGTGGACCAATGGAAGGAGGAAAGGAAGAATGATTGGCTAGATTGAATGATGGATGGATGGAAGTGAGGAAAAGGAAAGATGGATGGATGGTTGGATGGATATATATGGAAAGAGTATGAATGAAAGAAAGGACAGTTGAATGGGAGGAAAGAAGGATAGATATTGAGTGGAAGGATAGAAGGATAAAGGATGGATGGATGAATGGAGGGAAAGATTGACATTAGAGTGGAGGGAAGGAACGATGGAAAAATGAAAGAAAGGAAGGAAGGGAAAAGGGTGAATAGATAAAAGAATAGTTGGATTCTGTTAGTTGGATAGTTGGATTCTATTAATAGTGAGATAAATTAATGGAAGGATGAAAGGAAATAAAGGATGAAATGATGGATGGATGTTTGGATGGACTGATGGAAGAATGAAAGGCTGAAAGGAGCAATGTAAGAGGATAGAGAAGGAAGAATGGAAGGATGGGTGAATGAATGGTTGGATGCCTGGATTCACGGCTGGACATGACAGTTCTCATACCCCTTCAGCTGGTCAGCTCCCTCACAAGGCAGTCTGGAACTTCCAGGTGGTCCCTGAAGCTGGCCCCCATTGCCTGATCTGCTACATTTATCTTGTATATTTTGACCTTAGTCAATAAACAAATAATCTATTTGTGGTTATTAAGGAAAACTAGAATGCTAGAGGCCAGTTAGTCTAATACATTCAAGGCGATTTCAGAGGACATGGGCTCAGCCTGTCGAGGTCGTGTCTAGGTCCTGGGATATCTAATGAGCTCAGCTCAGCTAACTCCACCCAGAGCTCTGCATTCTACTTTCCACTTCCCACCTCTCCCTGGAGGCTCGTTCAGAGCAAGGCCTGCCTGTCCGCTAACCTGGGGAGAGATTTTTCATGGAACAAATGAGAAAGGGAAATGACCTCAACCGAGGGTTGTTGCTGGGGAGGCCTGGGCAGGGGCAGCTGCCTTTCCATACCACCTGTGACCCTGGGCACATTCTGGAGCAGGAAGAAGAGGATCTGGCCCAGTGCCAGCACCCAGGCACCCTGCCAGAGCCATGACACAGAAAATGCTGGGCAGCACTGGTCTGGGTGCCCAGGGAACCCTTGGGGGAGGTGAGTAGGCAGGTCAGGGTGCCTTCATTGAACCCAGAACAGGGCCTGGGTGTGGAGGAGTCTGTGACCCCTTGGTCCCTGGTGCCCTCAACTCCTGCCCCATGGTGAAGGTCCAATAGCTGAGCCTTTATGGCGTCCCCAGCCCTCTCCTCTCCTGATAGCACTTTCTGCTTTCTTTCTTATCTATTTATCGGTATCTGTCTATCATGTATTTATTTATTTTATTTTATTATTATTTTTTGAAACACAGTCTTGCTCTGCCACCCAGGATGGAGTGCAGTGGTGCGATCTCGGCTCACTACAACCTCTGCCTCCCAGGTTCAAGCCGTTCTCATGCCTCAGCCTCCTAAGTAGCTGGAACTCCAGGCATGCACCACCACACCCGGCTGATTTTTATGTTTTTAGTAGAGATGGGGTTTCACCACATTGGCCAGGCTAGTCTCGAACTCCTGACCTCAGGTGATCTGCCCACCTCAGCCTCCCAAAGTGCTGGGATTTCAGGTGTGAGCCACTATGCCTGGCCTATTTATTTATTTTAGAGACAGGGTCTTGTTCTGTCACCCAGGCTGGAGTGCAGTGGCACCATCATGGCTCAGTGCAGTCTCAAATTACTGGGCTTAAGCAATCCTCCTATCTCAGCCTCCCAAGTAGTTGGGTCTACAGGCGTGCAGCACCATGCTTGGCTAATTTTTACATTTTTCATAGAGACAGGATCGCACTTCTCAAGCAATTCTCCCACCTTGGTCTCCCAAAGCGCTGAGATTACAGGCATGAGCCAACCATTCCCGGCCCCCTGCTCTCTTTCTCAGCTCCTCACCCACCAACTTCACTAATGAAGTTTCCAGAAGATGCTTGCACACCTGTGGTATCCACACACCGCCCTGCATCTCTGCATCCCAGGTGGGCGGCAATGACGCAGGAGATCTGTGCCTGGGATCCCAGCCACTCCCTTCTCCAGTCTCCTTCCACACACAGTCCCCATGCTGGGATACCTGGCGGTTACTTCCCCTGGAACTTCCACCTCCACCCTCTCAGCGAGCCTTCCAGCAGCCCTTGAGGTGGGGGTCAAGGGGAAGGCGGAATGGAGGGATTGAAGATAAGATTCCAGGCCTTCCATGTTGGGGTGGTCATTCACGAAAACACACAGCAATATGTATTTACACAACCAGAGACGTGTCGTAGAAATCTTTACGGAGAACTAGGCATAAAGTCTAATTTTAAAACATGTGTTTGTATAAATTCATCCTTTAATTATTTATTTATTTATTGTCATGGTGTCTTGTTCCAGGTTAAGTTCAATGGTGTGATCATAGCTCACCACAAACTCCAACTCCTGGGTTCAAGCGATTTCTTGCCTCAGCCCCCTGAGTAGCTGGGACCACAGGTGCACTCCACCACGCTCGGCTAATTTAAAAAAAAATTGTTTTGGGCCAGGTGCAGTAACTCATGCCTGAAATCACAGCACTTTGGAAGGCCGAGGCAGGTGGATCACGAGGTCAGGAGTTCAAGACCAGCCTGACCAACATGGTGAAACCCTGTCTCTACTAAAAATACCAAAATTAACTGGGCATGGTGGTGCGTGCCTATAATCCCAGCTACTCGGGAGGCTGAGGCAGGATAATCGCTTGAACCCAGGAGGCAGAGGTTGCAGTGAGCTGAGATTGCACCACTGCACTCCAGCCTGGGTGACAGAGTGAGACTAAATCTCAAAATAGAAAAAAAAAATTTGTTTTAGACAGAGGATCTGGCTACATTGCCCAGGCTGGTCTCAAGCTCCTGGGCTCAAGTGATCCTCATGCCTAGGTCTCCCAAAACACTGAGATTTACAGGCGTGAGCCACTGTGCCCAGTCTAAATTGATATTTGAATTTTACAAATTTATAGCAAATGTGTGAAAGTATTATACTTTGGGATTATTACTGCTCATCTTTAAGAGCTTGTCCTTCTAACAGGCCTCCTTGCCCGTTCCAATCTGCTTTCAGCAGTAGCTGAGTGATTGGATTGAAACTTAAGGCACACACATTTAGGAGAGGGTCAGAAACTTCCTCTGTAAAGGACCAGAGGGTAAATATTTTAAACTTTGTGGGTCAGTCTCTACCATAGCAACTCAACTACTTGCCAGTATAGCACAAAAGTGGCCAAGCACAACAGTAAATGAATGGGTGTGGCTATGTTCCAATAAAACTTTATTTGCACAAAGAAGTGGTGGGCCAGATTTGGCCTTTGGGCTGTAGTTTGCCACCCTCTGGTTTAGAAAAAGGACACATATAAATGACCACAAAGGTGAGCGTTCAGGAGGTAGTGGCGTGTATATGGACTGGGGAAAGAACTGGGTGGGGTTGGTTCAGTGTGAAGACTCAGAGAGTTAGGCATCCACCCCTAAAACACCAAGGGATGGGGACAGAGCCATTCAGTGGTCCCAGAACCCAACCATAATGCGGGGGATGTAGCAAAGAGGCTCATGTTCATTCACGAGAAGAAAGACCCCATTAGCAATGAAGGGGGAGTCCCATATTCTTGGAGGCATGTAAGCAGAGGCTGGGGGTTAGGGAGAATTGTTCGTTGTTTTTTTAAAATTTATTTTAATTTTGAGTTCCGGGGTACATGTGCAGGATGTGCAGGTTTGTTACATGTTACATAAGTTAACGTGTGCCATGGTGGTGGGGGAGAACTGTTCTTATACATCCAGTCCTGCTCTTAGAGTGAGACGTTCTCTGTTTCTGCTCAAAACTCTCCACAGTCCCTGCTTTGCTCAAGGCAGAGGCCAAAGTCTCCACCAAGGCTGACCACCTGCCCATGCTGGGCCCACTGCCTGGCTGCTCTCACCTCACACTCTCCTCCCTCTCTCAACTCCAGCCCTGTTGCTTCTGAGCTGTGGCCTGAGCCCCCAACACCCACCCACCTCAGTGCCTCTGCTCAGGCTGATCTCTCTCCTGGAGTCTCATCCCTAGACATCCCCGCAGAGGGGACCAGGGCATGTGGGGAGAGGACCCTCATGTCACTCAGCCCTCTCCCTGCCTGCCCTGGTCCTTGACTGCTTGTCCTCCTTAGTGCTCACCTCCACTTAACGTGCCATTTCATTTATTTATTTGCTCCATGGTCTGGCTTCCCCTCCTAGAATGTCAGCTCCATGAGGCAGGGACTTGTGCCTGTGGGTCACGTCTGGATTCCCAGGGTTTAGTGCCTGGCTCACAGTAGGTCTGCAATAAATATTTACTAATATGGCGGTTTTCTTTTCCAGAGCTGGCCATGATACCTCCCATGCCACTGTACTTCTTACAGCATGGTGCCAATACTCGTCCCTTTGAGAAGTGGGGTCTTTGTTCCCTTCCCTTGAGTTTTGGCAGGCCTATGACTATGTCAGAGGTAAAGTTATGTGACTTCCGAGACTGGATCATGAACGGCAACACCGCTTCTGCCCAGTTCCTTAGAATGAAGGAAGGCTGGCACCATGGTGTGAGGAAGCCCAAGCTACACAGAGGCTGCATGTGGATGCTCCAGCCAACTGCCCCAGCCAAGGCTCAACCGCCAGACATGGGCATGAAGACATCTTCAGAGCAACTCTGGCCCCAGCCACCGTGATGGCAGGAGAGGCTCCCAGGGAGAACCAGTCAACCCCCAGGACTGTGGGACGTAGTAACAAAATCTTGTTGGGGGCGATGTGTTACCTGAAGAACAATGAACAAAAAATGCTGGTGTGTCACTGGTGCCTCCAGTGTTCCTACCTCACTGTTCTGAGACCTCACTTTTCATATCTTCCCCCTCAGAGTATGCACCCCTGCTTCTGTGCGTTTCCCAGTCCCTGCCTTCCTCTGGTGCTCTCTGGAAGCTTCTCCTGGTGGCAGCGGGTATTCTGCTCTCTCCTCTAGCATCTGCTGAGACTCCTTCTCCTGGGAGTGGACCACTGCAGATGTTCCCAGGCTTTGGGGCGCATGGGGACACCTCTCTTCTTAGGCTGCTTCCCTCCTTAGGGTGGCCAGAGCAGCTTCCCCCTGCACGGAGGCGAAGGCCCCCTCAGTCATGATCCTGATGAAGATTCCTTGCTTGGCAAAACTTTAGGCAGTCTTCTGAATCTTCTGCTACACCCGTCTGTGCACTTCCTTGTAAAACCCAGTTTTAGCAAAAGAACCTGCGAAGTCAGTTTAGGCAGAACCCCCATCCTAGATCGCTGATCACCGTTGATACCTGAACGGGTTCCTCGTCCTCCACCATCCCCCGGGCACTGTCCAATCACCCTGCCTGCAGCAAGAATCCTGTTGGGGCGGTTTTGCCAGACGTTTCCTCTAGGTAATTTTCCATCCACTGACAACTGCTCTGCCTCCCCTGCTATAAATCCCCACCTGTCCGGCTGGTCTTTGAAGTTGAGCCAATTCTTCTCTCCCTCAGCAAGACCCTGGTGCAGTGGCCCCTGTACCTATCACGATGGTCCTGAGCGAAGTCCTCCTTACCCTGCCTTAACCAGTGTCACTGAATACACCCGTCCTCAACACTGGCTGTCCTAGAAACTGTTGCCCACTCTGGGCTCTTGCTGCCACCTCCACCGCCAAGAGGGGGAAACTGAGGCACAGTTTTGTCTTTAACTCCCAGCTACCACCATGCGACCTGGGAAAACTCACCCACCACCAGGACCACTTCAGGCCTCTGAAGGGACACACGAGCCCAGAGAGAGCAGAAAGTCCTTTCTCCCTCCTAGATCCCAGACACTCCTCTTTCATGGACCTTCTTTCCAAGATGACTGACAGCAGCCACTCCACTCAGCTCTCCCCTGAATCCCACCCCCACGCCCATTCATGATGTGGTGCAGCTGGTCCCAGCATGATGGTGCCCCCAGAGCCCGGCACCGGTATTTTGCTGAAAGTCTGGGCCAATCGGTGTTACCATTCATGACCACCCAGAGGCCTCTGCTTCCTTCCAATGCCCTCTGGCCACAGGTTGAGGCAAGCTCCTGTACTCACATTCTTTTTTTTTTTTTTTTGCAATGGAGTTTTGCTCTGTCACACAGCTGGAATACGGTGGCGCAATCTCTGCTCACTGCAACCTCTGCCTCCTGGGTTCAAGCTATTCTCCTGCCTCAGTCTCCTGAGTAGCTGGGATTATAGGTGCCCACCACTACTCCTGGCTAATTTTTGTATTAGAGACAGAGTTTCCATGTTGTCCAGGTTGGCCTTCAATTCCTGACGTCAGCTGAGCCACCCACCTCAGCCTCCCAAAATGCTGGGATTACAGGAGTGAGCCACTGAGCCCGGCCAGCACTCACATCTTTTAGGAGCCATGACAGAGGTGCAGAGAGGCAGGGCGGGGCTGGGGCTCAAAGCCCAGGCTCCAGGGCCAACCCAGGTTTGCCCCCCAGCTTTGTGACCAAGGTCACATCTCTTCACCTCCCTGAGCCTCAGTTTCCTACTCTGAAAGGGGGATAATAGCACCGCTCCTGGGGCTGTTGTGAGGATAGAGGAGGTAACGTGTAGAAGGTGCTTTGCCTGGTGCTTGGCACATAGTAGCACACAATGAACAGTGACTGTCATTATTGCATGTGATGCAGCCAGACAGCCAGGCAAGGCACGAGTGGCCCCGTGTTCCCATCTCTGGCGGCTCACCCAGCTCTGACTGCCCCCTCCACCCCGCCTCACCTTTGGTGGCGCACGGCCCAGTTGTTCTCATTAGATGATGCTGCTCTGCTCCCAATGTGTCACTCATGTGAACCAGCGCACACCTCATCCCCACCCCCATCACTGTTCTGCTGGAAGAAACTCAGGAGCCAGGGCCGCACAGCCAGCTTCCCCTGTGCCTGCCTTCTTGGGCGTGCAAACCAGAGTGAGCTCTTCCCCTCTGCCTGGGCAGACTCCCACTGACTCCCCCTTCATTCCTGTCCCCTTCTCCCCAAACAAAACAGAAAGGAGGGCCCAGGAAAAGAAGGGCTATCAAAATCCGGTATTTGAATCAGGCTCAAAATGAATCAGGGTTTGGCCCCTGGAAGCAACATGAACGCCCAGAGGCTTGGGAGGTGCTGCTCTGCCCCTGACTGACTTTGTGGCCTTGGGCACCTCCCTTCACCTCTTTGAGCTCCAGCTTTGTCACCTCGGACACAGGGACAGTAGTACAAGCCCTGGGTCACTGTACCCTCCTGCCTGCTCTGAGCTGAGCCATGCTGCCTCTCTGAGGCCACTTTGATTTGGTCTCTCCTGTTCCTGGGTCCATAATTCCTATCGCTTGCCCTCCCATGCCGAAATCCGACAGGGTTACAGGCGTGAGCCATTGTGCCTGGCTAGCACTTTGGGAGGCCAAGGCGGGCAGATCACCTGAGGTCAGGAGTTCAAGACCAGCCTAGTCAACATGGTGAAACCCCGCTCTATTAAAAATACAAAAATTAGCTGGGCGTAGGGGCAAACCCCTGTAATCCCAGCTACTTGGGAGGCTGAGGCAGAAAATTGCTTGAACCTGGGAGGTGGAGATTGCAGTAAGCCAAGATTGCACCACTGCACTCCAGCCTGGGTGACAGAGCAAGACTCTGTCGAAAGAAAGAAAGAGAGGGGGCGGGGGGAGGGAGGGAGGGAGGCAGACAGAGAGAGAGACAGAAAGAAAGAAAGAGAAAGAAAGAAAGAAAGAAAGAAAGAAAGAAAGAAAGAAAGAGAAAGAAAGAAAGAAAGAAAGAAAGAAAGAGAGAGAGAGAGGAAGGAAGGAAGGAAGGAAGGAAGGAAGGAAGGAGGGAAGGAAGGAAGGAAGGAAGGAGGGAAGGAAGGAGAAATCTAGGGTGATGTGTGTTGGGGTCAGTGTGCCCTTCACCTTTGGGCACCTTGATGGCTGGATCTTCCACTGTGTCCCTTGCGAGCACCTGTGCCCAGCACAGAGACATACACAGAGAACCTCACCTGGGTCAGATTAGCAGAGGCTGATGGATTTGTGATGTCACACCCGCAACAGGGCTGAGTGCCCAGGAGAAAAAGGTCTTAACAGCACGTTGGGGTGAGTTGCCAGGTCAGGCAGGGATCAGGGAAGGCCAAGGAGGAAGGCTCTGAGCCACCTGGCCTTCCGAGAACTCCCAGACAGTGGCCCAGGGACCAGTCCAGCCCAGACCACCTTAGGCAGTGACCTCTTTCCCAGGATCCAGGTACCCTAGAGGCACCTCAGCGGAAGAACTCTCTGAGGTCTGCAGGCTTGAGCTGTTTTGCTTTCTCCAAGACAGTTTCATCTTGTAATAGTTGCCATTCTCATTGTCATCATCCCATTAGAGTATATTTGTTTTATTTGAGAAATGTATGTAATGATTATTTCTGGCACTACGCTAAGTGCTTAAAAAGTATGAATTCACTAACTGCCGAAACCCCATAAGGTGTACTATTTATGAACCCTGAGGCCCAGAGACATTGAGAAATGTGCTTGATGTCACGAGGCTGATGGATGGTCACGTGGGGCTCTCGGCTTCCTTCTGAGAGGCAGCTGCCGGGCACGGGGCATACGGTTGTTCCAGGCCCATCTGCAGACACAGCATTGTCTCCTACATTTCCCCCATGCTCCCTGGGGCCTTGCAAGTTCCAGATTCTTCATCTGTAAATGGGGACAATAAGGCCAGCTCTGGGGGCCCAGGGCTGGGCCTGGGGGAGGGTTCAGCCCCACAGGGCCCTGCGCCCTCCTTGCTGTTCACCATCTGTCTGAGGCTCACTCAGAAGCTCTCTGGCACGATTTGATTCTGCCGGAAAAACGTGCTGAGGGGTAAGTGCAGGGTCCAGTGGGAGCCCCAGACTGCAGGGTGAGCTTCTCCTGGGGGCAAGCCCAGTGGCACCAACCCAGGTGAGGGGGCCTGTGTGCTCTTGCGTGCCCCTGACCTTCCCCTGCCGGGCTGGGAGCCAGAGCTGGCTCGTTTACAGAACACTGGGCCAGGATCGCAGCCACCCCAGGCCGAACCCTGAGCTGTGGGTTATTTGCCAGGACAAGGTGGCCCTGGGGCAAGGAGGCCTCCCCAGGATGGGCTGCCCCCACCGTGGAGGAAATCCACACAGCAGCTTGGTTCCCCAAAGGATTCCCTGCCTGGAGTCCAGGCCACACCAAAGTACACAGAACTTTGTGTGCGGCTGGAGGAGAGGGCGGGACTCCAGCAGGAAAAGCTCCCTGCCTGGCGGACGCCCCCAGGCACCTGCTCAGGGGTCAGGGGGATTCTTGGAGATCAGTTTCCAGTACAGAAAAGCCTCCACCCCAGCCCTCCCGAGCCCTCAGTGTGGGGAGAGGCAGCGCCCCAGCACAGCTCACCCCTCCCTAGGAGGAAGGGAGTCAGAGGGGGTGGGCACTGGCTGAAGGTAACACAGGAGCCCCGGCTGCCAGCTGCCTTGGGTTGGGCCTGCCACAGGAGGCTTCTTGCTCACTGAGGGCCTCAAACATAAGCCTTTGACATTCTCTCCAAAGGAGGTTACAGCCTCAGGCACAACCACGTTGTCTGCAGGGCCAGAGGAAGTTTGTTTTACAGCCACTAGGGAGGGTCCCATCACTGGACGCACCTCCTATGGCCCCTAAACCTGGATGTGTTGGAAATAAATCCTGTATCTATTTGGTATCTACCACTAGGCTATTGCCCTAACGGGGGCTGAAAGTGGTAATTGGTTCATCATGAGCATTACAAATAATATTGTGATTCTTATAAAGTGATCTCCATGTGTTGGTAAGACATTAAGACCCTTAAAAAATGACCATGGTTCAGGTTGTTCGCCTCCAAGGGCCTGGTTCCAGAAACTTCTGGGTGGAGGTGAGCTGGGCAGCCTCCCTCTAATTTCCCCAGGGAATGGCCTGGGGACTTAGCCAAATGCTGACAACCAGCCGGTGAGGGACAGGTGGACGCTTCCCAAATCAGCTCTGTGCAGACAGACCGCAGCTGTCAGGCCTGTGTTGGCCTGACCCTCCTCTGTGACCTTGCGCCCGGGACCCCCTCCAGTGTCAGCGTCCCTATCAGAGCCTCGAGGGCTGAGCCAAGTGACCCTTCTGATGCTCCCCAGCCCTACCACTGGGCTCCAGCTCAGCCCTGGAGAAGCCCCTCCACTATGGGGACTCACCTGGAGCCACCTGGAGCATGAGCAGCCTGAGGAAGGAAAGAAAATGCTTTTTAAGTTGTCATAACAGAGCGGGGCCTCCAGCACCTCCTGTTTACTGAGGCTGAGTAAATACAGCCGGGCCCTTAGCAACAGGCACAAAGGGGCCGTTGTGCTGCCCGCTGCTCGCTCGCTCGCTGCTCCCTGGGCTCCTTCCCTGAGCTCAGCCCCAGCTGGGAGCTCTCTGAGAGGCAGGCTGGCCTGGCCCACAGCCCTGGCCTGACGGGGCCGGAACCGGGCGGGTGCAAGGCCTGCTGTGTGCCAGTCTCCAGGCGTGTCGGGGAGCCAGGCCTTTAGAGGTCCCTGTCCTCTGCAGGCAGAAAATTCCACCCCATTCTTCTGACCAGCAAACTAAGGTTTGCAAAGGTAAGCAAAACAAGGGCCTCAGAGACGCCCCTGATTTGAGTTTGTCACTCAGAGATGGAGCACGTGAGCCTTGGACCAAGAAGCCCCGAGTTGGACGTCAGTCTCGGCCACGGGAGCTTTGGAGTGTTCTGTGTTACGAGTCCCAGTCTCTTCATTTCTGACAAGGGGCTCATGCATCATGCCTGGCTCGCCTGGCTGCGTGCACATCAAATCATATGAGTGTGTGAGGACGTTCATTCTATGAACTCTACAAGCTCTGAGCAAACAGAGGGAGTTATTATTTGGGCCAAGGGGGCAGAACAGACATTAGAGTCAATGATAAATAGGTCGGGCCCCTGTCAAGTGCTAGGAGCTTCCAGAGCCCCGCTTTGAACAATGAAGGTGTCACACCTCCTGGAATCCCAGGTACTGGCAGCCAACTCCATGCCAGGCTGGGGAAACGGGGTGAGAAGGGTGCGATCCCTGCCCACAGGGCCTTCCTCTCTAAAACAAAGGGCTAGTTCCACGGTGTATGAAGCACTGTAATACATCAATAAACTGAGAAGGCCTCCGTTGAAAAATGAGAAAAAGATGTGGCTAAGTAATTCATAAAAGAATTAAGGCTGCATACAGTGACTCATGCCTATAATTCCAACTATTTGGGAGGCCGAGGTGGGAAGATCACATGAGATCAGGAGTTCAAGACCAGCCTGGGCAACACAATGAGACCACATCTCTACACAGAAAATTATTTTTAAATAAAAATAGAAATAAGTTAGTTGGGCGTGGTAGTGTGTACCTGTAGTCTTGGCTACGCAGGCTGCTGAGGCAGGAGGACCCCTTGAGCCTAGGAGTTCGAGGTTGCAGTGAGCCATGATTGTGCCACTGCACCCCAGCCTGGGTGACAGAGGGAGACTCCATCTCTTAAAAAAAAAAAAAAAAAAAAAAGAATGCTTATCAACACTTAGAAAAAAACCAAAAATAGAAATCAACCTGATGAGTAACAAAAATGAAAATAAAAGCAACATTGAGATTTTCTGCACCCCCCATTAGATTATTGAAAAGATTAGAAACATTTCCCCCAGCATGGGCAAGTTGGTTATGAAGGCTCTGCACCTTACTTTTTTTTTTTTTTTTTTTTTTTTTGAGACAGAGTCTCGCTCTGTTGCCCAGGCCGGAGTGCAGTGGCGTGATCTCAGCTCACTGGAAGCTCCGCCTCCCAGGTTCATGCCATTTTCCTGCCTCAGCCTCCTGAGTATCTGGGACTACAGGCTTCTGCCACCATGCCTGGCTAATTTTTTGTATTTTTAGTAGAGACGGAATTTCACCGTGGTAGCCAGGATGGTCTTGATCTCCTGATCTCGTGATCTGCCCACCTCGGCCTCCCAAAGTGCTGGGATTACAGGCCTGAGCCACCGCGCCCAGCTACCCCTTACTAACTTTTGACCTCTAGCATAAACTGCATGCCTCACTTTACCTGTCTGTAAAATGGGCACTAACAGAACCTGCCTTGCAGGCTTGTTGGGAGGAGTAAATGAGTTACTGCGTATAAAGTGCTTCCAGGGATGCCAAGCATGTAAATGGTGCTGAATGCACTGTAGTTATTACTTTTATGATTACCATTGGTTCAAAGTATACATTGGACAATCTTGTCTTGTTTATTAAAATAAAAAGTTGGGGCCGGGCGCGGTGGCTCAAGCCTGTAATCCCAGCACTTTGGGAGGCCGAGACGGGTGGATCACGAGGTCAGGAGATCGAGACCATCCTGGCTAACCCGGTGAAACCCCTTCTCTACTAAAAAATACAAAAAACTAGCTGGGCACGGTGGCGAGCGCCTGTAGTCCCAGCTACTCGGGAGGCTGAGGCAGGAGAATGGTGTAAACCCGGGAGGCGGAGCTTGCAGTGAGCTGAGATCCGGCCACTGCACTCCAGCCTGGGCGACAGAGCGAGACTCCGCCTCAAAAAAAAAAAAAAAAAAAAGTTGGAAATCATCTAAATGTCCATTAACTGGGAACTGAAGAATTCGATGACAATCTGTGGATCCCGATCCCATGGAATACGTTCCTGCGACAGGGTCAGCGAGCGCACGGGTGTTTGTATTGACATGGAAGGTTCTCCATGTCACACTGATGGATGAACGAGCAGCCGCTGCAAAGAGATCCCGCTTCTGTGGAGTTGGAAACGTGGATTTATTGGTGTGTATTTGCACTGAGACACGGGCAGGGATGTTCTCCAGCTGTTAGCGGCGGCTTTCTAGGAGTGAAGCATTTTAAGGCTTTTGTTTTCTTCTCTATACTTTTCTGTGTTTTTAAAAAGTACAAGAAGGTTTTGTTTTGGTTAAAAAAAAAGTTTACTAAAGCCATTTTCTTTTGTTTGAATTTCAAATGCAGTAAGTGCTGAACGGAAGCACTGGGGCATGAGTGACCAAACAGGGAACAATGAAATTTGGGCTTGTCAGTGGGGACGAGGTTGGGGAGGCAGACTCAGTATTGATGGGGTGGGAGGTGGGCTCCGTGGCAGGAAGGCAGGGACTTGGAAGAGTCCAGGGCTTTGAGAGGGACAAGGGGTGCAGTTAGAAAAGCAAGTTGGCCGGGCACAGTGGCTCACACCTGTAATCCCAGCACTTTGGGAGGCTGAGGCGGGCAGATCACAAGGTCAGGAGTTCAAGACCAGCCTGGCCAATATGGTGAAACCCCATCTCTACCAAAAATACAAAAATTAGCTGGGTGTGGTGGCACACGCCTGTAATCCCAGCTACTCAGGAGGCTGAGGCAGGAGAATCACTTGAATTCAGGAGGCGGAGGTTGCAGTGAGCCAAGATTGCACCACTCCAGCCTGGGCGACAGAGCGAGACTGTCTCAAACAAAAAAAAAAAGAAAAAGAAAAAGAAAAAGAAAAAAGCAAGTTGAAGCAAAGTCACGTCATTGGAAGGGCAGATGGAGGTTTTATCTGGAAGGTGCAGGGAAGTTCAAAAAAGTAAGGTAAGGTGTGGACTCTGATCTGGCCTCTGCCCTATTTGGTTGTTCTTATCTGGGCCTCAGTGCTCCGGGCAGGAAAGTCTTGGATCGGGGACAGAGGCGGGAGCCTCCTGTCCATTTTCAGAGACAGGCCAGAGGAGGCAGCTGGATGCTTGAGTATGAAGAAAGCCCCCTGTTTAGGGCTTGCATCTCTCCAAGTCCAGTAGGGCCCCGGCCACCCTGAGAGGAGAGCCGCTCCCCGTGTGTGTGCTGGGACTTGAAGAGCCTAAGAAAAGGTCTGGACCCTCCTATGGCCCACAGGCTCTCACTACCCACGAGCCACTCTCCAGGGCCACGGGAGGGCGGCCTGATGAGTAAGCGCAGGTACCTGACCAGGCAGCATCGCGCCATGAGAGGGGATCGCATGTGCCAGTCTGCAGCTGCTCCTTGCTCTTCCCCAGGCCCCGGGACCGCGGAGTTAGCTGACCAGGCAGAAGTTGGCTCCCCGGCAGCCCACGGGTGGTCCCGAGATACCCTGTTAATATTTGGGGGCTGCATAGGTCCACGTGGTGGGGAGCTGTCCTGTGTATGGTGGGATTTTTAGCAGTGCCCGGCTTCTACCCACTAGATGCCAGTAGTATCCCTTGGCAATTGTGACATTGACAAATGGTCCCTGGGAGACACAATTGCCTCCATTTGAGAACTTTGGCTCCATGGTGACCTGCATGGCCATCAGCCCCTCTCCAGGGCTGAACACTCCTCAGGGGCAGGGTCCTCATGTCCCCAGCACCCACAGAGGCTCGGCACATAGCGGGTGTGAACACCTGGGCAGCACCCGCACAGGCTCAGCACACAGCAGGTGTGAACACCTGGGCAGTACCCGCACCCACACCCGCACAGGCTCAGCACACAGCAGGTGTGAACACCTGGGCAGCACCCACGCAGGCTCAGCACACAGCAGGTGTGAACACCTGGGCAGCACCCGCGCAGGCTCAGCACGCAGCAGGTGTGAACACCTGGGCAGCACCCGTGCAGGCTCAGCACGCAGCAGGTGTGAACACCTGGGCAGCACCCACGCAGGCTCAGCACACAGCAGGTGTGAACACCTGGGCAGCACCCGCACAGGCTCAGCACACAGCAGGTGTGAACACCTGGGCAGCACCCGCACAGGCTCAGCACACAGCAGGTGTGAACACCTGGGCAGCACCCGCACAGGCTCAGCACACAGCAGGTGTGAACACCTGGGCAGCACCCGCACAGGCTCAGCACACAGCAGGTGTGAACACCTGGGCTCTGGCCCTTCCTCACCAGAACCCCCTCCCTTCTTGCAAGGAGTGCAGCAGCAGCATCCACAGCGGACACCCAGTCCCTGCCCCTGCCCCCAGCCCGCCCAGAGCGGAGATGAGCTGAAAACCCCACTGTGTCTCCCACCTCCCCCAGCTCTGGGCTCCAAGCAGCCAGGATGCAAAGAACTAAATCCTTTGAGTGAAACAACCTTCAGTAACCTTTTCAGACAAACACGTCCTCCCCTCCCACCACTTGCTGGAAGCCAGAGCTGCTGACGCAGCCATGTGGGGACCTGTGGGGACTCCCTCTCCTTGAGCCGTGGCACACGCACCCCTCACACCCAGCCACTCCCTGCCACCCACTCTCTCAGAGGGAAGGGCCACCCAGATCTACTGCCACACTCTTTTTTTTTTCCTTCGAGACAGGGCCTTCCTCTGTCATCCCGGCTGGAGTGCAGTGGTGTGATCACAGCCTTCCCGAGCCGCATTCTTAACACCCAAAAGCATTTATAAGAAGCTCAGTTCTCAGTGTTTAGGGAGACAGTGGGAGGGAGATCTGTCCAAAGGGTGCTGAGTCCTGCACTGCCCAAAAGTATGAGACTTCTTGGGGCCCGCCCAGCAAGTGTCCTGGGGCCATGTGCTGCCTGGAGGGGCTTCTGCTGCCATCTCTGACTCTGATCTGGAGGGGACTCCATCCCCTCCCTCTGCCAGTGCCTGGGACAGAGACAGCTGCTGTCGGAGATCTGCAGGGCCTAACATAAAGCAAGAAGCCGTGCTCATTAGGCCGGTGGCCAGCACTGCAGAGCGCGCAGAAGGAAATAAACTTCCACTAGAAGCTGCTGGCTGGGCAGGCAGGAAGGGTGCTTCATGGAGCTTGGAGCTTTGGCAGGGTCAGGGACCCCAAACATCGTGTGCACAGTGGCTAGGGCTCCAGCTCAGGAGAGCGCCCCCAGAATGCATGACCCGGATCAAGGCCCACAGGGCACACATGGCGTCAGCAGGACCCTGGAGAGGGGGCTTTCAGATAAAATCCAAACAGGGATGCATCTCCCAAAAAAGACCCATGGTTGGTCCTGGACAGCCAAGCCCTGCTCTCAGCACTCAGCCAGGACTGGTCCTCAAGCTGTGTTGACTGAAGAGCAGGCCGGATTAATGTTCACTCCAGAAGGAACCTGACAGCCAGCCCTTCTCAACAAACCATCTTCACATACGCTCTACGAGGCAGTCATTCCCCACACGAGGGACTCCTGGCTGACTCCGTGTGATGCCCGGGGGAGGTGAGCTGCTGACTTCCTGTTGTCTTGAGTTAGAGAGGACTCCAGGCTACCCCATGACAGCATCATCAGGCACTTGCAGGCAGGTATGTTTTGGCGAGGGTAGGACGGCCATGGGCATGCAGCCATCCCATCCAAGTGTCAGGGCAGGAAGAAACAAAGGTTGAGAACCACAGCACTAGATGTCTGGGTTGGGGGACACTTGCCATTGTGACCTGGATTCTGGTGCCTGGGGTGGGCACAACCAGGTTCGCGCCTTGTTCAGGAAGCTATATGCAGCAGGCCTGTTGCTGGCTGGATTTGCTGCTCTTAAGGACGCAGCTGCACTGGAATTTGGGGTCCCCTCATCCCCCACCAGGAGTTCAAACCCCTGTGCCTTCTGTGTCCTCTGTCCCACACTGCCCCCTGGAGGAGGGATGAAGGATGGTGCTGAAGGGCACAAGAGGTAGACATTTTCATCCACCTTCACCTCCTCTTCCTGGCCAACAGAACGCTGATTTTGTTCGAGGCAGCAGAACGCCCAGCCCCAGGGACAAGTCTTGCTTCATTGTATAAGTCAGTGATGATGGCCCTGTACCCCTGTGCCAGGCTGTTTCTTTCCCAGACTCCTTTGCAGCTAGGGGCCATTGACCCAATTTCAGGCAATGAAGTGTAAGGGAAAGTTTTGGGGGGATGCTTCTGGGAGAGCTTTTGCTTCTTAACAAAAGAGAAGTGTGTGAAAGGAGAGTTCTCTTAGGTCCACCCTCACTTTCTTTCATGCTGGAGTGCAGACGTGGTGGCCGGTGCTGCAGCAGCCATCCTGCACTATGTGGCACCAAGTTAACATGGAGGATGGTGGGCAGAGAGAGGGAAAGAACCTGGGTCCTTGATGACCTCACCAAGCTACCAAACCACCCTGAAATTGCCTATGCCCAGGGTCCTTGTGAAGTAACAATGGCTGTATTTGTGGTTTCGTTGAATTCTGTTACTTGCAGCCAAACACATCAGGGAAGCACTGAGGTGTGAGGTGCTGTGTGAGCATGGGTAAAACACTTAGCACAATGCCCAGCCTATGGTAACTGCCCATAATGGTAGCTGTTATTACTGTCATATGCATCTACGAGTGTGCACAAGTTGCTAACTCGTGTGGGCACATATGGGTGAATATGGAGGTGTGATGTGCAGGTGACCTCGGTTCAAAATGTGATTCAAGTCCTGTCCTGTTGCTTGGCCCAGGAACTGGGGCCACTCCCTCGACCTTGCTGAGATGCAGTTTCCTTAGCTAAATGGGGAGGCAATGACTTGCATGGGTCTAAGCTGGCAGTTGGCATTGCCAAACTCGCAATCACCCAGAGGTAGGATAAGAATACTTGCTCCACCTGACAGATGGGGAAACTGAGGCTTAGACAGTGTAAGTGAAATGCCCACATTTAGAGCCAAGAAGTGGTGATGCTAAGACTTGAACCATGTGGCCTCACACAGAACCTGTGTCTGCAGAGCTGTGTGTGAGTGTGTATATGTGCAGGAGTGTGTGTGCAGGAGTGTGTGTGCCGGGGTCTGTGTGCAGGGTGTGTGTACATGTGTGCAGGAGTGCGTGTGAACATGTGTGCAGGGGTCTGTGTGCAGGGTGTGTGTACATGTGTGCAGGAGTGCATGTGAACATGTGTGCCGGGGTCTGTGTGCAGGGAGTGTGTACATGTGTGCAGGAGTGCATGTGAACATGTGTGCAGGGGTCTGTGTGCAGGGTGTGTGTACATGTGTGCAGGAGTGCATGTGAACATGTGTGCAGGGGTCTGTGTGCAGGATGTGTGCACATGCAAAGTCACTTAGGTCAGTGCGTATGAAACCCAAGGCATTCTGGACAAACCCTGATGACTCTGTCTAGAGGGAGGGTCTCTCCTTAGCCCTCAGAGGTGCAGTTGGGCCTCACTCACCCTAATCTTTACTGGCTTTCCCAGACTCCTGGGCTCCGGCAGGACTGCCTCTGTTGCAGTGGCTCTCTCTGGCTCTCCAGGGCCCTGGCGCTCCACAGTGGCTGCCTCCTGCTCCCTTCTCCAAAACAACATCAGCAGCAGTTCCCAAGGGGTGAGCCACCTCCCTCTTGTTTACCACTTGCATGGCCCCCCGCCCTGCAGAGCTAGCTCCAGGCTGCCATCAGCAGGTGTGTTTTCCAGGCCCTGGCCCTTTCCCCTCCTGGCACCTTTGAGGCCCAGCTAGAGGGCAGCTGCTCTCAGGAGGGTTTCCTTTTCCCTTGAGACCAGGACCCACCAAGTCGAGGGGTACTTTCCAGGCTTCCCCAGTTGGGTCCAGCCTGGCAGGTGGGGAGGGGATGGTGCTGAGTGAGAGAGAAGGAAAGCGAAGGGAGTCCGAAGCTCCTAGAGACAGTCCCAGGCTCCTTGCCCCAACCTCACCCACTTCCTCGTCTGAGCAGATCTTTCAGGCTTCTCTGAAGACAGGGGTCCACTGGGACTTCAAGCTTGGGCCCCGAGGTCGTCCAGTCACAGCTAACACACTGAGAAACTCCTGCTCTCACTTCACCCTAAAGGGCTCCTTTCTCCACCCCGTGCTCCTTGTCCTCACCTCCTCTTCTGCATCTGTGGTGAGAGACGGAGAGGCTCCACACCCCTTCCCCATTTGGAGCCTGAGGCAGCCCCGCCTCCTGGGCCCATCTGTCCCCTCCAGACCCTAAGCCACAAGCTTTACCTCCACGATTTTCTCACAGCAAACCCACTGTCCTCTCCTACTGTCCTCCCCCAGGGAGTCTTTGATCCAGCTTGGGCCTTGAGCCAAAAAATCATTAAAAGAAAGTACAGCCAAGGAGGGGAAAAAATTGCTCTTCTGATGGGAGAAAGCCAAACGCTGTCACACGCCAGGGCCATTGGCTCTCACCCAGGAACTTCGGGGAGAACTTGCTGGGAGGTAGGGTGGGGGCCAGGGGCTGAGGCAGAAGGAGACGGTTATAGCAAAGGTCTTGGAGCCCAACAGACCGAGGTGCAGAGACCAGCTTTGTTCTTGCTGAGGCCTTGAGCGAGCGCCCAGCCTCTTGGGAGCCGTGACCTTGCAGGGTTGGGTGCCGTGGAGACCTGGCATGTAGCAGGCCCCAGCTAGAAGGACCTCCTGAGGTCTCTGATGTTTCCACAGCTCACAAAGGTGTTTGGGAGGGAACAGCACCAGCTGGAGCCTCTTACAGGACAGGAGACCGAGCAGAGGCCCCGGGAGGGGTGATCTGTCTAACGTCACACAGCAACTGCATGCCCTTGGCTCTGCCTGCGTCCCCAGCAGTCCTGGCCTGTAGGAGACATGACAGTCAGAGACTCTGCAGTGTGTGCTCTGAGAAGGTGATGTGCTCTGAGAAGGTGAGCCTCACCTTCTCAGCCCCCAGCTGGGGAAACTGAGGCCCAGAGTGGGAACTCCCATGGCCATGTGACCCGTGTAAGAGGAACACGGGCAAGAAGGCACAGGCCCTGCTTCTCCCTGCCTCGCGTCCCTCTAAAACAAATAGCTGATGCTCACTGCACCAGGCACTTTGTACTTGAGGCTTTCAAGACATGGTCAGATTTGATTTTTACAACAAACTAATAAATGAGGTAGGTGCCTTTATTAACCCTCATTTACAGATGAGTTAGGTGGGGCACAGAGAGGACAAGTGACAGACTGAAAGCCACGCTGCAGATACACAGTCGAGCTGGACTTGAAACCCACGGTGCCTGACTCTAGCACCCATGGCTGTGGCTCCAGTGAGGACAGAGAAGCTGACCTAGTCCTCCATTCTCTGCTCACTCCCTGAACGCCTGGGCTGGGGGGAAGGATGTCCAGAGCACCGCCTGCCAGGCTTCTTGTGCGGTGTGCCTGGTGCATGGTGGGTGCCTGGTGCCCGGTGGGTGCCTGCTGAACATGGCGCTGTGCTGAGTGAGGTGGGCTCAGCAATCGCACTAGCACAGGGCGCTCGGGCCGAGACCCCTGTGGGAGAAACAGAGGCGGGGGGGCCTTCGGCTGGGCAGACACACTCAGGCACTCACAGCAGTGCGTCACCGTGGGCCACGCAAGTCAAGGGCAAACTCTTCACCTCTGCGGTTGCTATGGGAAGAGCACCAGCTCTGGGTTTCGATCCCCTCTGCCTGAGTGGAAGGACAAGTGCGGGCGTCTGTGAGGATGCTGGGACCACTCAGGGCAATTTGAAAGGAGCAGAAGAGCGAACAGCACCAGGGGAGACTCTGGTCAGGAAAACCAGCCAGGAGTAGTGGGAGGAGAAGCCGCGGGGGCTGCGGTCAGGAGTGGCTTCCTCCAGGCACTGGTCCTGGCCTGGCGTGGTGGTGACCACCGGGGAGACTCCTTCTCATGCCATGGCCTGGGCACCTCCCCTTTCTCCTGGCTGCAGTCCTTCCCTGGCCTCTGGAGTGTGCTCCGAACACCTACCCCATCACCTGTCCGCTGAGATCTCTCTAGGGAGCTGGATGTGCCTGGGCGGAGTGCCTCCTTTGGCCTTCTTTGGCCCCCAGTGCCTTCTTTGGGCCCCACTCAATCCTGTCCCTTTTTGCAGCCACAGCAGTGCTCCACGCCACCCTCTGCCCTCCCCCTACTCTCTGTAAAAATTGCTGTGGCCAGAGCACTCAAAGAGAGACCCCGCCCCACACGGGCACCACAGCGTGGGAGGGGGGAGCTGGTCCTTTGGCTTCCGGCCCTGAGCCTGTGGTGGTTGCCTGGGCAACAGCAGCCCATGGGAGGCAGGCCTGACAACACCACGAGAGGCTGCCCAGCCCCCTCCACCCCTCCCTGCTCCCAGGGAGGTGTGGCACCTGGGTGTGTGCGCGGTGCGTGTCTGTGTGTACACACCTGAGCCTGCAGTCTGGGTGCGGCCGGCCATGGGTTCCGCAGAGCTGGTCACCAATGGCCTCACGGAGCAGAGAAGGGCGGGATGCCCACGGGCTGGGTGCTTATAGCTCCCTCAAAGTTTTTGGGTGCGGAGACTCACGCCTGTAATCCCAGCACTTTGGGAAGCTGAGGCGGATGGATCACGAGGTCAGGAGTTCGAGACCGGCCTGACCAACATGGTGAAAGCCCAACTCTACTAAAAATACAGAAATTAGCCAAGTGTGGTGGCACACACCTGTAATCCCAGCTACTCAGGAGGCTGAGGCAGGATAATCACTTGAACCCAGGAGGCGGAGGTTGCAGTGAGCCAAGATTGTGTTACTGCACTCCAGCCTGGGTGACAGAGTGAGACTCTGTCTCAAAAAAAAAAAAAAAAAAAAAGAGAGAGAGAGAGAGAAATGCAAGGTTCTGAGTCATTTCGAAATTATTTGAGTTGCTGGATTTTTCTTTCTTGGACCACAGACTCTCAGAGATAAGAACTGGGCCTTCAGGTTTAGAAGAGCACCAGCCACACAGTAGGTGATCAGAAAATGTGTCCTGACCCCTGCCCACAGGCATGATGGTCCAGGCCTCAGCCACAGGCCACGCGGTGTTTGGGGGCACCATGGCAGTGGGCCAAGGCCTTTGCTTGTGGGTGGACAGGGAGCTGTGCTGGGCCTCCAGAACCCGCCATGCTCCCTAGAAAAAAAGGAGTCCACGTGCAGTGTCTGACCTTTATCTCCCCACAGGGACACAATGTGTCAGCAGAGGGTGAGCAGTGGAGCCAACTTGAGCTGGTCACTGTTGGCCTTGGGAAGCCAGGCCTTGGGTCTCACCCTGCTGGTCCCAAGGCCTGGGTGGGGCAGGAAGGTGTCAAGAGTTGTCCAGGACACCCGGACAGTTCGCCTGACTTTGCAAGAACAGAGGCTCGGCTGGGAAGCGGGCACCTATCAACCCTCCCTCAGTAGCCTCTTTCCTGTCTCTGCTGGGCCTTGTTGACTGTGATCAATGACTTCTACTTCTCCGTTGAGGAAACTGAGGCACAGAGAATTCATGCAGTGCCCAAGCAGCAGGGCTGAAATTCACCGGGGCTGTGGGCCCAGCCAGGAAGCTACTGGCCACTCCACCATGCACTCCTGGCAGCCTGGCTCTCGGAGAACTGGGAGACGGGGTGGGCCTGGCCAGAGCAAGGGAAGGGTCGCCACAGCTCCGGCCCCACCCAGACAAGCCTCCACTTCCTGAGCTGGCCGCCAGGACAGGCTAGGCTCCCAAAATCCTTCCTAAAAAGGAATCAGGCTGTGGTGGCCCACACTATTTTTAGATAATTGTGTTGAAAAATCCCAAGGCACATGTAGCATCATGCATTTTTTTATTCAGGAAGAAAGAAGAAAGGGACCTCCGCACTCTTCTCCTCACGGCCACGGCCTGCCGGAAACAGGTTACGCCTCTGGAGGGGCCTCGCACCTGTCCATCCCCGGAGGGGCAGTAGCCTGGGCCATGCAGCTATCCAGCCCTGGGGGTTAGGGCCTCGGGGTTTCTGGCTAGAAGCAGGGCTCACCTTGGTCTCCTCCTAAGCCTGGAGCTCTCAGGGGGTGCAAGGCACATGGGGATCCCCCAAATTGCAAGTGGGGAGACTGAGGCCAGGCTGTCCTCATCTCCATTTCCAGGCCTTTTAAAAAAAAAAACACAGAAAAAAACAAAAACAAAACAAAACAAAACAAAAAAAACCCCAGCTTTATGAAGAGGTGATTGGCATGTAGTAAAGTGCGAGCATTTAAAGTATACAGTTCAATATGTTTTGACATTTGTATCTATCCATGAAGCCATGGCCACAATTAAGATAGGGATCACATCCATCACCCTCAAAATGTCCTTATCACCTTTGAAACTCCTCCCCCTGGCCCCCCTCCACCCCCAAGGCTCCTTGTCCCAGGCAATCATGGGTCTGCTTTCCATCACTCTAGATTAGTCCACATTTTCTGGAGTTTTCTATAAATGGAATCACACAGCACTTTCTTTTTTGACTGGCTCCTCCAACTCGTCACCACTCTCTGGAGATTCACCCGTGTTGCTGCAGGCACCAAGCCCCTCGTATGGAATAGATCACAATTCGCTTCTCCTTTGATCTGTTGGTGGACATTTGGATTGTGATCAGTTTTTGGCTATTACAAATAAAGCTGCTGTAAACATTTGCAGAGAACTCTTTGTATTTTATATTTGTACATATATTTCCTTTTCTCTGGGGTACATACTGAGAGAGGAATTTCTGGATAATTCTATGTTTAACTTTTTAAGAAACTGCCAAACCGTTTTCCAAAGTGGCTGTACCATTTTACATTCCCACCAGCAACGTATGAGGGTTCCAATTTCCCCACGCCCTCACAAACATTTGTTATTGTCTGTCTTTTTGATTATAGACATTCTAGTGGGTGTGAGGTGGTATCTCTTGGAGTTTTGACTTGCATTTCCCCAGTGAGTAATGACGTTGAACATTTTCTCATGTGTTTGTTGGCTTAGACCTTACTTAAAAAAAAATAAACTATTAAGTTTGGGATAATTTTAGATTCACTGAAAAGTTGCAAAGGTAACACACAGAATTCCCACTTACCCTTCTCTCAGTTTCCCCTAATATAACCCTTTATGTTACCTGGTACATTTGTGCCAACAAAGGAACTGACATCAGTACATTACTAGTAACCAAACTCCAGACTTTATTTAGATGTCAGCAGCTTATAATACGAATGAATGTGCCTGATATGGTTTGGCTGTGTCCCCACCCAAATCTCACCTTGAATTGTATTTCCCCTAATCCCCACATGTTGTGGGAGGGACTCGGTGGGAGGTAATTGAATCATGGGGGTGGTTACCCTCATGCTGTTCTCATGATAGTGAGTTCTCATGAGATCTGATGGTTTTATAAGGCTTTTTTTTTCCCCCTTTTTACTCGGCACTTCTTCCTGCTGCCATGTGAAGAAGGACATGTTTGCCTCCCCTTCCTCCATGATTGTAAGTTTCCTGAGGCCTCTCCAGCCATGCTGAACTGTGAGTCAATTAAACCTGTTTTCTTTATAAATTGCCTAGTCTCGGGTATGTCTTTATTAGCTGCATGACGACGTACTAATACAGTGCCTTTCCCATCCAGGACCCTGTACCACCTAATATTTAGTTATGTCTTCATGGGCTTCTTAAACTTTTCTTTTTTCATGCTCTTGATAGTTTTGAGGGGTATTGGTCCGGTATGGTGTGATCCAACTGTGCTGTTACCTGTTTCTGATGGTGTGATCCAATTGCACTTTGTTACCTATTTCTGATAGTTGGATCTGACTGCACTTTGCATTCATGGGGGCACCGTCTGGCAAGGTGAGTTTGTCAGGGAGAGGCCGTAGCCCTTCCTACTGCTAATGATTGGCTACCACACACAGGTTCCAGGCAGAGTCTAGCTACTGGAGCCAACCAGCGTGGCTTCAGCCAGTTAACAGACCACTTCTTGGCATCATGAGGATTAACGGAGTGAGCCCATGGAAAATGCACAAACTAAGCCCTCAATAAATATAGCCCAATGAACTGCCATTCTGCCTATCCTAATTCTATCCTAAGATAGATAATCAGAGATGCTGGGGAAAAATGAGCATGTGAGTGGCTAAGAGTGTGGATTCTGGAGTCAGGCGACCTGGTTCGAGGCTTGCTGTAGTATCACCCAAACTTGGGCAAGTTTCTTCATCTTCTGAAGAGGGCTTCATTTCTCACCTGGACCTGTATCAGTAATAATTGTATCCCTATCATAGGATTGTCATGAGGATTAGATGAGTTAATACATGTCAAATGATTGGTGCATAATAAATGCTCAATAATTGTGAGCTGGCATTAACCATTCCATTGTATGTAGTATGACAATGTGAAACCACTGAAATCATCGACAATAGAGAATGGGTTAAACAGTCTGCAGTGCATCCATGTGAGGGGTGGTTATACTGTCTCTAAGTTATCTAGAAAGAGTTTTAATGACAAAAGAATATTAAGTGAAAAGATCCATACAGTGTTATAGATAGTATGATTTCACTTCATTAAATATGTATACTTGGCTGGGTGCGGTGGCTCATGCCTGTAAATCCCAGCACTTTGGGAGGCTGAGACGGGTGGATCATGAAGTCAGGAGATCAAGACCATCCTGGCTAACATGGTGAAACTCCATCTCTACTAAAAATGCAAAAAATTAGCTGGGCATGGTGGTGGGCACCTGTAATCCTAGCTAGTGGGGAGGCTGGGGCAGGAGAATCACTTGAACTTGGGAGGCAGAGGTTGCAGTGAGCTGAGATCATGCCACTGCACCACAGCCTGGGGACACAGTGAGACTCTGTCTAAAAAAGAAGAAAAAAAAATCTATATGCATGGGAAAATGCTGGAAAGCAATAGGCCAAAATGCTGAGATGAGCACTAAATAGTGGAATTGAATGATCTTAGTCTTCGTATTTCTGAAATTGTCCCCATGGTGAGTATGGTAAGTGAAACGATGGTCCCCAAAGATGTCTGCATCCTAATCTCTGGAACCTGTGAAGACGGTCACTTACCTGCAAAAGGGGCTTGGCAGATGCAGTTTGATGAGGGATCTTCAGACGGGGAGAGTGTCTTGGATTATCCAGGTGAGACCAATGTAGTCAGGAGACTCTTACAAGTGAAAGAGGGAGACAGGAGGGTCAGAGGCAGAGACGGAGGTGTCACAGAGATCGCTGTGTGGCGAGGTCGGGGTGATGCCACTGCTGGCTGTGAATATGACCATGAGCCAAGCACACCCCCAAGAAACTGGAAAGGGCAAGGCTTGACGTCTTTCCTAGTGCTTCCAGAAGGAGCAGCTCTGCCGTCACTTTGCCTGTTGCCCCACGAGACCCGTTTTAGACCTCTGACTCCCAGAACGACATGGAAGACAGGAAATGCGCGTTGTTTTATCGGGGGCAGTGTCTACTGCTCGCGTGATGGGTGCACCAGAATCTCACAAATCACCACTAAAGAACTTACTCATGTAACCAAACACTGTGTTCCCCAATAACCTATGAAAGTAAAAAATTAAAATTCTATAGAATTTGAAGAACGAAATGTAAATCTGCATAAATCTGTTAATACAGGATATAAAATGATATAATTTTAATATTAATAGCTGAAAATAGAAAGTTTTATATTCAATTGAAGTTGTTATGAGATTAAAATATATTGTTATGACTTAAAAAAGAAAGAAAGAAATGTGTGTTGTTCTAAGCCACTACATTTGTGGCAATTTGTTACAGCAGCAACAGGCAGCTGATACAGTGGGTATAGGTTTTATGATCACAAAGAAAATTAAAAAGCTGCTTGCCTAAAAAAAAAAAAAAAAGACAGCTAAGCGTGGTGGCTCACACCTGTAATCCCAGCACTTTGGGAGGCTGAGGCAGGCGGATCATCTGAAGTCAGGAGTTTGAGACCAGCCTGACCAACATGGTGAAACCTTGTCTCTACTAAAAAAAAAAAAAAAAAAGCCGGGCGTGATGGCGCATGCCTGTAGTCCCAGTCACTCGGGAGGCTGAGGCAGGAGAATTGCTTGAACCTGGGAGGCGGAGGTTGCGGTGAGTCAAGATTGCGCCATTGCACTCCAGCCTGGGCAACAAGAGCAAAACTCCGTCTCAAAAAAAAAAAGCCGTGGGTGAACTGGCTTCATCTCTACACAGGAGCTCTGTCCATCTGCCAGTGCAGACAGGCACAGCCCAGATCCACAGGACAAGCTGGCTCAAGATTTTGAACGCAATGAAGTGAAATTTGAAGTTGAAATTTTTGAAGTGAAATTATAAAGTTGAAACCAGAGGATCTGAAAACACTGGACTGAAAAGTCTCATTGTGTCTGAGCTCTGCCCCTTTCTTATTTAATCTTGTTGTTTCTAAAACTGCTGATAGGCCAGGCACAGTGACTCACACCTGTTATCCGAGACCTTTGAGAGGCTGAGGGGACCGGATCACTTGAGCCTAGGAGTTGGCGTCCAGCCTGGGCAACATGGCGAAACTCCGTCTCTACAAAAAATTAGTGGGGCTTGGCATCTGTAGTCCCGGCTACTCAGGAGGCTGAGGTGGGAGGATCACTTGAGCCTGAGAGGTGGAGGCTGCAGTGACCTGAGCTCGTGCCACTGTACTCCAGCCTGAATGACAGAGAGAGACCCTGTCTCAAATAGAACAAAAAGAAACAAATAAACAAACAAAAAACAACCAAAACTGCTACATAAAAATATTTGTAAAAATTAACACAGTTACCTTTGGACAACATATTAAAGAAAGAAACTCGAGAGAATTTAGAGTTGATCCCGTATTTGCAGATTACAGGATGCTCTTCCCTCTTCACATGGTCTGGGCCTTGCTGGCAATGTGAGGACAGGCCAGCCCTTTTGAAAACTGGCTGGGCCTAGTCATGTAGTAGAAAGTGGCAGAACCTGAAGCATTTGGGTTTCTGCTCATGATCCTTCTTAAAGGTGGAGAACCCCGGAGTCCTCCAGGGTGGCACCTTCTTGTCACTCAATGTCACTGTCTCCCAGAGGTGTCCCCGACCATCCCATCTAAAGTAATCCTCCACCTGTCACTTAAAATTTGCTCTCATCATCTCTGCCAAGCTGGTAATTATCTTATTTGTTTACCCCTCTGTTTGGAGTCTGTCTCCCCAGTCCCCAGTAAGACCGCCAGCTACCCAGGCCAGGTACCTGTGTCTGGCCAGGGCTCCTCGATACACCACAGCTGACCACAGGCAGGAAGGCCTCACTGCCGCCTGGGTGGAGGTTTCAGGCTGGGCTGGGTGCCCAGGAAGCCTCTGTGGGCTTGGGGAGGTCACCTTCTGGTAGCTGTGCCTGTCTGGGTACTGCTGAACGGCAGGCTGGAAACCCTGACCTCCTGCCATGCCCAGGACAGGAGCCACATGGGGCAGGGCTGGGCTCTGGTCGGCCATGTGCTTGCATTTTACACACCCTCTGAATCTTTACAACTGTCTTGTTCTCTCCATTTCACAGATGAGGAAACCGGGGCTCAGAGAGGACTAGTGACTCGCCTAAGGCTCCTAGGAGAGTGGGTGGCCAGGCCACGATTCAGGCTCCAGCCCAGCAGGCCCACAGTCCGAGCCCTTCGACACAGGCACCACTCAGGCAGCAGCGGACGGGAGCCGAGCGGGACAGGGCTGCATGACCCTGCTCAGGCCTTGGCTGGACCCAGGGCCTGAGGATGATCCTGTGGGGTCAAGGAGGCAGAGACAAGGGTGGTGGCGGTCACAGAGGGCCCCAGCTGTGCCCATGCTGACCAGGCCCCTCACCTCCTCCTCCATGCAGAGCGGGACTCGGACTCCACCTCGGCTGCATTAGCTCTGCCCTTCCTGCCCTGCTTCAGGGACCCCTCAGCACGTCGCGGCAGCCACTCACCCCCCCTGCTTCAGGGCCCCCTCAGCACGTCACGGCAGCCACTCACCCCCCTGCTTCAGGGCCCCTCAGCACGTTGCGGCAGCCACTCACCCCTCGCCTGAGGGTGCGAGAAAGACGGAAAGCCTTTACGGTGCACCCCGGGGTCCAGGCTCCATGCCCTGTCCAGGTTGACCTCTGTGAATATCCCCAAAAGCCCGTAAAGGAAGTTACTCCCCCTCCGTAGAGACGAGGAGACAGAGTGCCTCCCTGTAAGAGGCGACACGGCCCGGAAGAACTGGGATTCCAGGCTGATCTGTGTGACCCACAGCCCAGTGGTCACCGGGAATCCCTATTGTCCTCAGGGGGTCAAGAGCCAAACAGCAAGAGATGAGGGAGTCGAGGAGGGTGGTGGTGGCTGTGGGTGGCCCAGAGGTTCAGCTGGAGCTGCTGGCTCTAGGCGGACCTGCAGAAGGTCCCCCACCACCTTCCTGCCACGTCCCCATAGTCAGTTCCACCCGGGAGGAACCCTGCCCGCAGTCCTGGCCCTGAGGCTCTGTGTGGTGGTCCTGAGAGGCGGTGGCCCTGGTGTCCCCTGCCTGGCACACACCACCCCTGACAGCTGCCTGCAGACCCACATCTCAGCCCGGAAGGCAGGCTGGGCAGGGGTGAGTGTCCCCATCTGATTCTGGGTCCAGGGAGGGACAGTGGCACAGTGAGGATCACCTCTGGCAGGTGCAGAGCTGGAGTGGGTCCCCTAGGGCGTGACCTTGAGGGAGGGCCTCAACCTGGCCCCCAAAAGACCTTCAGGAGGAGCACGTGCCTGTCTGAAATGGTGCAGGATGTCCTTTTTCTGTTTCTATCCGGCCGCAGCGTGGGCAGGGGCAGCAGGAAACGCGTGACCACGAGTGTGGGAGGAAGGCTGGTGGTGGGAGCAGCCGCAGCCCTGAGGCTCAGCCCTGGGGCTCGGCCCATTTTCCTGTGTGGGGTCCTCAGGCCCAGTGCGGCTGCTACTGCCCGCCTCCCCCAGAGGACTCCGGCCAGGCCTCAAAGGTTTGTGGTCAAGTGTGTGGCTGCTTCTGGAGCAGGCAGAGGCCAGGGGAGGGATAGGAGCAGCCGCCTGGCCCAGTGCCCAAGGCACTGTTTACGGAACTTCAATAGGAGTGATGTCCCCACACTGGGCAATGCCCACCCCGTCAGCCTTGAGAGGTGGCTGGGGAGGAGCAGGAATGAAAAGGTGGAGATACGGAGAGAGGGGGCCGAGTGGGGGGGGCCGAGCACTGGGAGGTACAGGGGCATTGGAGGAAGACAGTGGCCAGAGTGGCTGACCCTGACCTGAAATGCCTTCAGTGGGGCTGGGTCACCCATTCCAGCCTGGAGCTGGCTGTGCTGCAGGGACCTGGGCTGGGGCTGGGGCAGCAGGTGATAGGCTGTTGACAGGCCCAGCATGGACAGGACAGAGGTGGAGAACTCCAAGGATGATGGGGAGGGTGCCTGGCAAAGGGGGCACTTCCTGCAGGCAGATGGTCCGGGCCTGCAATGAGGACCATGTGGCCGCCGGGGCGAGGCGTGGGACCATCTGGAGGAGTCTGGGGTTGCTCCATGTGATCACAGACATGCCCACCTGTGCACGAGCGTGCACCTGCCCCCAGCCCATGACAACGCGTAGGGGGCACGGAGGAAAACGGGAGGCCTTGGTTCCCTCCCTTCCCCACCTGGAGAGGTCCCCACCCAGCCCTGAGGGTGAGCAGAGCCCTGGCCACAGCCCAGGGCCCAGGACCTGGAAGGAGGCAGAGGGACAGACAGACAGATGAGCCCATGGATCCTAAATGGGGCTGGGGATGGGAAGTGGCCTGCCCCAGCCATACCTGCCCAGGCCCCCAGCCTGGCTCTGTCCTGAGATCCTCTCGGCTGGGTGAGGCAGCTCCTTCACAGAAGGGCCTGCTCCCTCCTCCGTCTCCTCCTTCCCTTCCTGGTCCATTTGCCACCCCACCCTGCCCGAAGTTGGCTCCCTGCTCAACGAGGAGTGGGTGCCCCTTCCCCAGGGCTCCCTGGCTTGGGGGTACCCAGGCCTCTGCCTCCCTGCTGCTGCTCTGCGGAACCACCAGGCCCCCAGCCAAGGGAGCCCCCTCAGCTTCCCTCTCTCCCTCCTCACACCTGCCCCGCTGCAAATACAAGGTGCTCAGCGAGGCCCGCCCTCAATATGGCCCCTTCCCCACCGGCCTCCCACCCAGTGCTCTCAGCTCTCCTCCGCAGCTACGCTCTTGAAAGAGACTTTACCTTTTCCTCCCCCTTGCGCCCACTCCAACCTAGCTTGACCCCACCTAATTTGGCTTGGGCTGCAGTAAGAAAACCGCCACAGACAGGTGGCTTCAACAATGAACTTAATTTCTCATGATCCCGGAGGCTCAAAGAACAAAGCAAAGGTTCCAGCCCATCTGGGTTCCTGCGAGGCTCCCTCCTGGCTTGCGGGTGGCCGCCTTCTCCATGTGTCCTGGCGTGGCTGAGCGTGAGCTCATTTGCACTTTGGAGTCTCTTCTGGTGAGGACGCCAATCCTACTGGGCCGGGGCCCTTCCTGATGACCTCACTTCACCCGAATTACCTCCTTAAGGGGCCTATCTCCAAATACAGTCACACTGGGGTGGGGGTTCCACCCTATGAATCTGGGGGAGCAAAATTCCATCCCCAGCATGGCTCTGGTCAAGGTCACTGCCAACCTGCATACTGCCAGGCCCACGGTTAGCTCTCAGGCCACCCTGCTGGGGTCTCCGGACATTGAGAGAGCCCACCCACCTCCTCCAGGAAGCTCACCCTGCCTGTTCTCCGCCTCCCTCGCAGCTGCTCCTGTGCCTTCTTTCCTGATCTCTTCATTTCCCAGCCTGTAAACCCCACCAGCCCCGGAGCTCAGCCCTGACCTCTTCCTCTTTGTCTATGCTTGTCCCGAGGTGGCCCCGTCAGGCCCATGGCTCCCAGCCCCACATCCCTGACACCTCCCACACTCTCGCCTCATCTCAGCCCAGCCAGCTGCCTCCGCCTCAGAGGCTCCACAGGCATTCTGTATTCAACCTGCCTGAAAGCAGACTCCTGCCTTCCCCTCTCCTCCCCAACCTATTCCCCTGCCTCCTGGCGGTCAGTGCCATCCTTCCCGTAGCTCAGGACAAGACCCCCACCCTCATCCCTGGCGTCTCCCCTCCCTCACACCCAGCTCCATGTGTGAGCAAACCCTCTTGGCTCTGTCTTCAGAATCTTCACAGTCCAGTACCTCTCGCCACTTCCTCCATGCCCCTTGGTCTAAGCACCATGGTCGCTGTGTGACGGCAGGAGCCTGACAGCCTCCCAGCTCCCACGCTGTGGCCTGCAGAATAATGTGCTCCCCCTAACCCCCAAAGACGTCCACACCCTGAGTCCTGGAACCTGTGACTATTGTTGCCTTCCACGATAGATGGGGCCATGCAGTTGTGACTGAACGAAGGCTCTTGAGGTGGGGCAATGGCCCTGGACTGTCCAGGGGGCCCAGTGCAACCAGCAGAGTCCTTAGAGGGAGGCAGGAGGTCAAAGGCAGAAGGTGACACAGTGATGGAACAGAGGAAGGAAAGGCAATGTAAGGCGGCCACGAGCCAAGGCCGCAGGAAGCTTCTAGCTGCGGGAGAAGACAGGGATGCCCGTCCTCCTCCAGAGCCTGGGGAAGGAGCACAGCCCCACTGAAACCTTGATTTGTGACTTCTGACCTCCAAAACAAAGAGAATAAATTTGTGTTAAGACACTAAGTTTGCAGTCATTTAAGATTTAAAAATTTATTTTATTTGTAGAGACAGGGTCTTGGTCTCTCATGCAGGCTGGACTGCAGTGGCATGACCACTCACTGCAGCCTCAACCTCCTGGGCTCAGGCAATCAGCCCATCTCAGCCCCCTAAGCAGCTGGGACTACAGGTGCATGCCACCAAACCTGGAGAGAGAGATATATATTTTTTTGTAGAGATAGGGGTCTCACCATGTTGCCCAGGCTGGTCTTGAACTCCTGGGCTCAGCTGATTCTCCTGGCTCGGCCTCCTAAAGTGCTGGGATTACAGGCAGGAGCCACCATGCCCAGACAGTTCATGGTAATTTGCTGCAACCACAGGTAATGAATATACACCGTTAGCATGGTCCACGAGGCCTCACCCTGTGTGGCCCCTGTTAAACTTCTGACCTCTTCTCGTCCTTCACCACCTGACCGTCCCCCTCCCCTCTGGGCCTTTGCACCTGCTATTCCTGTTCCCTGAGACGTCCTCCTCCCAGATTACCTGCCTTTCTTCAGCCAGATGGTACCTTCTTAGCGAGGCTTCCCTAGTCACCCTCTAAAGGGCAGCCCTGCCACTCCCTACCCCTTCCCTGGCTTCATCTTTCTCCATGCGTCACCCCACCTGCCATATTCCTCATCTGCCTTTTTTCTTCTACCAGAAGGTAGGTCCTAAGTAGATGCGGCATCTGTGTCACACATTGCTGTGCCCTCAGTGCCTGGAATAAGATCTGGGATGTTGTGAGCATTCCATAGATATTTGTTGGATGAATGAATGAGTGAATGAATGAATGAAATTTTACAGAGGGGGAGACTAAGACCAGGGAACAGGAACCCCTTGCCTAAGTTAGGGTCAGCACTAGTCCTGGAATCAAACGAGGCATCTCCCGCATCTCACTGTCCAAAAACGCCTCCACTGGGCAGAACTGGGCACTTTTGAAAGGTTTATCCCTTAGGCCTGCCTCAATCTCAGTCCTGCCAGGTCATTCCATGATGACCCCAGGCAGGTGTCCTGCCCTCTTGGCGTCTAGCGTCTGTGTCCTCATCTGTTAATGGATGGATGGTTGGGTGGATGGATGGATGAACGTCCTTAGTTGGGAAAGGCTCAGCAGGTCAGAAGACTAGGAAGGTGGCCAGAGCCACGAGAGGGCTTGGGGAAGGAGAGGCAGCCAGGCACAGTGGGGCCGGGACACAGAGGGGCTGCACACAGCCAGGCACAGGGGGCTGGGACACAGAGGGGCTGGACACAGCCAGGCACAGGGGGCTGGGACACAGAGGGGCTGGACACAGCCAGGCACAGGGGGCTGGGACACAGAGGGGCTACACACAGCCAGGCACAGGGGGCCGGGACACAGTGGGGCTACACACAGCCAGGCACAGGGGGCCGGGACACAGTGGGGCTACACACAGCCAGGCACAGGGGGCCGGGACACAGAGGGGCTGCACACAGCCAGGCACAGGGGGCCGGGACACAGAGGGGCTGGACACAGCCAGGCACAGGGGGCCGGGACACAGAGGGGCTGGACACAGCCAGGCACAGGGGGCTGGGACACAGAGGGGCTGGACACAGCCAGGCACAGGGGGCTGGGACACAGAGGGGCTGGACACAGCCAGGCACAGGGGGCTGGGACACAAAGTCCAGTTCCAGGCAAGAGCTTGAGAAGCCATCAGGGGTTTATAGAGGGAACCGACCCCATCCTCCCTTCTAAGAGGGGTCTGCTGACATTGGACTGTGTGGGGCTGGGGCCAAGGTGCTGGGGATGAAGGTGAATGGGAGAGATTTGAGATGCGATTTGGGTAGAAAAGACAGGATTTACTGGAAAACAGAATATGAGGTGAGTGAGTGGGATTAAGGTGGGGGACTGAGGAGTCTGGAAGAGTGCCCAAGTGGGGAGTGCCAAGGATGGCAGGACTTTCCTGCATTTCTTAGGCACCTTTTAGGTAGAAGGGATGGAAACCGCTGTGCTTGCGCTAAGCAAGATGGGAAACCGTATGGGCTCCTATGATGGAAAAATCTCGGGCTGCAGTGCTCCAGCGGTGACCCTGGGCCCAGCTCTCTCCACCTCCTCATTCTCTTTTTCTGTGTTGGCATCATTCTCAGGTAGGCCACCCCATACAATGTCAAATGGCACCCACAGCACCCCATTGGCATCCTATTAGGACAGAAAGAGGCTTTTTTTCTAACGTTTTCATAACCAAAGTCCCAGGGGTGCTTCTCATTGGCCACGCATGGGTCACATGCCCAAACCCAAACCAGTCACTGACACTGGGGAGCTGGGGGGCTCCGGTTGTTAAGGCTGGGCCCATGTGTCCATCCTTGAGCCATGTGGGTGGAGAGTAGGGGTGGTTCTCCCGAGGGAGATGAAGACAATGGAGAGGTGCCAGCCCCAGCGCCCTACGGGGCTGATACGCACAGGAGTCTTTGAGGTGAGGGCCTGGCGGACAAGGTCTGGTATGGCGCCTGCACCATCTGCCTCAGTGGCCCAGCCTCCTCCCTTCCTAGTCCGGATCCAGTGGGCCTTGCCCCACACTCCTGCATGGGATGGCAGTGCCCAGCCCTGTGCCTCCAATCAGGGCAAGCTGCCACCACACTGAGCACCTGCCCCAGGTCCTACAATGCAAATCCCATGACTTATGGCCACTCAAAGCCACAAGTGCTGCCTGGCAGGGTCAGTGCTGAGGCTGGGGCTCCCACTTACTGTCTCTCCCTCCTTGGCTGCCCCCTAGCCCACCTGCCTCACTGAGCCAGGCAGGTTGTGCCCAGTTTGAATGCAGTCCTCTAGGCTTCAGGGCACCTAAGATCAGAGCTCAGCCCTCCATATTTCCCTGGGTCCTGGAAAGGTGGGGCCACCCTCCAGCTGCCCCCGAGGGCCTGCAGATACCTGCTCACTTTCTCTCTGGTTGCTGGTCTTGCTGTCTACTCTGTGGGATTTGGACTTTGGCTCAAACACCTCTACACCTTCTTCTCACGGTGGCAAGAGTGCTGCTGCAGTTCCAGCCTCACCTCTCCCCTTGAAAGGCAGCAGGAAAGAGCGACAGCTTTCCCTGCGGCTCCCGCTCCGACTGGACCGCTTTAGGTCACATGCTCACTCCTGACCCTCTGTGGCCCATGAGTGCAGGAGGCTGCTTGGGCAGGGCTGAGCTGCATGCTCCAATTCCAAAGCCCCATCGGGGGAGAGCTAAGGAGAATTCCCAAACCAAACCCAGGGCTGTTGCTGCAAAAACGAGGCCTGGGTGCCGAGGACCCAGGAAACACGTCACTACCTAAGGATCATCTTCAAATTATAAGTGAGGAGATGGCCGGGCATGGTGGCTCACACCAGCACTTTCGGAGGCTGAGGCGGGAGGACTGCTTGAGTCCAGGAGTTCAGGACCAGCCTGGGTAACATAGTGAGACCCTATCTCTACAAAAACAAACAAAAATTAGCCGGGCATGGTAGAGTGCGCCTGTGGTCTCAGCTACTCAGGAGGCTGAGGGGGGAGGATCACCTGAACCTGGGAAGTCGAGGATGCAGTGAACTGTGATTGCACCACTGCACTCCAGCCTGGGCAACAGAGTGAGACCCTGTCTCCAAAAAATAAAAATAAAGTAAGTGGGGAAAGAGAGGCTGGGCCTTCTAGTGTCAAGGGCTGACATGTCCAGAGTGGGTCCCCAGGTACAGACAGCTCCTCAACCCAGGAACTAAGCCTTTCTCAGATCTTTGAGCTTTTACAAATGACACAGGCTATGAGTCCATTTAAAAATCATTTTATTATTAACATCATCTTCCCATGTAGCCAAGTGTCTGTCATGTATAAGGAATGTCAGTAAATATTCCATTTGAAGCTTCTTTGTACATATTTCCCTCGATAAATAAACTCTGAATTCACATAAAAAAGTTAAACTTAAATAACTCATATTTCCTTCTCTTGTAACAGGCATATATTGGTAAAATATAAATATTCTTGGACTCAGGCTTTGTTCTAAGTGAGGACAGTCATTGATCACATGGTATAATTATTGACAGTAAAACCAAGAAATTGTCAGCTGGTTCCCGGCATGGACTAGCGCTGAGGTGGGAAACAGGAAGTTCACATTTGGTTTCTGGGCCAAGGTGGGGCAGGAGGGGTGGTGGGGAGAAGAGGACAGTTGTTTTCTTTACAGCTCTGATAAAAATAATCTGTTCTGCCACTGAATTTTAACTTTGAATATATTCTTCTACATTTGCTGATTAATTCCATAATCATTTTACTTAAAACTCAGATGTCGACTAACAAAATATGGCACATGATCCATTTTGAACAATGTCAATAGGTTCAGAAACTATCATTGGGCTGGCAAAAAACAACAAGAGAAACGCACGCGGCAGAGCAATGATTTGGGCTTGGTTTGGTTGGTTCACTGTGGCCCACTGAACACTCGTCCCTGGCCTCAGTGCGGCAGATTCATCCCCTGGGGGCAATGGGACAAGCCCTGGTGCCCGGCAGGGCCTCTGAGGCCTGAGCGGCAGGTGAGGCTGGCAGGCGCCTGCTCAGAGCACGCGGGGGATGATGGTGAAGGGCACAGCGGGGCTGCTGGCCTCCAGCTCCAAGGCTGTCAGGAAGCACTCCGTGGCCGCCGCGTCGTTGCCCTGAGCTTGGAGGACCTCGCCCAGCCCGTTCCAGACCTCGTGGGCTGTCGAGTTCACCTGCACCGCGTCCCGGAGGATCTTCTCTGCCAGACTGTAGCGGCCCAGCTGGTGAAGGATCAGCGCCTGGAGGGGTCAGAGAGAGAGAGAGAGGGAGACAGTCAGCCATGGAGGCTCCAGGAGCTCTGCGCTCCTACTTGTCCTTGAGTTTCCAGTCAGTTCCTTGGAGCCGGGAATGTATCGCCATTGGGCTGGGCCCATAGTAAGTTCTCAAGTACTTCCTGCGTTCAGGGGCAACAGTCGAAATAGTCGCCGAGCTGACTAATACAAAATTGCTGATATTCAGCCATATTTTGAATTTAAAAATGGCAACTTCATATGGTTCATCTGAAAACTGAAGAACCATGAATGAACCAGTTGGAGGTCCGCAGTCTGCACTGACCCAGTGTGGCATCAGCATGGGATGCAACTGTGGTTTTTTTTTTTGTTTTTTTTTGAGACAGAGTCTCGCTCTGTTGCCCAGGCTGGAGTGCAGTGGTGCAATCTCGGCTCACTGCAAGCTCTGCCTCCCAGGTTCACACCATTCTCCTGCCTCAGCCTCCTGAATAGCTGGGACTACAGGCGCTGCCACCTCGCCCGGCTAAGTTTTTGTATTTTTAGTAGAGACGGGGTTTCACCATGTTAGCCAGGATGGTCTCATTCTCCTGACCTCATGATCTGCCCGCCTTGGCCTCCCAAAATGCTGGGATTACAGGCGTGAGCCACCCCGCCTGGCCTGTCATTTTTTTTTTTTAAACTAAAGAAACATCATGGGTGGAATTATACTATCAAAATGATGATGACAGTTTTTAAATTGCTCACAGCCCCTTCCCTGAACAAAGGCCCTGACCTCACTGTCCCTGCTTGCCCCAGGCTGTGCCCAGCTGTCATCTTCGTTCTCCTTGGTTGGGGTGTACACATTGGTCCTACCTATTTCATCAACATCATGTTTCCAAGCCGCGCACCTCTATAAGCGATGTGTGTACTTTCTCAACCTTTCCCTTGGGGAGAGACATTTAGGTCACATCCAGTCTCTTTGCTGTTCTGAATCGCACAGACATGAACATCTTTCCAGAAAGCGCCTCTTTGTTCTTTAGATCAGTGGATTTCCAGTCTTTTTTGTATCCCTGAAAACCTTTGGTTAAATGAAATCTTACTGAGAACACCCACACAGTCTATGTATAAACAGACAAAAAGGAACAGCTGGGGGGGGTGGCGGGGAGGGGAGTCCGGTGTCCCCCATGGGCTCCTTTTAGTGGCCCTGGAGGAGGTTCAGTGGAACAGGCCTGACAACTATTTGGAGATCCTCCCCTTAGGGCAAATCTCCCCAAAGTAGGGTCACTGGGTAAGAAGATATGACTCTCTTTAGCATTCCCCAAACATTTTGCAAATTTTATCCCCAAAGGTCGCCTCACTTTTTCAGCTATCAGCAGTTTGTGTGGTCACCTGCCCCCTTCTATCATGACTCTCTTTCTGCTAATGTCATATGTGCAGAATGTCCCTCCTTGTTGAAATCTGTATTTCTTTAATAACCATTGAGGTTAAATATTTCCAATGCTTTTGTTTAGGAGCCTTTCACAAGATTGCTATTCATCTGCTACCATAATTTTCCAGCCTATTCTTTGACTTTTGAGATTCTTTTCTTTGAAAAGTTTTAAGGTGAAAAATTAAATTTGTTAATCTTTGATGATTTTTTTTGCCACTTCAAAACTTAGAAAGTTATCCTTTCAAAGGGCAGACACATGTTCAATTCCATTTATTGTAATTTTCCGTCCTTTAAGTAGTTGACTACTTTATCTTGGCAGAGAGTGATGCAGTCCTCCTACTTTGCTGGACACAAACTAGCTCATCCTCCCTCCCCTCTCTCTTGTAAGCCACTGCCTCCAACCCAGAGTGAATTATTACACAGAACAGGGGCCTTTCACTATTTTCCAGCGAGCCACAATATCGAACTTCTGCATCAGCACCACAGTTTCCATTTCTGTTACTCCCAAATCATGTTTTTGTTGTTGTTGTTGTTTTTGTTTTTGAGACAGAGTCTCGCTCTGTCGCCCAGGCTGGAGTGCAGTGGCGCGATCTTGGCTCACTGCAAGCTCCGCCTCCTGGGTTCACGCTATTCTCCTGCCTCAGCCTCCCGAGTAGCCGGGACTACAGGCACATGCCACCAGGCCCGGCTAATTTTTTTTTGTATTTTTTAGTAGAGATGGGGTTTCACCGTGTTAGCCGGGATGGTCTCGATCTCCTGACCTCGTGATCCACCCGCCTCGGCCTCCCAAAGTGCTGGGATTACAGGCATGAGCCACTGCGACTGGCCCCAAATTATGTTTTAATAGGTAGAGTCAGAGCTTTCCCTCACTGCTCCTTGCTTTTAGTATGTTTCCTGACCATCTTACCCTGTACTATTTTCGATGAATTGCAAAATCAGTTTCTTCACTCCCTTTAGAAGTCAAATTGCATTTGTGTTACCTCTCTTGGAGAGTGTGGAGAAGCCTGACATCTCTACAATGTCTAGTCTTCCCACTGAGTAATGAGTTATGGCCCTCTGCTCTTTCAAATTTCATCTTGAATCTCCCAGTAAAGCCTTGCCCTCCCTTTAGGCAGTGTGAGCATGTCACTCACAAGACAGCCCAGCCTGCTCGCAGGCCCCGGCTTCACCAACAGGCAAGCGGGCAGCAGGGTGGCTGTCAGGAGCAGAACCAGCCAGTGTGATGGCAGGAATGTGCCTGCCTTGAAGTAGCATCCCAGGGCCTGAGTACCATCCCTACCTGGCTTCCATAAGCCCCCGACAAGAGAGCTGGGATGTCCACCCAGGAGGAGCACGTGGTTGGGGTGACAGCCAAGGAGACCCATGGCCGAGGGCAGTGTGTGGGCCCTGTGGAGGCTCAGAGTGGAAGCGGGAGGGAGACCCTCAGCTCTGGGAGGAGGAGGCAGTTCAGGGAGCTCTCCTGGGTGAGGAGGAAGCGGAGGCCACGCTGCCTCGGGTAGAGAGGGCTACCCTATCCTGGCTAGGAACAGCAGACTTCAGGGTCAGCTCTACCTTCTCATGAACACAACAGAAACACCTCATGTTTCTTTTCTTATGAATATCCAAACATGTGTCCATGCTGGAGCTCCTGCATAGGACCAGGTCCTTGATGGCATCTGCCAGAGAAGGTTCCAGGGTGGACAAACAGCCGAGGGTAGCTGACTGCTGCAGAGCCACACCTCCTGGCTGCCTGAAGGGCTTCTGGGTGTGGAGTCCAGCTGGGGGTGGCAAATTAGCATGTCCATCTCCCAGGATGGTGCTCTGGACCACCTTGGACCTCCTTAACAGGGAATCTGACAACTCCACAGCCTCGCTCCCCAACCTCAAAGGCCAGCAGAACAAATGGGAGGCCACCATCCAGGTTGTACTCAGTAGGACATGAGGCCGAATGAGATCCTGCCCCCTTTCTTTGAGGGGAGGTTATCGCCTGCACTCACTCTAGAACATTCCAATGTGACCACAATGGAAGGGAGGTTTCTGGGCAGCGGCTGTGAGCAGCAGCCTGGAGAGGTTACGGCAGGAGCTCATCACACGCCTTCCTGGCATGGCTTTCTTGGTGCATCAAGATACTGAACACACACAACAGGTTTCTGAGTGGCTCTCCCGGCAGGGAGACAAGTGCTGTATGCTTCTGGCAAACAGGTGATGAGCGGCAAGCCACTGTGCTTACTTGGTTGCAGGTGGAGAATATAATTCAGGTCTCACTAGGCTCTGCCACTGTAGCATCAGCCCCGTGCTGTTTTCTTGCTCCAAGTGGAGGGTTTTTCCCCACTGGGCACCATGCTAAGCCCTGTAGCTAGCCCATCTCCTATGACTACTGCTTTAGATACAAGAAGATGCAGTTCAGAAAGGCCAAGTTCTCACCCCAGGTCCCAGGGCCAATCAACATCGAACTGCAGCCTTGCCCAGGTCTGCTTGGTCCTGAAGCTGCCTGTTCTTCCTACCTGGTCCACATTGCCTCTGTCGCTTTAAGGGGCAAGCCCTGGGCCAGCAGAGGAGAGCTCAGTGGAGCTTTCTCAATGCAGGCCCCAGGGCACTCAGGCAATAACCCAGTTACATCCAAGCAACAGGAAAGGGGCATCTGCCACGCTGTGTCCTCCCGTTCATTTCTCTGACCACTAACTGCTGGTTTTATCGCTCCTTCCCATGTTATGATTGGGAAATTGCTCCTCTCCAAGGCACAGCTTCCCTCTGGCTCAGACCTGCATCTTAGAAGCATCCTGTATATCTGCTTGTGGACTGGGAGGGCTCCTTGCCTCAGGCCAGCTGTGATCTTGAGGCTTGGGAAGGCTGCCAGAGCCAAAGGACTGGGCCATTCTGTCTGCCAGAAAGTGGATGAGTGAGATGTGGAGACCAGGAGGACCAGGGCCTTGGCCCAGGGGGACACAGAGGGCTCTGCTCTCAGCACCCTCCTGGAGTGGGGAGAACCCAGCAGTCCCTTCCCGCTGGGATCAGAAAGCGGCAGTCCAGTGAATCTGGCCAACTGTGGGGGCTGCAGGGTATAGGGCAGGGGCATGTCTACCCGCCCCCAAAAGTCCTGCAGAGAACCAGCCCCGAGGGGCTCATCTGAGCCAGCACCCTCCGTGTTGGCCACTGAGAGCCTCTGCAGTGCTCTGGTGTTCTAGGGTTCTTGCTGGCTTGGAAATTTCCAGCCCGTATACCTGGACTGGTAGTCCTAACGTAGGAACTGCCATTTTCAGATGACCTTGAAGCTTCCTGAGCAATCTGTTCAGTGGAATTAATTCCTAAAGCTGGAGCTGCTTAGGGAGACATCGCAGACTTGCCAGGGGCTGCCAGCTCAGGCTTGGCACAGGAATGAAAAATAGGCCTCTCCCCAGTGAGCCAGGAGCAGCTCAGAAATCAGCCCATGACGGGATCAGCCAGAACAAGCTCCAGCTGCAGTCAGAGCCACTGCCTGGAGCCAGCACAGCTAGAGGACTGGCCAGAGGTGCGCTGGGACCTGGCTGTGTCTGGCTGTCAGGAGTGACATACCACCCAAGCCCCACAGTGCTGGCCAGGGCCCTTCCTTCCTTTCCCTTCCCTGGGTTCCATGTGCTCTTCGGCACTGCAGCCCTCATGACCTTTCCAATTCTAGGGGCCCGGCTTGCTCTCTCCTCCAGAGATCAAAGGCCTAACTCCTGAGGCTGGCATGGGGCTGTTGTCAGCACCAGCTGGGTCCAGCCTTCCCTGGGTTCAGCCAGGCTCGTCTGTCAGCCAATGTGTTTCTGCAGGACGCAGCCCCAGCCCCCTCCTGCCTCCCAGCTGCGGTCGGTCAGCCTGGGGCCTTCCTGCTAGAGCCCTTGTCCATCTGCCTGAGGCCATAATGCACCCCGTTCCTACAGAGCCGGGCGGCCACACTGCCCCCAACCAGCAGCACTGCCCAGCAGCACACAGCTCCTGCTCCCAGCCATCAGCCTGCAGGAGGCAGATTCCGATAATGACATAGTACCATATACAACCATATAACCTGCCACTCCCTGCCCCCACATCAAACCCAACAAAACCCACCAAGTGATTGCTTGGTGCTGGACAGAGTGGGTAAGCGCAGGCCTGCTCTCAAAGAGCTCAGGGTCCGGTGCAAATCACCAACAGCACTGAGCACTAAGGTCTCGTTCCATCCGCTCTCACCTCCAGGAGCCAGTGCTGCTGGGGCTTGAGTCTCACAGACCAGATGACCTGCCTACAACCCTTGTACAGGTAGCTAGCGGCAGAGCGGAGGCCTGCAGCTGTGCCGCGTGTGCCCTTGACACTGGGCCCCTCCCCTCCCCTGTGTGTGGAGAGGACGCGCACACAGACTCCCACCGTCGCCCGCACTGGTGTTCCTGCAGCCCCTGTGGGTTGGGAGCTGGCTGGAGCTGAGCTTCAGAGAGCTGGGAAATCACTGAGGAAGTAACTTATTAGTCCCTTTCTTCAGACACAGATGAAGGCTGCCTCCCAAGCTGGTAATTAACATAATCAGGTGTTTTGTACAAATAGGATCTTGATGATGCACCAAATTGGCAATAAGAGATTAAATTAAACCTGTTATTTCAAATGAGATGAAATGGACTTGGCCAGTTTCAGAGCAATTAGCATCTTCCTCGCTTTTGCCTTTTGTTGCGATAATTGCTGCCCAAGAGCTAAACTCCTTGCCAGACCCCGAGGGCGCCTGTGTCGCAGCCCCTGGAAGGCTCCTGTGTGCAAGGTTTCCTGCTGCAGCCTTGGTGCAGGAGGCCCTCAGCAGGGCAGGCCTGCACTGTCCTCTGAGGCAGAAGCCTGCGGACAGAAGCCCCTTTGGAGGCTGGAAATGGTGGCTCACGCCTGTAATCCCAGCACTTTTGGAGGCTGAGGCAAGTGGATCGCTTGAGCCCAGGAGTTCGAGACCAGCCTGGGCAACATGCAAAACTCCGTCGCTACTAAAAAAATACAAAACTTAGCTGGGTGTGCTGGTACACACTGTGATCCCAGCTACTTGGGAGGCTGAGGTGGGAGGATTGCTTGAGCCTCAGAGGCGGAGGTTGCAGTGAGCTATGATTGTGCCACTGCACTCCAGCCTGGGTGACAGAGACAAAAAAAAAAAAGCTCCTTTGGGAGATTTTGGATATCCCCATGGCACTCCGCAAAAGCAAAGTCAGACCTTTGCTGGGTTCAAGAGCACATCACGGACCACTGTCCCTCTAAGGGTACAGGTACAGGGAGATAACGTCCCTGAAAGCATCCTTCCCAAGGAGAAGCCATTGCTGAAAAGAAGTCCTGTGGCCCAGCTCTGGGTGGGGGTCAGTCGGTCTACCTGGTTGTCGCTTTTCCCCAGGCACGATGTTTTGGAAATCAAGCATTCAGCATTAGGGATGGAGGTGAACCACTCCGAGTGCTTCCTACGCCAGGGCCTGGCTGATGGGCAGGCTCCCCTGCCGGTAGTGCTGTCAGCTTCTCTGAGTAGCAGTGCAGTGTTAGTGCAGAGAGCAGCGAGCTGCCCCTCGCCACATCATAGCCGGCCTGGATTCTGCAGAGCCTGCTGGGCCACACCAGGGCCACTGATGGGTAAGACGTTTAGTGTCAGGGATGGTACTGGAGCACTTAAAGATCTTTCTGTTCTGCTCCTGAGTTAGAAACTCCACCATCACCCTTTGCAGGGGTTAGAGGTGGGCATGAGTGGCTTAAGGCAGTGTTATCAGCTGGTTTCTCCAAAAACACAAGTAAACCTGGGAGGACAAATTCATGGGTCACCAGGCTCTATTAATTGTGCATGTGCAGGGCATTATGATCAATGTAGTGTATGTTTTGCTGACTGCAAAGTGCTTTTGACACCGTCCTGTGTGATGGGTGCCACATTAATTGAGGTGGCTTATCTCAAGCTCTGTCCCCCCACTAGGCTTTGCTGTGAGTGCCTGGAGGGCAGGGACTGGGTGAACCCTGGTCATCTCTGCACCTCCAGGCCTGACGCCGGGTAGGTGGCCAGTAACTTGGGGCAGAATGAACAAATGAGCAGGCCCAGAAACTCGGTGAGAGCAGCGTACGGTTTAAAGCTACCACGGACTGAGTGGGAGTCTGTGTGCCTGGCCCAGGGCCTGTGCTCTGACCCACCACGGCTTGCCATAGAGAGGTGAAGGATTTTCTCAGCATCTGCAAGTCAGCAGCTCATGCAGCTAGTGGAGGTCAAACTTCACTGGTGGAGTGGGGCCCCTTCTTCTCCAGAGGGAGTGGGGCCCAAAGGCAAGGGCGGCGGGGGCTGAGGACCAGGATCAGCGGCTTTTCCCCTGGCTCAGCACCCACCCGAGCTGCTGGCGCCACTTGAGCTGAGCGGGCGCCACCACGACTTTTGAACAAAGTCACACAGCCTCCTCATGGTGAGGTGTCAGGGACTGTGGTGGCGGCTTCTGGGGTGGAAAGCCCATCTTCCCAGCTTTGTCTCCTCCCTTTGGGAAGATGACAGTGCTGCTGAGCTGGCTGTGGCCAGAGCTGCAGTTGTGCTGGCCACAGACGGTACCCTGGGGGCTCAGGGTGTAGGTGAGGCGTCTGAAAGGTGCTACAGGCCCTGGCTGCTGCTGGTGGCTTCTGCATGGAGGAACCTGGCTGGCCACTGGGGAAGGACATGGTGCTCTCTGGGACAGCAGAGCATGGAGGTTGGGGGTGTGAGTCCTAGGCTCACCCCAGCAGACTGGGCGTGAATCCTAGCTCCACCGTTTACTTGGACAACTTACTCTGAGTGTCAGATGCTTTATCTGCATAATGGGGAGAAACACCAACCAACGGGGGAGTTAGTTGGACTAACTCGTTTAGTAAGGACTCAATGAGGTTGCGAGTTTGCAAGGCACTTAGCAGATCGCCCAGCACATTTGTACGCCTTCAGTGGGTGGCTGCTCTCAGCAATATTAGGACTATGGCTGTTCTCATTACCGTTGTTAAACTAGAGACCATACGACTGAAGGAACAGACTCACTGAGCGATAAGATACCAAATCATAAACCAGACCTAAGACCATGCCAGGCAAAGCTTAAGTCACGTATCCCTGAAAGAATAAACTGCCTTCTAACTGCCACAAGGTTTTTCTTTTTCTCTAGCAGCTAAACAAGCACTGGCCTCCAGATAAGCAATACTGAAACAATTGCAGCTCACCTACCACCAGACCCTAACTGAGCTCCCATCCCACAAGCTGCAACTGCAGCTTTGACTGGACGAGAGACCACCAACCACAGGCTGGTTCTGGCTGGTTTAGTAAGAGGCTGAGCACTGCGTGTCTTCCTGCCCCTGCCTCATCTATTGATGTATAGGACTGAACTATAATGCATGTAAATGTTATGTCTCCACCCTAAAGTGAACATAGGACACATGTAATTTGCATATTTGCTTGTCACACACATGCACACATCCCCCTTTTGTGAATATTCATAGCTCCTCCTATAACCTGTTGAATATGTATACTTGGCCAACCAGTTCCACATAAATCCCTGTTCCATTCTCCCCTCTCTCAAAGTGCTTGTTTTTGGTCTGTGCCTGAGGCTACATTTCCCAGCCAGTCAAGATGGCCACCTTGTAGGCTGCAATCCTTTATAAGAAATGAAGTCTCTTCTGCAAATGTATGAACCTCCTGATTCCTCAGTTGACACTATTAGGGACTCCAAGAGGAGGGGGGCCATTCTGTGATGCCAGTAGTTGGCTGACTCTTCACCTGCATCTGTCTCCCTCTTTAAGAGCAAGGACCGCCATGATTTGTCTTTGCATGTATGGCACTTGGAGTGGGCCTGGTACAGAAGAGGCTCTTGGGGAATACTTGCTGGATAGATGGAGGGACGGTGTGGGATGCTGTGGGGTGGTAGGGAAGGAGAAGTCCCAAAGAAAGCTCTGGCCTCAGGTCACCCTTGTCTATGCTCCCAAGGGAGGCCAGCATACTCAAAGCCTCCTCTCCTTCCAGAAGCATTAGCATGATGGTCTCTGGGGGATGAGAGCACCCCCTGGGAGAAGGTGTGCTGCTCCCAGCTGAGCCCAGTGGGCTGTATGGCCTCCCCTCGGGCTATTTGCTCATACACCACAGATCTGACACCATTCTCTAAGAAAATCCCAGAACCCACCCACAGAGCCAACACTCTTACAGAGAAAACAGAGGGCCAGAGAGAAGAGCCTTGCTCAAGGCCTTGACCCTGCTGGACACAGAGTGGAGCTAGATGGTAGGTTCCTGAAGGGCTGGGTCTAGAGAGCCTGGTGCAGAGCCTGGCCCCAGGGTCAGCCTCCAAGTTTTAGACTCCGATTACAGTGCTCCGACTCTGCCCTTGACCCCAGCTGCTTTCTGCTTGTCCTGTCAGGGGCTATGTCCATGGCAGACTAGGCTTTTTGGAAGCCCACCAGGGTTTCTTTCCTAAGAGTGGGTTCCCTGACCTGAGGAAAATGGGGACCCCACAAGGGCTCCGGCCCCTTCCCAAAAGCTGCAGCGCTGCTGGTCTGGCCGTCTGCATTCACTGAAACATAGGCATGAAATGAGAAACACCAGCACACGTGAGTCACCACTTCTCGGGAATTTGCATTTTCCTTCTAGAGGATGCCATTGATCAGAGAGAAGCAGGGTGGCAGCGGTGGTGCTTTCAAAAACATTTTTCTTTTAAATCAGAATATAAATAGACTGCAAACCAGAACCACTCTGAGAAGCCCACAGGAGACTGGTTTTGAAAGGGTTTCCTTGGAGCAGCTCGGGAACACAGAGCTGAGGGCTGCCCCTGCCTCCTTTCCTCCCGGGCGGTCCTTTCTTCTCTGGCAAGTGTCAGTGGCACTGTCAGTTCTGAGTACAAGCATTTTGTGGGCGCAGCTGAGGGGGCAGCCCTGAGCCCCACCCCGCTTTCCAACAATGCCTTGAAAAGGAACTGAAAACACGCGTGGGTGCGGTGGGGGCTGTGCCAGCTTTTCCACCTGGATTCTAGAAGCTCTGGGCGAGGCCTGGTCTCTATGGGACTCTGTTTTGTGTTTCATTTCTGTTTGTTCTGAGTGCTTAGAAATGGTACCGGTTTGCCAGGGGGCCAAGTGTGTGTGTCTTGGTTAATGACACCAGCCGGAAGGCTGGCCTTCCCAGGCCAGAAGCTCCACAGGGGCCAGGTCCTGGTGTTCTGGCTGAGGGGAGGCGTCCCCAGCCCCACAGCCCCACACCTCCTGCACACCTCTGCCCGTCAGAGCTCCACCGTGGGGTGGGACTCAACGCTGCCAATCACTCAGTCCCTCACTGGGCCAGTCGAGAGCAAGTTGAAGGACCTTCTGGGTGCCAGGCAGGCCCACCTTCCTCTCAGTAGGTCACAAGTTCTGGGCAGGGACAGACGTGGGGCTGGTTTAGTCATTTGGCCCATTTTACTCAGCACCGACCCAGTTTCCCCGAAGGCCAACCCCACGTCTTCCTGACAGCCTGTGCCTATCTAAGCCTCATACACAGCAGGTGGCCGGGGCCTGCATGCGGCCCTCTCCCCAGTGACATGATGGCTGCCACTGTCACCGGGTGGCCTCCAATCCTGTCCACCCCCAGGCTCTCAGGTGGGGACAGAACATTCATGTGGCCACTTCACCTCCAGAGCCACAAAGGCCACTGACGTGCTGGTCCAGGAACCCACACAGAAGGGCAGTGCAGGAGGAGGGAAGGCACCTGCAGTGCAGCTCCCGGGGACACGCTGCCTTAAGCAGGGCATCCTTCCGAGAGAGACCAGCTCAGATGAAGGAAGAGAGCTCCAGAGGACGTGAGTGGGAGCCCAGCCCCCAGGCCGGACACCTTTTCCCGTCTACCGTGGGCCTGGGGTCGGACACGGAAGGCACATCTCCTCCAGTCCCTGTGGCTCCCACCTCCCTGCTCGAATGTCAGAACCAAAACTCGGAGTGGCTGCTTCCTCACTCCCTTCAAGTTAGCCAAACAAACGCCCCCAGTTACCGGCAGCCAGACCCAGTCAGACATAGGGGTGTGGAGCCCCAAAGAAAAGACTGAAGCCCAAAGAACCTAACGAAGGGGGGTGATGCTTTTGTCTGGGGCAGGGACAGGGGCTGTGGTCTGGGCGTAGGCCAGACGCCCCAGGGCGCTCTTCCTCAGGGAGTGTGTGGAGTATTCCAGGAGGGAGCAGCGGAGACCCCCAGCATGCCCTCTCAGAGCACTGGGGGGACCACGGGCTGCAGCACAGCCAGAGGCAGCCCCAGGTGCAGCCCCTCTGCTCACTCGGGACAGCTGATGGCGGCAGACGCTGCGCTCTCATGGGGCCCCTTTTCCAGGTCAGACATTTTATCTGGAGAAATGTGCCTTCTGGGGTTCAGGCCTTTCCAGCATTGAACTCAACGCAGAAGGAAACAATACTCATTTTTTTTTCCAAAAAATCTCTTATTTTTCTAAGCCAACAGCCAACCAGCCATGGAAGCAGAACTCCGCAGGGTTTGGGGGTGCCTGAGCCCTGGCTCTCCAATGCACAGCCCCTGTTGCTTTCCCTGATGGGCAGCGCTCCTTCCAGGGACCAGGAGCTTGTGACTTCCCTGGGCAGCCCACACCGTGAGTGGACAGTCTGAACTGTTGGTTAAATGTGGAGCCCTCATTGTCCTTTTCATCGAGTCCCCATGCTTTGAAGTTCTCTGAGTCCTCTGGAACCACGTGGAAAAGGCCCCTTCTCTTTGCACCTGATGGGCCTTCAGGATAGGAAGAGCTTTCAGAACAGCGCATGCTCCCTCTCTGGGGCCTTGGAGGAATGGCAGATTCAGACCTCCCGCCCACTCTCCCCACCTCCCTGAATTCTGCTGCTTAACACAGCTCCTTGAAGACCTGGCCATGGGTCCAAATGAAGGCTCTGTTAAGCCCCAGGAAAATATGAGCATGGCTTTGACTTTTGTCTTCCTTTTAAAGCATCTGACTCGCAGAATCTCATAAAGCTGCTTTCTTCCAGGATGATTTGGAATATTCTGGAGGAGTTTATTCTGTAATTAGCAGTGCAAAGTAATGGGCTCTCAGGCAGTAAACGCCAGCAGCTATGGTACCAGCAGCCTGGCCAGAAGCCAAAGGGCTTGATCAGCCTTGTGTGAATCTCACAGAGTTGGCCCCCAATTTCCCCTTGGCCTAATTTCTTTGAAACTGGGTGCTTCAGCATTGGTGCTGAAATATCCACAGGCTGTGGTGGCTTTTAGACTAAAGAACAGTTGCTGGCAATTGGTGGGACATCCGGAGAGGGACCGCAGCCCATCTGCCAGCAGCTTCTGAGCCCCAAAGCCCCAGAGTCCCCCACCTACTCTGCAGCAGGTGTCCAGAGGGTGGTCAGGGTGGCAGTGAGCAGGGCATGAGAACATCCCCCAAAGGACCAGCCCTCCTATTTGATAGGGGAGCAAACAGAGGTCCAGAGAGGGTAAATGTCCGCCAAGAGCACAGAAGTGAGTAAGGAACAGCATCCGGGTGTTTGGGTTCCGGGGGTGGGGCTCTGTTCGCTCTGCTCCAACCAAAGCAGTTTCTAGTTCTTTCCTCCCCTCTACAAACATTCGTTGAGCGCCTGTGGGTGTTCTGGCACCAGTGGCCCGGCGCTGTGCCAGATGTGGGGAACTCAGTGGCACAGGCTGCCACTCCGGCCACGCTCCTGCCCTCGCTCAAGGCTTGGGACTGGAGGGGCTGGTTTGCTGTGGGTCCTGCCCCAGAACCTCAGTCATTCATGTGTGTAATCCCAGCATCTGCCACAGACAGAGCAAGGCCTATTGGAAGGAGGATGAGGGAGGACATTCCAAAAGAGACAATACGACGTTCTCTCCACTTTAAACAAAGAAGAAGGTGGAAGCTCAGGGTCAGGGTGCTCGTTCATGGCCACACAGCTGACGAGGAGGAGCTGAAACTTCAAATAGGATCTGATGTTTCTGCTCCAAAAGCTTCCTGTGAACAGAGGTCTGACCCTGCGCGTCTGATTATGCCTGGAGTGGATCGGCTCGGTGAATACACCTGAATGATCTGGGGCAGGCTCCTAGCTCTCGACAGCCCTGCCTGGAAGGTCTTAGTGGTGACAGGGTACCTCACTCCAGGTCAGAAGGAGGGCAAGTACCTGGTTCGGTTACCAAGCCAGGTGGACGTGGGGTGTCAGAACCCAGGTTTTGTGAGGACCCACTCAGGGCTCTCTGCTCCATGGCAGACTACTGAGATCTCTAGAGAGGGCAGCAGGCATTTAGGGACCAGGAAACACATTCCAGAGTCCTTCCCTGATGGTCAGCTGACTCTGGACCCCACGGCTCAGCACTCCCTACACCAGCCTGCGGGAGAAGCTCCAGGGACATGAGAGTGATGCAGCTGACTTCCCTGCTGTTCTCTGTCACTCTGCCCAGCACTGCAGGCCTTTCCTCCACCTGGTGGCTGCCAGATTCCAGGTGAGCCAGACCATGGGCTCTTGAGACCCAGGTGACATAAGAGGACCTAGGGAAGGGGGATGTTTGGTGGGGATGTCTACCTCTGGGTGGCCTGAAGAATGGCTGCTCTATCTCATGTCTGCTGAGGGATCCAGGAGGGTAATCTAAAAAGCAGCCCCTTCACAGTCTGGATTCTGCTGGGAGGACAGGATGGCATGGGGACAGCACAGTTCCCTTCCCTGCAACCTGCACCAGCGCCATTCTTCCTACTGTGTCTCCAGACCAGCCGCCTAACCCAGAGTCCTTTTCCTTGCCCTTGGGATTAATGGTGTGGTGATTTTGTGAGTCAGGAAAGAGAGGGAGAAATGGCTGTAAGAACAGAAGGATGACTTGACCTCAACATCAATCATCTCTCAGCTCCTCTCTGACTTCAGCCCTGGAGAGACCAAGGGAGGCATCTGCCTTCTCCTTGGAAAAGAGCATGAAGGCAAGCTGAGAGCTGCCTCTGCCTAGCCCTGGGAGTGGAATCACTTGGTCACCCTTGTGTCCATGCACCTGGGTGCTGCTGCAGCAGGGTCGCCAGGGACCCATCAGGGGAGGGTGACGGGGAATCCCGGTGCCCCGGGGTCCACGTGAGCTCCCTGCCAGCTGCAGCCTAAGGCATAGCACTCACAAATTCAGCGAACACACTCACAGAAGCGCCAGCACAATCACCTCCGGCGCACTGCGTGGTGCACTGACCTAATTGAAAAAGTGTCAGGCCAGCAAGTCCCATGTAACATCAAAGGACAGTCAGTGAGAAAGGAAGGCCAGGTCCACTGGCTGCAGCACAGGCTGGGTGGGGGCCCTGTGGGGGTGGAGAGGAGACAGGAGGAAGCCTTGGGGTCCCCAGCAATATGTGGGGACACCAGGCATCCCCCCTACCCTGAAGCCTGGGCAGTCCTTGGTAACATCAGAGTCTCCAGCCTCCCCTCCCCCATCTGCCATTTAAATGACATGCTTTGAGGCAGTGAGTTTTAGCTCAGAGGCTGGCCGGAACGTGGCGGTAGCTGTCAGCTCATGGGAGGGAGGAAGCTTGGGTCCTGCTGCTGGGGGACCTGCTGCACGCCAGCCAGTGTCTTCTGTGGGTGCTAACACGGCCCCTCTTGCTGGTACTTTTCCACTGGTAATGGGCAAGAGACTCCTGTTCACTTATTTCTACATTTCCCTGGTTGACTTATTTATTTATTTTTACCTATCTTCCCCAACAACAAGTCAGGCAGAGACCAACGGCACAGAGCAGCCCGGAAGGCGGCGCTCCCCCATGGCCCGGCTGATCATCGTGGTGGAAAGTTTGGTGCTAATCACCCACTAGAGACCCCTCCTGCCCTCTGGGGAAGCCAGGGCCCCTGCACATTGGGGAAGGGGCACTGTGCCCCAGGTCATGTGCGCCAGGCCGAGGAGATGCAGGCGTCAGGGACACTCTGCGGAAACTTGGCCCGACTGAGGCACAGGCTTCCCCTGGGGTCCTGGACCACTGCCTCCACAGGGGAGAATAGCAGGCCCAGGCAGAGGCTGAGCTCCCCCAGAAGCCAGGGAAGGGGAGGATACGGGCAGGGGTATGACCCCAGGGCTCTGGTGGGGGAAGTGTCAGACCTGGAAGTGTTGGAGGGTCTCCATGGTCAGAAAGCCATTCCCATGTGGCCACTGCAGTGCTGCACGGGGAGGTTTCCTGGGAGTCCCAGGGCCTGAGACAGGGGGTCCTAGAAACTCTGACCCCACTCCTTCCCAAAGACCCTGACAGAGCCTCATCTGCCCTCTGCTTCCACCTGTCCTCAGGTGGGGCGGGACAGGAGTCATCCCTTTGTGAGGGGCTCACTGTACTCAGGGCTGACCTTTTATCACTGAACACTGGCAGCTAAGGCCTGTCCCCAGTTATCTCAGCGAGAGGTCTGAAGGCATGCTCCCCCTGCAGGAGAGCAGGGCTGGGAGAAGTCATGCGGGGCAGAGGGCGATGCTCCCACACCTGCTGTGTGACCTCCATCAACTGCCACTTAGGCAGAGGCTTCTCTCTCAGCCTCAGGGTTCTAATCAAGACAATGAGACAGTGAATTCTAGGGTTTAATCTCCAGCTGAAAATTCTAGGGTTTGATGAAATCTTCCACCCAAGGAATATTTTTTGGAGCACCTACTATATCCTCAGTGTGCATCTGTTCTTCTAGGATTTGAGTGGCAGTGGCCAATGCAGCCAGGGAGGGCTTCCTGGAGGAGGGTCCTTGGCAATTCAGCCTGCAGAAGCAGAGGCCTGGCTGGAGTCCCCACCTCCAGCAGCAACACTGAGCTCAAGCAAATGGCAGCCCTGGAACCCCATTCCCCGCCTATGCTCGGGGGGAGGGGGGGAAGCGCCCCTGCTCTGGTGCTGCCTGGGGCGTGGGGCACTGAGTAGTGCAGCCCAACTTTCTCCCTGACTCTCTAAAGGCAGGGAGCAGATTGGAGTGGTGACAGAGGATGGGCTAGTGGGGAGTTCTGGAAGGCAACTGGATTTACAGGAAACTCTGGAAAGCTCAAAAACACCAGTGGTGCAGAGGAGAAGAGCTGCCAGGCTCCTGAAGACAGGGGCTCATCGCTGCATTTCCTGATACCTGTGTGGTCCTGAGGACCCAGCAGACACTCAATAAGTGTCGCTGGCTGAAAGTCACTGCAGTCCCTGGCACGTTCTTGGTATACCGTCGGCACTCGATAGATGATTATGGAAGGGGTATTATCTCCCAGCTCTGCTGCAGCCGCACCTGCCGTCCAGCTCAGGGTCCACTTGGGAAGGCCAGCCTCCGTGCCAGGGTGCCCCTCTGGCCTGGCATGGCTGCCTGGGTGGGCAATGGCAGGTGGTCCCCAGCAAGGCTGCCAGACCCTGGCCGTGAAGGCTGCCTGGGGATGTAAGCCCTGTCTAGACCCCCATGGAGAGTGCCAGCTACACAAACAGCTGCCAGGACGACCCCTGGCCAAAGCCCGAGTTTCAACAGACAGGGTCTGAGAGGATGGGCTCTGCTTTGGGGCTGCCCCCGCCAAGCCCACCCTGGGCGCTGCTGGGCAGCAGCTGGAGAGGAACTGTTTTTTCCACGGCCCCGTGTGACATAAGGGCCGGATGATTCACTACCTGCCATGGCGAGTCTGGTCATTTTGGCGAATGGCTTCCCCCATCACTGCCAGGGTTTGGCATTCACTATTTTTCCATTTTTAAATAGGAACAAACAGAAATGATAAGACACCTTCTGATGAAGGGAGGCCTGGAACTGATAGGCCTTGGAAAACTTTTTTCCACAAATAACAAGAGAATTCACAACCCCAAAGGGCGGGGGGCCTCCCCGGCCAGCTCGCCTCTGCTCTGCCGGCCTCCGTTCACACCGCGGGCGATTCTAGTGCATTAGCGCTGATGAACACCGGTTAGTGAGGAAAACAGAAACGGGCAGCTTGCCAGAAATGGGGACGTTCACTCCTGGAGTTTTTTACAGACTTTCTCCCCAGGGTCCCCAGGGCTTGGCCCCAAACTCAGGCCCAGGGTTGGAGCAGAGGAGACAGCGGACAGGCAGGGAACACCGTAGGGGAGTAACTGCTGCCTGGGAAACTGCATGGGGCACGGAAATAATGTTTGGGTGATGGCAGAGATCCAGCCCGGCACCTTCTTTCCTCACACAACTAAGCTCCTATCAGTTACCACTTCAATATGGAATAATTCAGTATCAAGAATACAGCCATTTCCTCAAACTCTCCAGTCAGCTGTGATGGGCAGGGCAGGGTGATGTGACCGCTTACCCAGGCCGGGCAAACGCGGAGCTTGGAGGATCCACCCGGCCACCTGCCATGTATGGGTCAGTTAACAAGGAGCCTCTCCAGCCTCCTCAGAAGCCAGAAGCCCTTGCAGGGGTTCACAAAACGGGTTCAGGGGTGGGGGCTAAACAATGACTTGAGGGAGACCAGGAAATTGGAAGAGTAAAAGCAACAGCACATATTGCTTCTGCAGCGCTCACAGGAGTCTCTGCAAATGTAGTGGTGGCTCCGTGCCCAGGGGGCCCCAGAGGTGGCTGCTTACAGCCAGAGGGCACTGGCGGGGCAGCTCTGGCTTCTCAGGAGCTGAGATCAGCCTCCCTGCAACCCACCTGGGCACCCCCTTGCTCTCAGATTGGGACACTAGGTGGAAAAGTAGGCCCTTTCCTTCTCTGGAGAACAGGGAAGGGGCAGACGTGTTACAAGGCCCTGAAGCCCACCCTGCATGGACTCGCGGTGGGAGCTTCTGTGCGACACACACGATTCTCACAGCCACTCTGTTTTGGGAGAAGGGAAGGCACAGAAGACTAACAGCTGCCGGGGACATCCTATGTGCTGGGCAGGTGCTAAGAACCTGTTGAACCCATATGACAGAGCTGCTAGGTTGGAATTCACTTCTGTATTACAGAGGTTAAATCACACGGCCACACGGCCAAGGTCCTACAAACTGCCAGCATATGGCAGAGCTAGAATTCAAACAATGGGCTCTTTTGCTCCACAGTGCATGCTCCCCCACCATGCTACCCTTCCTGCCACCATCCTGGGCAACTCCAGGGCTCGTTCCTTCCCCCTTGGCCCCTGTCCAGCGGATCTGTCTCCCTCTGGAATGGCAGACAACCTCCGTCACGTCTGTGCCGTGAGCGCCATGCGCCCCAGGAGCCCCGGGTCAGGGCCATTTGGCACTGTTCTTCTCTGCCAATGTCTAGTGCTCTCCTGACTCTGCTCCCGTCTCCTGTGCCTGCCTTCCCCCCATCATAGTTCAAACCATCTGAGTCCAGCAGTGTCAGCAAACTGCCTCTCTGAAAGAGAAAAAAGCCTTGATCTGTGGCGCTTGCCAATTTCCATGGTATAAACACTTCCATCATGGCCGATTCGACGCTACTGATGTGACGTCATTGTGGGTGGAGCCAGGGAGCAGTGACAGGAAGGGACAGACTGGCTCCAGCTGCACTGCATGAGCTTGTGAACCAGCAGGACCTGCAAGAGGCCCTGGCACTAGAGCAGAGACCACACAGGAGACACAGGTGACACTGGATGTTGCAAAACACACTGGTCCCAACATCCAAAGCACACTGTCGTCTTGATGGTTGAGGGGAGCAACACAAAAATACTATACTATCCTCCTCAGTGTTGAGGATTCAGAAAGGGACAAGAAATACATTTTCTTCTATCACAGAACAACGGAACGAGGAGAGGCTCACAGCATCATTGAAACATCCTTGGGACACTTCCCACATCTAGAAAAATGAGAAGGCTCTGTCTCCTCCCATTCAGGCTCCAAATGGTGGCTCAGCAACACAGCCTTCTGAGCTTGATTTCCCTACAGCCAATTTCCTTGTAAACTGGGCTGTGTCCATGTCATGCTTGCTGGTGGGTGTGTGGGCGTCTGAGCGGCAGGAGGGGTGGCTGGTGGGGGCTGCTGTCGGCAGCGAGGGTGAGATTCTAGCTGGCTTTCTTTAATCATTGCAAAGGCAGAAGATTTGTCACCTTTGTGTAACAGACCAGGCAGCAGGTAAAGAACTTAACAGCTCGTGGGAGTTCTAATTAGAGAGCCAATTATAACTCAATTGACCTGCCTTGCTTTGAAAGGCCTGGAAAAATGCATGTTGTCCTCAGGAAGAGGCAGCTTTTGCTTCTAGTTTGTTCTGGGAGATCCCCGCAGGGATCGCTCACTTGCGCTTTGGTTCTGGCCCCATGCATCTGTGTGGTGCGGGGTGCCCTGATGTAGAGAACGAGAGAACCTGCGGGGACACCGATCCCTGCGGGGAGGGGTCACTTCCTGCAGTGGGCATGCTTCGCTCCTCTGTTTATGCAGAAAGACGCAGCCTCACATCCCACTGGCTCCCCCGAGGGGCTGGGCCGGCAGCTTCTGCTTCACTTGGAAGGTCACTGGCCAGCATTCAACTGGATCTAATCAAGACTGAACTGGCAAGGGTGGACCCCAGGCGTACTATACATGCGTGCACGTGTGTGTGCACGTCCAAGACTCCTTTCAGGAGCAGTCACTGTTGTCATGGGCTTGAGGTCACCCACTGTCCCCTGAGGGATGGACACCTGGCAAGAGAATCAGGTCTCAAACAGGCATAAAGAGGGGACACTTCACGTTTCTCCTGAGAACCAAGGCGTGGCATTCGTTGTTAGACACCACTGAAGTCCCTCTGCCTCACACATGTGATCACATCTAATTTTCCCACAGCCTGGTGGGATGAACACCATCGTCCCCACATACAGAGGGAAAAACTGAGGCCCAGAGCCTCGACATGACTTGCCCAAGGGCCCCAGCTCCTCCCTGTGGAAGCCGTCTCTAATTCAAGCCACTTCTGCTCCTGACACTTATCCAAGAGTGATTTTGCTGAGACCCTTCCTGTGCACGGTGGCTTCGCGGACATCACATAAACCATGGCAGGGAACAGGGCTGGCTACAGCCCTAAGTGGAGAGCAGAGTGGGGCTGTGGAAACAGGAGGGCTGGTGAGTCTGGGAGAGCCAGCCCCAAATGCTTGCTATAGCTGGGATTAGCAAGGTGGATTGAAAAAACTGTGTGAACATCAGAACCTCCCTGTCCTCGGAAGCCTCATTTCCCTCCTGCTCCCCAAATGTGGGGGCTCCCAGGGCTCTGTCCTAGGCCCTTTCTCTTTCCTACTCTCTGGAATTTATATCTTAGGCAGTCTTGTCTCTTCCCATAGCTTTGGGTACCATATACCAACTGCTGCTGCTCCCAAAACCATTGCCCCAGCCTGGCCATGCCCCAACCTCCAGACCTACCCAGCCACATGGCTGGAAGAGGCAGCCCTTCCAGGAAAAACCCCAGTCAGCCCACCTCCACACAGCCAACCAGACTTGACATCACCCTTCGTTCCATACCTGCCCCTCCCTCTGTGTCCCCCCAGTTGGTGAAGGCGTCTTACCCATCCAGGCTCCTGAACCATGTGCCTGAGTCAGCCTCAAACCCTCTGGTTCCCTCGCCAACCCTTTTGAAGTCTCCTTTTTCAATACTCCCACTTTGGGCTGTCAACGTGTTATGATAAGCTGAGTCCAGACCTCAGTGTCTCTTTCCGCCTAACCTATCCTCCACAGCTTCCAGAGCAATCTCTCTAAAATGCAGACCTGATCATGTTCACTCACCTGTTTAAAGTGTATCTTGAAAAAGTTCCAACCGGCAGAAAAGCAGCTAACATAATGAACATCTCTAGACCTACCACCTACATTTAACAACAGTTCATCTTTTCCATATCTGCTTCATCTGTTGGGGGCAAGGGCTAGTATTTTAAAGTAAATTGCAGGCACTGTGACATTTTACCCCTAAATACTTCAGGATGAATCTCTAAAAAATAAGGACATTTCCTTATATAACCATGTAACCATATCCTACCTAACAAAATGAGCAGTACCTCCATTCCATCACCCACTAGCCTTTCCACACTCAGACTTGCCCGAATGTCCCATACACACCTCCAAAAGCTGGCTTATTACCTCTGTCAACTCCACCTGTCTTCCCACTTGTGGAAAGTCTGCGCCTCTACTCAGCTGCCAGCACTTGGCCCACAAACCCCGAGCACAGACCCGCACCCCCCCACCCCTACCCCCACCGCACCATACCCTGCACATCTGTCTGTCAGAGTCTCCTTGACAACCCTTCTACTCACTTGTATATGTTAACGTCTCTCCCTATAGACTTCCAGTACCAGAGGGGAGGGACTAGGACAGAGTCATGTTTACACCCTCAGGTCCTAGTCCAGTATTGGACTCAAACTACATAACCTTACATGTGTCATCCCATTTAATCCCTCCAACAATCCTAGGAGGTTGCTATGCTGAATCAACAACTGGTGACTGAGTAAACGTGATGCTTTAAAGGTAAAGCTCGAAGGACACAGGCAAGCCTCGGAGCTCCCGCAGGCGCAGCTCCAGGCCTCCACAATCAATCAAATGTCGCAATCGAGCAAGTCCCAGGAACTTTTTGGTGTCCCAGTGCATCTAAAAGGTGTGTTTACGCTACAGTGTAGTCTATTAAGTGTGTAATAGCATTATACCTGACAAAATGTGCGTAACTTAATTACAAAATATCTTGCTAAAGAATGCTAACAATCATGTGACCTTCACCAAGTGATATGCTTTTTGCTGGTGGAGGGTCTGGCCTCCATGCTGATGGCTGCTGACTGATGAGGGTGGTGGATGCTGGAAGGTGAGGCGCTGGGGCAGTTTCCTACAATATGACAACAGTGGTTACAATAAGACTCACTGATGGACCCTTCCTTGGACAAAAGAGCTCTCTGTAGCATGCGATTCAGCTTAACAGCATTTTACCAACAGCAGAACTTCTTTCAAAGTTGGAGCCCATCCTCCCTAACCCCGCTGCTGCATTATCAATCAAGCTGATATCATATTCTAAATTAAACAATGTTCACAATGTCTTCACCAGGAGTAGATTCCATCTCACAAAAACACTTTCTTGGCTCATCCATAAGAAGCAATGCCTTATCCATTCAAGTTTTATAAACTGCAGTAATTCAGTCACGTCTCCGGGCTCCATTCTTGCTCTCTTGCTATTCCCACCACGTCTGCAGTTGCTTCCTCCAACAAAGTCTTGACCCCCTCAAAGTCATCCATGAGGGTCAGAATCAATTTCTTCCAAACTCCTGTTAATCTCGATATTTAGACCTCCTTCCATGAATCATGGATGTTCTTAATGGCATCTGGAATGCTGTATCCTTTCTAGAAGGTTTTCAATTTACTTTGCCCAGATCCATCAGAGGAACCACTATGTCAGAATTACTCCTTGATCCATGGGCTGTAAAGTGAATGCTGTGTTAGCAGGCATGGAGATAACAGTCATCTCCTTGTCCAGCTCCATCAGAGCTCTTGGGTGACCAAGTACATTGTCACTGAGCAACAATATTTTGATAGGAATCTTTTTTTCTGAGTAGGTGTCAACAAGGGGCGTAAAATAGTCACTGAACCATGCTTTAAACAGGTGTGCTGTCATCCAGGCTTTATTGTTCCATTTACAGAGCATAGGCAGAGTCAATTTTGCATAATTCTTAAGGGCCCTAGGATTTTCAAAATGGTGAATGAGCAGTGGCTTCAACTCAAAGTCACCAATTGCATCAGCCCCTAACAAAATAATCAGCATATCCGTTGAAGCTTTGCAGTCAGGCACTGACTTCTCCTCTGTAGCTATGAAAGTCCTAGATGGCATCTTCTTCCAATAGGAGGCTGTTTCATCTACCTTAAAAAACTGCTGGCCGGGCGCAGTGGCTCATGCCTGTAATCCCAGCACCTTGGGAGGCTGCGGTGGGCGGATCACGAGGTCAGGAGATCGAGACCATCCTGGTTAATACAGTGAAACCCCATCTCTACTAAAAATACAAAAAAATTAGCTGGGCTTTGTGGCGGGCGTCTGTAGTCACAGCTACTTGGGAGGCTGAGGCAGGAGAATGGCGTGAACCTGGGAGGCGGAGTTTGCAGTGAGCCGAGATTGTACCACTGCACTCCAGCCTGGGCAACAGAGGAAGACTCTGTCTCAAAACAAACAAACAAACCAACAAACAAAAACTGCTGGGCTGGGCACAGTGGCTCAGGCCTGTAATTTCAACACTTTTGAGGGGCAGAGTTGGGAGGATTGCTTGAGGCCAGGAATTTGAGACCAGCCTGGGAAACACAGTGAAATCCCCATCTCTACAGAAAACTTAAAGAATTAGTGGGTTGTGGTGATATGTGCCTATAGCCCTAGCTACTTGGGAGGCTGAGGCAGGAGAATCACTTGAGCCCAGGAGTTCGAGGCTGCAGTGAGCTATGATTGTGCCACTGCACTCCAGCTTGGGAGGCAGAATGAGACCTCAATAAATAAATACATAAATAAAAATCTGTTGAGTGTAGCCACCTTCTTAGCTGGATCTTCTGGATAACTTGCTGCAGCTTCTCTAGTTGCACTTTTTTTTTTTTTTTTAATACTTTAAGTTCTAGGGTACATGTGCACAACGTGCAGGTTTGTTACATATGTATACATGTGCCATGTTGGTGTGCTGCACCCATTAACTCGACATTTACATTAGGTATTTCTCCTAATGCTACCCCTCCCCTCTTCCCCTACCCCACGACAGGCCCCGGTGTGTGATGTTCCCCATCCTGTGTCCAAGTGTTCTCATTATTCAATTCCTACCTACGAGTGAGAACATGCGGTGTTTGGTTTTCTGTTCTTGCGATAGTTTGCTGAGAATGATGGTTTCCAGCTGCATCCATGTCCCTACAAAGGACATGAACTCATCCTTTTTTATGGCTGCATAGTATTCCATGGTGATTATGTGCCACATTTTCTTAATCCAGTCTGTCACTGATGGACATTTGGGTTGGTTCCAAGTCCTCTATCTGCACTTGTTGTTTCACATTGCACTTTTCTGTTACTGAGCCATCTTCTTAAACCTCATGAACCAACCTCTGCTAGCTTCCAACTTTTCTTCTGCAGATTCCTCCCCTCTCTCAGCCTTCAGAGAACTGAAGAGAGCTGGGAACTTGCTCTGGATTAGGCTTTGGCTTAAGGGAATATTGTGGCTGGTCTGATCTTCTATCCAGATCACTCAAACTTTCTCCCTGTCAGCAATAAGGCTGCTTTGCTTTCTTATCATTCGAGTATTCACTGGAATAGCACTTTTAATTTCCTTGAACAACTTTTCCTTTGTATTCACAACTTGGCTAACTGGTGCAAGAGGCCTCGCTTCTGGCCTGTCTCAGCTTTTGACACGTCTTCCTCACTCATTTCTAGCTTTTGATTTAAAGTGTAAGGTTATTAATTGTCCTCATTTCAATATTACTGTGCCTCAGGGAATAGGGAGGTCCAAGGAGAGGGAAAAAGATGGGGGAACAGCTGGCCAGTATAGCAGTCAGGACCACATTTGTTAAGTTCGCTGTCTTATATGGGTGTGGTTTATGGTGCCCCCAAACAATTACAATAGTAACATCAAAGATCACCATAACAGATGTAATAATAATAAAAGAATGTAAAATCTTGTGAGAATTTCCAAAGTGTGACACAGAGACACACAGTGAGCATGTGCTGTTGGAAAAATGGCACTGACAGGCCAGGCACGGTGGCTCACGCCTATAATCCCAGTGCCTTGGGAGGCTGAGGTGAGCAGATCACCTGAGGTCAGGAGTTCGAGACCAGCCTGGCCAACATGGAGAAACCCTGTCTCTACTAAAAATGCAAAAACTAGCTGGGCGTGGTGGCAGGCGCCCAGCTACTTGGGAGGCTGAGGCAGGAGAATTGCTTGAACCCGGGAGGCGGAGGTTGCAGTGAGCCAAGATCGTGCCACTACACTCCAGCCTGGAGAACAAAAGTGAAACTCCGTCTCCAAAAAAAAAAAAAAGGCACTGGTAGATTTGCTCAATGCAAGGTTGCCACAAATCTTCAATTAGTAAAACATGAGTATCTGCAAAGTGCAATAAGGCGAAGGGCAACAAGACAAGGTGCATCTGTGCCTATACCCTCTTCCTTTGCAAGCCCTTGGGGTGACCAACTAGTTGATGTTCTGAGAGACTCAAAAAAAAAAAAAAAAAAAAAAAAGAACCAAAACACTAACACCTGGAAAGGTATTTTAAGAGACAGTTGTTACATAAATACCACGCAGATGAGAAAAGGGAGGAAGCCAGCTGGAGGAGGGAAGGGAGAGATCACGTGTCGTCCATCAGTGAACGTGGTGGGCCGTAAAATAGGCAAGGCCCATGGGGAGGGGAATTTCCTACGGGGGCAAAGTGGTCTAGAGCTCAGGAACCCTGGCAGAGGCTCCCTTTAGCTAAGGAGTTCTCTAAGGGCTTTTCCAAAGCTCTCAGAGACTTGGAGCGTTCTGGACATTGGAGCCCTCAGACCTTGGTTGGTTTGGTCCATTCTCTCCTTTCCCCAGGAGATTGCTGAGGCCTCGGGGAGCCAGGTAACAGGCAAGGCCACCTCCTGCCCCCAGACCAAGCGCTCTGGGTGGAGCTTCACACACTTGCACTCTCATTCCTTGGTCAGCTGCACTCATCAGGCTGAAAGCGGGGTGGGGCTTGGAAGCGCAGGCTCAGGATCCACAGGGCCCAGAGCAGGCATTCGTGGATCTGTGCAGGAGAGAGAGGCCTGCCTTGGCTCCAGGTCAGCACTCCCCAAGAGCCTGAGGGTTTGAGACTTGGTGATTCTTGGTAGATCTGTCTTCCTTCCTCCTAAGCAACCCCACCTTGGCAACATGAGTGCCAAAGGCTGACCTGGAAACTTCTCTGTATCCAAGTGAGCTCATCTATCGATGCTGAGGCTGGCGACTCAGGCACATCCTGGGCTCAGGACAGCTGTGAGTGCAGGCATGCCACACGGTGGGGAGAGACAGATCTAGGCAGGTAAGGGGCAAGAGGAGACACAAAGACTTCTTTCTAGTGGAGAGCAAGAGAAAGGTGTCAAGCTCAGTGGATGCTGCATGACCACTGAGACCCAGAGCTGGGGCCGTCTGAGCCTCAGGGAACAGTGAGAAATTCCACCCGTCCATTAGAGTGGAGACAAAGTTCTCCAGGGCAGCATTGGCCCTGCAGGAGTTCAGAGAGCCGATCTCTTTTACCTCCATCCCCACTCCCATCTCAAGAAGGCAGGTGCTAGTCTCCCGTTTTACAGATAGGAAGATTGGACATGAAACCTTCAAAAGTGATGGAGTCAGGATTCCTGGTGGGTTGGCCACCCATTGCTCTGTGCCCTTGGTGAGTCCCTTCCCCTGTCTGGCCTCCGCTTCCCTATCTGTAAAAGGGGGTGATTAGATTAGGTCATTTCAATGGGATTCTCAGTCTGCAACGCCTTTAACTCTCTGGTGAATGTCAGGTCCAAAGGTTTCCATCTGCAACCTTGATGCTGGGAGAGACTTCTTACAGGATATTCTCCCTAGACCTTTGGGCTCAGCGACTTAAACTCAGTCTGAAGGTCCAGACCACACGCAGGGTTGACGCGGCCCAAAGAGAGCCCCCGAGCCCTCAATGGGGAGTCTCTGGGACCAGCACTACATGGTGGGAAAGCAATTCAGGCCCAAGATGGCCTCGAAGCAGCAGGCCCAGTTGGCCCAGAATGTCACATTCTGAGTGACAGCCATCCCCTCTGGCTGAGTTCAGAGGCAGGGGGTGTGGGGGAGGGGGTGGCTGAGGAAGCAAAGGCAGCAGCAGGGCTAAAATCCAGGGAGGTGGGAAGTAAGGAGTGGGAATTCGGGACCAGTATCCGAGAACACTGAACAATGCACAGAAGTGAAAACAAAAGGCCTGATCCAAGCTGGGAGCAAAGCAGGAAGGCGGTGGAACCTCAATATCAAATCACACTGAAATAACGGGGCAGAATTTCCAAGAATAAATGGTTTGGCGAGAGTATGTCAGATTTTAAATGATTTTAGATCATAATTACTAATGAAAGACTGAACTGCAATTAGTCATCTAAGATTCCAAGACAGAAAACAGAAATAAACACAGCATTCATTTTTTCCTTAAGCTGAAGCAAAGGAATGCCTAGTGACAAAAGGCGCCGCATGCTTGCGTTTCAGAGCCTGCCCTGGGCCCACGAGGCTTCTGGGTCCATGGCTTTAGTCCTCGGTGAGGACAGGGTGGCCTGGTGCCATGCCTCCCTGGCCAGCACTGAGAAAAATGCTGCAGTGGTAGGAGAAATCCAAGCACCGAGCAGAAAATGTCTGCAGAGACTATCCCTGTGCCAAGTGATGTTGCTTTGAGCGGGAGGGCTGCTGGGGAGAGGTGGGCAAGTCACCAACCAGGAGCCATGTGGATGGACGGCAGAGGTTCTTCCTCCCAGTGACATTCCTTTTACTCCAAGGAGGACACAGATGCTCAACAAGGAGAAAATGTTATAAGCTAAAAAAGGGCAGTTTCAAAAGGATGTGAGGAAATAGCTTACATCATAAGAAAACTTTCAATCACCTGGTTCTCACCTCACATCTCTTCCACCAGGACCTCCCCCCACTCAATCCTCTCCACTGGGTTTGCCTCTCTGATGGGATCTGACAGGCTCATCTTTAATTGGTTATTGCCACCGCTATCACCTGCAGCCTCAGAGACAAGGTGGCAGGCACTGCAAACCCACTGAGACCCGCGTGGTCTCCATATCTCCTCCCTAGAGGAGCCCACCCTCCTAAGGCAGTGGTGAAAGCCATGAAAAGGCCTTGGTGCTGTGGAAAGCAGGGGAGGCTGCTTTCATCTAGGTTTGGGGTAAGGGTGGAGGCAACAGAAGCAGCTCCCTCTCCCTGGACCAGGATGGGAGGAAGATCCTGCCTTGCACGGACACCGTGATCACAGTCTACAGAGGGAACCGCCGTACGCAGGGCTGAGGCCGTGTCCCAAGTCACCATCCGGGGACGAGAGTATGTCCCAACAGATGACTGGGGAGTGACTAATAGAAACTCCACTAGCTGAGAATTCATCTGACCTGAGGGAGGAGGGCTTGGGTATCTGGGCTTGTTTTTTTTTTTCCCCTCCCAAGCAGAAAATGATACAGGGGTGAGAGGATCAGATTGGCCCTAGGCCAGAGTGATGAGCCCCCATGGCCCACTGTCGCGTTCCCTGGCAGGGTGATGAGCCCCCACAGCCCCTTGTCCCCTTCCCTGGCGGGGTGATGAATGCCCATAGCCCCTGTCCCATTCCCTGGCAGGGTGGTGAGCCCCCATGGCTCCCTGTCCCCTTCCCTGGCAGGGTGACGAACCCCCACGGCCCCCTATCCCCTTCCCTGGTGGGGTGAAAAGCCCCAAGGCCCCCATCCCCTTCTCTGGCAGGGTGACAAGCCCCCACGGCCCCCTGTCCCCTTCCCTGGCAGGGTGACGAGTCCCCCACGGCCCCCTGTCTTGTTCCCTGGTGCTCCCAAGGGCTGAGGCTGTGCCTTTCTTTGTTCATCTGTAACCCTGGGATGCTGGCAGGGAAGCTCTGGGCTGAAGGGCTAAGTGATGGTGGTGAATTTGGGCCCCAGAAAGGGGCTTCCCACAGCAGAGGGGGTGCTGCTGTCTGGACCTGTGTGGCCCCCATCTCTTGGCATCTGTCATGTCAGCACGCTGGACTCGGTGCCCCAGACCACCCGGGGTGGCCGTTTCAGCTTCGGCGTCAGGCCTTAGGGCCTGATGTCTAGCCTAGAGGGCAAACTCCTCTGGGGAGGAGGGCGAGAGACAGCACAGGGGTCTGGCCCAGGAAAAGTGCAAATCCTTATAAATCATCATTTTGGTTTCTGGTTGGGAACTCAGTCTGTCAAGAGCGTGATTAATGTGAGTCTGTTTCTCAGAGGGGGATCCTCTCTGAGTGAACTGAGAGAACAGAAGGGCCAGGCCTTGGAGTCCTGTGAAGCCAACAGACACCTGAGCCTGGACACACCTGCGCCTGGACACGTCTGCGCCTGAACACACCTGCGCCTGGACACGCCTGCGCCTGGACACGCCTGCGCCTGGACACGCCTGCACCTGAACACGCCTGTGCCTGGACACGTCTGTGCCTGGACACGTCTGCTCCCGGACATTACTGTGCCTGGACATTACTGCGCCTGCACACGCCTGCGCCCGGACATTACTGCGCCTGCACACGCCTGCGCCCGGACATTACTGCGCCTGCACACGCCTGCGCCTGGACATGCCTGCACAGGGACATCACTGCCCTCAGGCAGGTGCCTGCTCCCTGAGCCTCTCTCAGCTGTCATTGCTCATGTGGACAGACAGCAAGCAGCCAGGAACACACATGTGGCCAGGGGAGACTCTGCAGGCTCCAGTAGGGCACTGTTCCACAGCAGTCCCTGTGAAAGGATAGTGACGCCCATGCCTCCCAAATGGGGTACAGAGTCTGACAAGGAAGAGTGTGCTTGGGGACAACAGGGCTGAGTGTATGAACTCAGGGCTGGTGGTGACTGCCTCCACCAAGGGCCCTCAAGCACAGGCTCTCCCCCAGCCTGTTCCCATGTTCAGCCCGGAGCGAGCACTGCAGATCAGCCTGGGGACCTGGCTGGGCCCAGCACACTGAGTGACAGCCCCACTTACAGCCTAACTGGGCCTCCATGCGGTCCGGCTTGTAATACACTGACATCCCGCTGTGCTGGAAGGTTCCATTAATCAGCCTGACCAAGCCTCGTGGTCTCATGTCAAATCACATGGCTGCATCATCCAATCCTGCCTCAAAGTCATTTCCCGCACTCATGGTAAGCAAAGGCTGTACCAAGACCAAGCCAGCAAACACTCAAAGCCCTGCACCAAGGCAGGAGCCCTGGCTGGAGAGAAACAACTACTTCTGATGACCTCTGCTCAAAATCCATGTAAGGGAAACCACTTGGGGCTCTGGGGGCCTCTTGTCTGGAAGATGGGATCAGGACACCTGACTGGTCTGCTTACAGGTGTTGCTCTCCTCTCTCCTGCCCCCCCCTGCCGCCCACCACCTGCCCCACACCTGGTCAGTGCAGGCCACTGAGCTGCCTCAGGCATGGGGCCTCCCCTTGAGGAGCTTCCAGTCAAAGGCAGATCTGCAAGCAAAGACTTCCCTGTTGGTTCACCCAAGGCTTCAAGAGAGGAAAGTCAGGGGCTGAGGACCCCTCTATGGGGTGGTGGTGGTCAAGAAAGGCTTCTCAGAGGAGGAGACACTTGAGCCAGGCTGCCCTCCAGGCTGGGGACCCACTCTCACCCTGGCCATGGGAAGGGACCATCTCTCCCGCACAGGGAGGCCTAGTTCAGGGCCCTCCGAGACCCACCAGAAGCAACGCTTTCTATCTCCGCCTGGGAACAAATCACCGCAGGGGCCTCCACCAGTGCACTCTCCCACCCTTTCCCACCTCAAAAACCCGGGCCCTGGCTCCGCAGAAACAGGTAGCAAGTCACACTCAAAAGTGAAGCATCGTGCTCACGGCCGACCACGCGCCGAGATATATTCTCATTTCGGCTCCTTCAACCAGTGAAAGTCAGTCACGCTGGTGCAGAAAGGGAAGCTCCACGGGGCCAGGAGATGACTCACTCACTGTCAAACAGACACAAAGGAGCTCCCAGCCCAGGCGCGACCTGGATTACAGAGAATGACAGCGACCCTCAGAGCTGATATTTGCGGAGTGCGAGGCACCCTGCTAACTCATGTAACCCACACGGCAATGCCACCGGGCACTGTTATTACCCCCATTTCACTGTCGAGAAAAATGGAAGCACAGAGAGATGAAGGGACTTATCTCAGGGTACGCAGTTAGTAAGCGACACAGCTGGGACTGGAATCCAGGCAGCTGGCGCCAGCACCGTGCTCCTGATCTTTACACTGTCCTGTCACCGAAGCTCTGGACTCCTAAGGGACCACACCAACATACGATCTCACGACTTTCTTGTTCTGCTTCTGCTCCTAACTTACAAGTGACCTGGGGCAGGTCACCAAGAGCAGGGTCCCCATTAGTAAACAAGAAAGTCCCTTCTCACTGTGTACTAGGAGAGCACACACAGCAGACACGGCATATGAGGCTTCAAAGTTCTTTGTAGAGAAAAGTTATCCTTATGCCAAGTATCAATAATTGTTGAAAGAGCTTCACACAGCTACCAAAGAGGCTAAAACTCTCAAGAAGCTATCAAGAAGTGTGTGTCACTGGACAGAAGACAGAGCAAAGATTGAAGACGAAGTGTCCAGTAGGAGGCATCCAGTAGGAGGCACTACTTTGTCCTCGGCACTGTGAATTGGAACTGCAGTAATAGCGAGTAAAGGGAACAGAGAAATGAGGGCCTGTGCACTTTTCAGGTCCTCTCAACAAGCATGGGAAGACGGGGCACTACATACTTCATACGCCTTGCTCTAGAGGAAAATAAAGTTATTCTCCTCAATTTGGAAAGCATTTTTTAATTATGAAAGAAAACAAGATACAATGAACAGATGAAAGGGCCTTCTCACTAGACTCATGAAGTTTTGTTTCCTGCCAGTGATTCTTTCTAGGTATGGAAAGAAAACTGATACTTCGGATGAAAGAGATCCACCTCTAAAGATGGCCATTTGAAAGGGGAAGGGTATTTCAAGTCTATTTCATCAGTTTAATTGTGCCTGGGCCTTATCCAGAGGAACAGAAGGGATCAAAAGATGTCTCTTGAAGACGTTTCTCCAAGGGAAAACTGCAGATGTGCTGACGCGTGAGCCTGTCCGGCCTGTCTGGATCCTGGGTGGCCCTCACTAGGCTGATGGATAAACTGCACAGACACACAGGCACTGAGCGCCAGTCTCCGGAGCAGCCCTGGGAAGTTCATCACCTTCATGCTGAATCTCTCCTCCCGCAGGGGCACAAACTGGAAAACATGGTGCTAACTAAGATAAGAAAATAGGAGACAGCAATTTTCCCCAAATCTCAGTGAACAGATGGACAATTTAAAATATGGGAGAGAGAGAAAAACACCAGTGTTTTATAATTCAGCAGTGCCAGGCAAGCCGAAGCTCACCTCTTTCCCTCTCTGCCATGTCTTCCAGCTCATCACGCGCAATGGAAGAGATGTTTCCACACAGTAAACAAGCATGTAAGCCGGAAGACAGTTTAAAGAAAGTTCCGACTTCAGGTCCCTCTTTGAACTTCAGAAGAGCCGCCTTCTCAGAGTGGTGTCGTTAGTCAGCAGTGCCATTAGTCAGCCTTTGGAGCTGTTAAAACAACTGAACATGTAGTCATAATCCATAAGACATATCCACTGCACCTCACATCGTGGGGCCGTCTCCCAAACCTACCATCAATCTGCTGTGCCTTCGGGTATTTCATAAGAAAATGCAGTTTTCAAACAGCTCAGCCAATCTCTGCAAGTCTTCTGCTACTAATGTAGTCCCTTGAAATAGAACGGCAGCACCACTCCTCAAGTTTTTATATTTGATGTTATTCCAGATTTCTGATGTTTCAGAAAACAGAAGATCATAGAGGAACTCCTCAAAGGCAGCCTGTATATGAAACCTTTAGCCCGCAACCATCTTGATTGAACTGAGAGGTTTTCTTGTCTCACAATCCGTCCACAGAAGACAAATGAGCACTTTTGGGCCCACCATGCCCGGAACAAAAAGCCTGTTCTATTATTAGATTGACCCCTTATGGTAACCTGAAAAATGTGTTTTTCCGCCAAGCAGCACTCCTGATCCAAGCTCCCTGCCAAATGCTTCCCACGTTCCACTCCACTCCAACCCACCACCCCTAGGACCCCTCCAGATGAGGCACATGGCCCCCAGCACACTCTTTGGGCCAACTGCCTCGGCCCAGCCCCTAGTCACTGCCCGTCTCTCCTCCCCATCACTTTCACCTTCTGCTTGGTGGGCTTCACAGTGGTCTTTTATCACTATTTCCTTGGGGAGGGGGCAGGGGGTGGGGGGGGGGGGTGCGTGAAACACAGCGCCTCTGCTATCTTCTCACAGAGGGCTGATGGCTTTCTGTACCTTTCCAGGCCCTCAGCCTTGTCTTGGAAACTTCATTTAAGGGGATGGCCCCTTCCTGCTTTTAATCTAGATTTCATCACTTCTCAGCATCGGCTGTGAAATATCATGGCCTCTGTCCTAGGCCTGGGGAACGCTCAGTCTGCAGGTGGATGCAGCAGTTCTCCCCCTTCCCCCTGCGGGGTGGGGGCTCCATCTCACTGCTGTCCCCTGATGCCCTTTCCATGGTTCTCAGTGCACACTCCCTCTCTGGCTCACGGTCCCTCTCCGGCTCACGGTCCCTCTCCTGCTCACGGTCCCTCTCCGGCTCACGGTCCCTCTCTGGCTCACGATCCCTCTCTGACTCACGGTTCCTCTCCTGCTCACGGTCCCTCTCCGGCTCACGGTCCCTCTCCTGCTCACGGTCCCTCTCGGGCTCACGGTCCCTCTCTGGCTCACGGTTCCTCTCTGGCTCATAGGCCTCTCCAAAGCTGCCTCACTCCACTTCACTCCACTTGCTGTCCACTCCACCAAGCCCTGGCTGACCCCCGCCATCTGCTTCTGCTTCACACCTTTTCTCAACCTGTCAAAGGGACTGGAGGCGGACCCGAGCCTCCTGCTAATATTCTCCAGCACGCATTTGTTCCCCAGCAACACTTCCCATCCCGGCCTTATCAGCTCCCCTCCACACAACCTCCTTGGCTCCCTTCCATGTTCTTCTCTCTCCTGAAAGCCCTTGTTCCCTTCTTACTTTCCAATCTCACACTTGCCCTTGAAAGCTTAGGCTGACATTATCAGAGGGCAACCAGATGTCCCTGTTTGCACAGCCTGTCCCTGTCCTGGTGATTTTGTCCTTGGCCTGGGAATGACCGTCCAGGGATGCTGGTTCTCTGCTCCTCAGTCCACCATGAGCCACGCTTCTCTCCTCTCCCCACCCCAGAACATGGAATAACTGCTTTGGAAAAAGTTGCTCTATGCTTCGTTAATTCATTTTGCATACTGGGAGCTAAAGGCTTTTTAACATAGCACACGAATAAATGTAAATTTATACACTATGCAAAAATAATATAAAAATATGCCTTTAGATTTTCTGGAAAAAGTCTGGTCAGTCTATGAATTCCTCCCCTTGTCAACAACATTACTTGGTAACTCCTTATCCCTCTAGCATGCTGCTTCCTTAATACCTGCCCATCCTCAGCAATCTCTGCCTCCCTTGTCTTGTGCTAACTCATTATTGCTGATAAACACATGATTTCTCTGCTCCCTTCTCACTACACATGAATTTAAACACAAACATGAAGGCTAAGTTATTAGAAGATCGTACGATTCCTCTGGGGTTGAATTTACATTTCTCTTGTCAAGTCTGTCCTCCGATTTACCGTTCATGAATACTAAAGTCACTCTTGCTTTTTAACAATACTAACAGGCTTGCATTTCTGCTTAAGCCGGAGCCCTCCTGCCAGCTGGTGATCTGGCATCTGCTGCCACTTACAACTCCTGGCATAACTGTCCTCTGCCGTCACAGCAGCCACCTGACCACCACCTGTGACACAGACGAGGCTTCCTTCTTAACAGCCCTCACTGACTGCTTGTCCGCCAGCTCCTTGCCTTCCTCTCTGAGCATCAGGGCTGCTGCAAGCACACTTTCCATCCTCTCCCATGACCCACGACCTGCCTCACGCTTGGCTCCTTCCCTTGGAGCCTCCGTGTTTGGCTCTTTGATGCTCCCTAGGGCTCTGTTCTTTAAACTCCTTCTAGTCTTGACCTTCTGACCCTGGCCTCCCTGGCCGCCCCCCTTGCCACTCTCCCTGCGTGCCAGGCAACTGTCAACGCTCAGCTCTGTTTCCGCTGCCCTCTGCCACACAGGTCAGGGGCCCTGCCTCCTCCCTGGGGCTTGACCTGGTAAGACAGCCTCTCCTCTCCCCGCTGGCACCTTCCTCTTAACTCAGGGACTTGCAAACCAATCCACCTTCCGTGAGGGCAGAGACAGAGCCTTTTGTGACTTAGCAAGAGATGTCAGTTCTTGGGTTTTAATCTGTCTCTATGATGTATTGGTGCGAATATTATCCCCATTTATATAGCTGAGGAAAATGAGGCACCGAGAGGGTGAATAACCTGTCCAAGGCCCCACAGCGAATAAGAGCCAGAGCTGTGATTCTAACCCAGGCCAGCCTGGCTCTGGGGCCTCCTCCTGGGCCTCTAGAGTATACACGAAGGCCCCTTCCTCCCTTCCTCTATCCAAGGCCACAGAAACACAGCTTTCCTGTGCAGCTTGTAGGGAAGAGGACAGAGAGGGAGTGTGACATCTCAGGGCTGAAGAGCCTATGGGGTCCAGGGGCTGCCCCTCCACAGGCACAAGAGGGTCCTGCGGCACCAGTGGGAGGGGGACGCGCCCTTGGCTGCATGGGGCTCCCCCTGGCTGTGGGCTGGGCTCTTGGGGGCAGGCTGGGGAGAACACAGGCTGGGTGCATCATTTAGAAAATCACCAAGAAGGCGTGTTCGAACTACCTTCGGGAGCCACACTGAGCAGTCACTGGGCAAAGTTTCTGACTGCAAGACAAATCTGTAGTCCCGCTCTTCTCAACCTGCCTCCAATCCGGATGGCTTTTCACTGTCTCAGGATCCACTGAGAGAGCTTTTAAGAGTTTATTATGATGACCCCTCTCTACTGGCAAGACCTCCAAAGCAGCTCATGTCTCTGAGCCTCGTAAGGCGCAGCCATTGCTGATGGACCCCGCAGGCGGGGCTCACCACGGCCCTGGTCTCGCTCACCAGCTCCCTCGTGCCAGGTCAACTGCTCGCTCCTTTCAGAAAGGAAAGCGCCTGGCATGTGTCAGGCATCTCAGGTGTCTTGAAAAGCTCCAAAGGTGAAACAGAAAACTCTCCTGGTGCGATTTTCCTATTTGATCTTTTGTCTCATGTGTTCCCCTTGGGGATGAACGAGAAATACTTTCCTGAATGATTCATAGGCCCTGAGGTGGAAACATGTAGCCTGTTTTTAATAAAAAGGCTGGGATGTGGCGGGGATTGTACCTCTTCTGGATGCTGTCAGCAAAAGCACAGAGACCTGACAAGCTCTTTACAAATTCCTCTTCTAATAGTGAGACAGAAATGAAAAGCCACGTCATATTTTTAATCAAACAGACTAACATTTGGATAATATGTAAAATTATGTATAAATCTGTATGGGGCTACAGAAAACTCACAAAGAGAAGCTGGAAAAAATTAAGTAGCTCTAATTATGGTAGGGTTTGATTTCTTTTTAAAACTGAAAATGACTGTCTTCAGTTTCCTATTTCATGAGCACCTACTAGGTGCCAGGAACTCTGCTAGGATTATTATGTAAATCAGTTCATTCTTTCTCAACATCCCACTGGGGTAGGAGGCCAATCCACCGAAACACACCAAGGCGCCTAAAGGTTACATGACAAGTCCGAGCTTCCCCAGGAGTCAGGACCAGGGCTTAGTTCGAGTGCACATGTAACTCATAAGTAGACACTCTTTCCACGGGGCCTAATTCCCAGTGCGTCAGCATTCTTCTGCTGGAAACCAGCAGTTAGTGCCCAGCCCCTTCTACATTTTGCAACATTACTATGAGAAATGGCAAGATAATGAAGGCTTTGGGATGCTTTGGGGAACATTTTACTTATTAGTTACAAAACCACATCCTATTAGTCTTGGACAGACACAGCCTGTCTAGTCAAATGCCTTCATTTTGCAGAAAGGACACTGAGGTGCTGAGAGCTTAGGGGCCTTTCCTGAGGTTAAAGAGCAAGCAGCTGATGTTGCCGGGACCAGAACTGTGTCCTCAGACTCCCTGTCTCTTTCCATATCACACTCTTCTATATCACACACCACCACCTGGTTATGGGTGCTAAGCCTCCACGGGTACAGACACAAAGGGCCCTGAGCTTTATAATAAAAGGCTCTTCTTTCCTGCAGTTCATGACATCAGCGATGTCTACTGCTAGAAATGAAACAACAGTTCAGAACTAAAGCCCAGCATGCAGGCCCAGAGAAGGCGGCACAGCTTTTCACAAGCTCCTCAGACCTTGGTAACTTGTGAGTTTCAATTCAGACCCTCACAGGAAGATGACAGAGGACTGGTGAGGCAGCTGCACTAACATACGTTCATAACAGACAGAACCGCCTGAGCGAGCAGTCTCCCCTCCTAACTGAAACCGACACGGCCAGGTGGCTGGCTCCAGGGTCTCTCAAGAATGATCCATGGCAAGGGGTGGGGGCAGCAGGGCAACCCCAGGCTTCTGGCCCAGGCTATAGATGAAGGATGTGTGCTCGTGGTGTGCCGCCACACCCCCGCACAGCGTGGACACTGGGGTGGCTCATCTGCCTCCCACCTCTCAGGGCAACACGGCCAAACACTCCCGCTGGTAGGATGCTCCCTCCCAGCCAACGGCCTCAGAGACATGCTGGAGTCTCAGGCTCCCTTAAGGGAAGAGAGCCTCTCAGTTTGTAAAGTGTTCTGATCCTTGTCCTGAAGTCTCCCCGGGATGTGGAAATCCCCAAAGGTGGCTACTGCAAGCAGCGCAGAGGCTGAGATAGCAGCCGCAAAGCCCCATGGCCACAAGAATATCTTTATCAAATCCAGAGCCACAGGGTGGCTTAGACCGCTGGCCAGGAGACCACAGCACCTAACAGGACATCCGATATGGCTGCTGAGGCTATGCACAGCCAACTCTGGGGGCGCCATTTGCACAAACTATGGTAGAAACAGTGCTCCCTGGCTTCAGGCCATGTGACAGCCTGGCAAGCTAACTGCATGGGGCCTTTGGAAGCAGAAGAGGGTGTGAGGGTCATGTACTACCTGCTGCTTCCAAGGGCTGTCCCCCTGCCAGAGTGGGGGCCGCAGCCGGGCCCGCGGACTCACCAGTCGCTGCATGCTCTTCACGTGGGTGGGGCTGATGGCTAAGGCCTCTTCATACCACCGCCGCGCCTCGTCCATGCTGCCGCGGAGCTCGGCAATCTGGCCGCGCATGTAGAGGACGTTGTGGGACATTGGGAAGAGGTTGGCAGCTTCTTGGGTACAGGCTGTGGCTTCTGCAGGCTTCCCGATGCCGATGTAGACTTCAGCTGTGAGGAGAGAGCAACGGCACACGCTTTCCTGGTGCCCCTCTGAGGCCCTGCGAGCGGCCACCACTCTGATGTTCATGTTTCCCGCACAGGAGTCTGGAGGGGCCCGGAGCCGGCGGATCCCTGCTCCGAGTGGAAACGGCTGCCGCCGACAGCCCCTCCTGCCCACTCCTACACAGGGACTGGAGTCACTTGTGTTGCAGGCCTTGCAGGGCAGGCATAGGTCACCACCAGGCAGGGGGCAGTGAGGCCTGCCTGGTCCCTGCCCCAACCTCTGAGGACACCCACCCTCAGGGCCCACACGGGGCTCCTCAGTGTCTGGACAGAGCCTGGCCTGGTCCTACCCTTGGCTTTGATCCCCATAGAAAAAGGGCCAGAATGCACATGGGGACAAGCAGGCCAGAGGCACACAGACCCTCAGAGGGCAACAGCTCTGCCCTCTGACCCACTCTCCTGATGCCAAGAAGTATGATGGGGCTGTGGGCTGCGGCTATCATGTTCACAGCGTGATGCAAGATGGCTGCCCTGCCAGACCTGGCCCCTGAGCTCATCTCTGACCAGGGAAAGTTGGTGCACCCTGTAAAACTCTTATCTGTGTCACAATGACAAAGCCCTTTGACAAGCCAAGCTATTGCTTTTAAAGCAAGCAGGAAAATGACCCTCCCACTGACCCCAGGCCTCAACTCTCTCACCTCTACATGGAGCCAAACCCCTCTGCAGCCCTGGCCTCCCTGAAGAGCCCTTTTGAGTGTTTCCAAGGGCGGCCTCCCTGCCTCCCAGGTGCACACCTGTCGAATATCCAGGGGGAATGCGTCACCTGGCCCCAGGGCCTCTTCTCCTGAGGTCTTGCCAATGGAGGCACCACCATCTTTCTAGTCAGCTGGGCCGGAGGCTTCAGGGACATCTGAATCGCCCCCACCCGTCTCCAGGGCCAGCAGGGCCACATGGTCAAGTTTGCAGCCCAGAGCCTCACGCAGGGGCCACCTGCTCACGGACCCCTTCTCCCACCTGCAGGCCAGACCCTTCCTTAGCACTCTTGCCTTGACCACTGGCATACTCTGAAGTAAAAGAGGTTTGCACCCCTATCTCCCAGTTATGTGTATGTTTGTATGAATTAATATATTACATGTCATATAATCCACAACAGCACACAAAATAGAAATGTTAAAAGAACAAAAATTAAAAAGAAAGTTTAGGCAGGGTGTGGTGGCTCGCGCCTGTAATCCTAGCACTTTGGGAGGTCAAGGTGGGCAGATAGCTTGAGGTCAGGAGTTCAAAACCAGCCTGCCCAACATGGTGAAACCCCGTCTCTACCAAAAATACAAAAAATTAGCCAGGCGTGGTGTTGCACACCTGTAATCCCAACTACTAGGGAGGCTGAGGCAGGAGAATCACTTGAACCTGGGAGGTGGAGGTTGCAGTGAGCCAAGATCACACCACTGCACTCCAGCCTGGGTGACAGAGCAAGGCTCCGTCTCAAAAAACAAAACAAAACAACAACAACAAAATAAAGTAGAAAGAAAGTTTTACTATTTTCTTTGTGCACCTTACCACATCATCTCCTGGAGCCCACTTTGGAAACAGACTCAATTATGCGGAGACTCCCCTCCCTGCCTCCCGCCCTGGCCATGAGCCTGGCATCCACAGCTGCTGCCAGCTTAACCCTGAGGCCACCCTCTGGGGCGGCAGCCACCTGCTCCAAAGCCCTTCTGCCTTGGGGCTTATGGCTTCTACCCCCGCCCATTAGGCAGCCAGGCCGAGGCCCTGTACTCTGATTTTCCATCTGTGTGCACCCACTGGAACGTGGGCTATAAGCGACATGAGGGCAGGGATGGTGTCTGTGCTGCCCACTGCTGTGTCCCCAGGGACTAGAACAGTGCCTGGCACATAGTCAGAGCTCACTGAATCGCTGAATGGATGAATGGTGGATGAATGGTAACTAACAATAATAGCAGCCAACATTCATTAAACATGTGCTTTGTACCTGGAGGCCTTCTCAGTTCTCATTTTATCTGCATGGTGATCCAGTAGGTACTATTATTCTATCCCCATTGTCCAGATGAGGAAACTGAGGTGCAGAAAGTATAAATACCCTGCCCGAGTTCTCAGGGCAAACTGGAGGCAGAGCTGGGATTAGAACCCCAGTCACCTGGCTGAGAACCTGTGCTTGCAGCCCCCACAGAGAACAGCATCTCCTCTGGCCCAGGGTGACATCCGACTCCTTTGCAGGCCTTGGGAGCCGGGCGCAGTGCCCTTATCTGCTTCCTACCGCCTCCCCAAACCCCCAGGCTCTGGCCTTGCTAGTGCTGCTTCTGCACACACAGTGGGTGTCCCCATCTCCTGTCGATTCTGTGGCTTTTGCCTGTAAAGCCGTCACTCCAGCCTCCTTCAGGGCCCAGATGGATCCCGCCATCCCAGGGAGCTCTCTGGCCACCCGCCTCAGCTGAAAGGAAAGCCCAGCCTCGGCAGCTCCTGATAGCCGGGTCCCTGTAAGTACTTTTGTGAGGTCTCGGGTATGCCTGGGATAGTACACTCCCAGGGCAGGCGCTGGGGCAGATCCACCTTTCCGGCTCCCAGCTTCAGGCCTAGGGGCGGGGAAATGGCTGGTGCATATCTCATGGCTGTGGTTAGTGGCAATGCCACTGCCCTTTGACCTCAATCAGCCTGGCCGGTCCCTCCCTCGAACACCTCACTTCCCTGGTGATGATATTTGCACCAATGACTGACTCCCCAGGCCTTCTCTCCCCAAGGGAAGGCCCTGGAAAAAGCGGGCCTCGCCTGGCCCAGATGCACACAGTACCTTCTGTCTGTCCTTGCGCCTGCCAGTCCCTCCTCACCAGAGATGACGGGGCCCAGGGGCTTGTGGAGGGGCATACTGGGTGACTCCTGCAGACACAGAAACTCGGGCAATGCCAGCACCACGCACTGAGCCCTGAAGGTGAGCGCCCAGCCACACCTGCCTCCCGATCTCAGGAGACTCAACTCAGAAGGTACCTCCTGAACTTCTGTACACACAGGGGACTCTACAGGGACAAAGAAGACATTTCTCTGTCCTTTAGTTTGGACCAGGCAAAATCTCTCCCTTCTGGGAGACAAACACCCTCCTAATGACACTGTCGGGGTATCTGATGCCTTTCAGGAACACAATTCCCTCGACGCCCTCACCAAAGACTTGAAGATGTGCCCACTGCAGTTTTGGGTTCTCGAGCGTGGCAGCAACACGGGGGAGCAGGACAGAGCATCGCTCTCATTGCACGCCTGGCTCCTGCCTCGCTGACAAGCTGGGAGTGGCTTCACTTCCAAGATCCCAGTCCTGGAGATGCTGTGGGCTGGTGAGGCCGCCCAGCCTCTCCCACTTAGAGCATTATGAACAAAGGCCGACATGGGAGAGCAGGGATGAATGTGTCCAGAACAAGAATCAACGTAGGGAAAGCGGTAAATGCCAATAAGACTGTGTGCATGTCATTCTGCTCTCCAGGGGTCCTCCGTGAGACCAAATGTGATTCCAAGCATCTCACTGGTCACTGAGCCTGCATAAGCCTCAGGTCTGATGCAGACAGGTCAGTGATGTGATGGGGAAATGGGAGACGCAGACGGAACCAAGTCAGGATCAAGACAGTAAGGGAAAGAATCCAGGCCCCATTGCACTTTTCAGTGCTGTGGAAGTTGCTGGAGGAAACCTATGGCTCTGATAAGGCCTGTGACCCTGACAGATGTGGCAGGAAAATGCACAGCCTAGGGTTGCTCCCAAATCCCTCCGTTTTCAGCTCAAAAGCAAGGACTGAAGCCACAATGTCCTGCAGCGATTTTCAAACCATTTTCACCAGTGGAGGCTGTTTCTTCCAAAGAGACCTTACCCCAGGATACAAAAGACTCCTAAGAGTGGGCAGTGTGGCTACCTCTTGTTTGCCCCCGTCTCTGCCTCCGAGGCACCACTGGGAACACTAGGGTTTCCAATTTGTAAGCCACAGTGTCATGAGAACATGGAGGACTTGGTTCCTGGCCCTGGGCCTCGTGTGTGGCCTTGGGCAAGTCGGTCACCTTCTCTGGGCCTGTCCACCTTTCAGGTGGCGGGCCTGCACCTGGCCCACAGCTCTCCCAGGGCAGTGGCAGGCATCAGACAACACAAGAGTGGCAGGGGTCAAGACAAGGCCGTGCCAAGAGATCAACCCTAGGCTGAGCATTTTCTGTCAGGAGCACAGGCCTTATACCAGTACTATGGGTTTCCTACAGCAACTTCCATTCACCAGGAAGCCTGGAGCCCAAAGCGAGTCACGAATGGTGAGGGTAACTCTTAGTCAAGCCTAAGCCCTCTTGGAGACCGCAGGGTGAGCAAGCTGAGGTGCAAAGACATAACTGGACTCATTCGAGCCTTGCAGCAGCTCTATTTCGGGCAATAGGCATTCCGTCTCTAAGAGGAAATTACACTTAGGCTTCAGGGATGAAGCTTTAGTGGTGGGGTTTCAGACACCAACCAGGTAGTCTGAGATGGAGTTGGACAGGAAAAGGAAGGGATTACTAAGGTTTCCCACCACCCCTGAGATCACCCCAGGATGTAGCCTTCTTGCCTAGGCATGTGGCTGGGCCTCTAGCATAGAACGAGGCCACAAGTATTGACTATGAACCTGCACTACTTGACAAACCTTCTTTCCTGGGAGTCCATAGCCCAAACAAGGACCACATTTTCCAGCCAGCCTCCCCAGTAGCAGAGCTTGGGATCTGATCTCCATCTGCCTCCCTCCTCTTCATTGGTTTGGAACTCAGGAAGAAAAGAATATCATTTATACTTTCCCAAAGCCCCCCACACAGAAACTGTATGGCTTTCTCACTAAACTACAGACAACTCCTAGCCACACTCATCTCTGTATCCCTCAGCAGAGGATCGAGAGGCCGGTCCCCTAGAACACAACTTAGTAGGTGCTTAAGAAAAGTCTGCAGATTAATGAATGCTGGGTGTGGTCAGAGCAGGGCAGCCATTTCTGTGGCACAGGTCAATGAAGACAGGTGAAGGCCAGGGAAGCAACAGCAAATGAAATCTCCCTGTTCCTTTCACCAAGGAGTAAATTCAATTTAAAAAAAAGTAAAGGGCCTTGTGAGCTTATTAAGAGATACAAGAACTGGTACCAAAGGAACAGAAGCACAGCAAAGCAGGCTCTGGGAGCTCAGTGCCATCAGCTGCCAACGAGAACTCAATGCCATCAGCTGCAACAAGAAAGCAAGAAAATGCTCTTCAGCGCAAGGTCGGCACTCCAGCTGCAGGGCAGGGTCTGGAAGGTCACTCTCTGAAGAGGTTCCAGGGACAGACATTCTGTCCTGGCTGCTGGTGGCTGACTGCCTCTCACCAAAGGGGCGTGGATACTTCCTACCTCATTTTGAGAGCTCCACGAGCTCTGAATGTCCTCTTAGGAACCCCTTGGTTGGTCCCTGCTATTGGGTTACTATGAAAAATGCTGTGGATAAAATCTCCCCACCGTGTACAAAGCTTATTTGGCATGAACAGAGCCCAAATGCTTTTGCTTGGCATTCAAAATTAGGGCCCTGCCGCCTTTCCAACCTCCTCTTTTGCCCCAAATGCCTTTCAGCTTCCCTCTGCCCAGGACCCCCCAGAAACCCAGGGCAAGCACTTTTCACCCTCCCATTCTTCCTCCACCCTGTGTGTGCTCTGGGACAACCCTCAGCCCCATCTGCCCTGTCACAGTGAGCCACAAGTGTGCCGGCCCTCCTGGAGGGCTGGGTCAAGCCTGTTCCTTCCTCGCACCCTAACTCTGCCTTGCGCACAGAGGGATTCCCGGAACAGTTTGCTGAACCAGACTCGAGATGTGATCCGAAAAGGGCCGAGCTACACTGTGAAGGTTTCTTTCTCAGCGTGAAGTGGTGTTCCTGGCTGGGGGACCTGGTGCTAGATGCACCCAGAAGCTCACGCAGGTCTAGTTTCCTCATTCATTCATTCATCCATCAAATGCTTGTCAAGCCCCTGCTTCATGTCAGCTGCAAGGGGCTTGCCCTGGGCTTGGCTGTGCAGGGTGTGCACAGACACTGGGCTGAGAGGGCTGACAACCAGCCTGGGCCCCACTGCAGGCCATGCGTGCCTGGACAGGGCTGCACCAACCCCAAGGAATGCAAGGAAGCCCTTTCCTTCTCACAAAGGCGCCTTCCACTGGCCAAGGCTGCTCCCTCTGGGGGCTTAGTCTACTCAGAAGGGACATCTTTTGGAAACGCACACAAAGGAGCAGTTCAATGCCCCGAGATCTTCTACCTCACCTGCGCCTGGCAGAGAAATGTGACGGAGAGGACCCACGGCGGTAGGTACCTCCCAACCTCGCAGCTCAAGCCAGCAGGCTCCCTGACCCCTCCAAACCATGTCCTTTACCCCGACCCTGCCCCCCTAAAGAGAGATGCTGTGGAGGGCCGAGGGGTGCCCACTGATCGCAGGGTGTCTGCTAGCACAGAGGATGCTCCTGGAGCCCACCTTCTTCTTCACATAAAAATCAGCACAAGGGCCAAGCAGAAAGGGATCCTGTGTCCTGATGGGTCTCCTGTCACCCTTCCAAGCCCTCAAGGCCTAGAGAGGCCTTCAGCTTTGTCAGCTCTCACTGGACTTAGCCTTGATTCTTTCTTTGTCTGAGGAGGGTTAGCAAGTGAAAGGAGGAAGTGATTTTGTCTCCAGGTGCCGTCCTGCCATGGGCTTCTCTGGGCCAGGCCCCATGCTGGGACCTGAAACCCTGAAATTGAGCAGAGCCCAGGCTGTGGCCTCACTAAGGGCCCAGCCGAATGTCTTTGCCAGGATGGGGCTGTGCAACTGCCATTAGTTTCTGAGTCTGCGTCCGGCTATGTCAGTTTGTCGAGAGAGATCCCCTCTTCAGGGGCCCCGTGGCAAAGCAGGATGAGCTCCTCCTCCCCAAGCTGCAGCAGTGACAGGCACTAGCCCTTCCCGGCCTCAGCCCCGCTGTTCTGACTCCTGACCCTTCCCCTCGGCTGCCTTGACAAATCATTCAGAGAGAAGTCAAAAGCCAGCCAAGTGGACCCCAAGCCTCTTCTGGCCACCAAACCAACAACTCGTCTGTGTCCTCTGTTCCATCCACTCTGCGTCTCTTCTGCCGTTGTCGCTGAGAGCCAACCCCTCTGCCTGTGGTCTGGACCCCACCACACTCTTGCTGGAGGCATTCATTTCACCTCCACACATCCTCTCTTCTGGATGCCGAGAGCCTCATTTTTACCTGATCATCCCTGTTGGCAATCAACGTGCTCCAATAGGCTTCAGCCTCTTGTCCCCACGCAGCTCCGCACACCCAATCAACGTGCTCCAATGGGCTTCGGCCTCTTCAGTCCCCACGCAGCTCCGCACACCCAATCAACGTGCTCCAATGGGCTTCGGCCTCTGCAGTCCCCACGCAGCTCTGCACACCCAATCAACGTGCTCCAATGGGCTTCAGCCTCTTGTCCCCACGCAGTTCCGCACACCCAATCAACGTGCTCCAATGGGCTTCGGCCTCTTCAGTCCCCACGCAGCTCCGCACACCCAATCAACATGCTCCAATGGGCTTCGGCCTCTTCAGTCCCTACGCAGCTCCGCACACCCAATCAACGTGCTCCAATGGGCTTTGGCCTCTGCAGTCCCCACGCAGCTCCGCACACCCAATCAACGTGCTCCAATGGGCTTCGGCCTCTTCAGTCCCCACGCAGCTCCGCACACCCAATCAACGTGCTCCAATGGGCTTCGGCCTCTGCAGTCCCCACGCAGCTCCGCACACCCAATCAACGTGCTCCAATGGGCTTCGGCCTCTGCAGTCCCCACGCAGCTCCGCACACCCAATCAACGTGCTCCAATGGGCTTCGGCCTCTTCAGTCCCCACGCAGCTCCGCACACCCAATCAACGTGCTCCAATGGGCTTCGGCCTCTTCAGTCCCCACGCAGCTCCGCACACCCAATCAATGTGCTCCAACGGGCTTCGCCCCCTTCAAGCCGCAGGCTCCCCGTCACATCCCTCATTGCTGCTCCAGAGGGATTCTTCTTGGAAGAACTGTGCACCTTCTGTGCCTCAACTTCCTCACTTGCCATTTGCTCTGCAACGCACACCAGATGGCATCCATCTCCACCACGCCACTATATCCCGTCTCGTCATCATCACCAACACTCCCATACATCAGGTCCAGCAAATGCTTTTGTCTCTACCACACCCAACCTCTCAGCGGCCTGCCCACTGGCCACATCCTCCTTAAAAATCGTTATTTTAGTAGTTGCTAGTGTTTCTATGTTATGTGGTGGTCCTAACTCTCTTCATTTAACAGAGGACACTGAGGCTCAGCGGGAGTGGGAATAGCTTGCCCAGGTATCACAGCTAGTGTGCAGCAGGGCCAGCGTTGTAACTGGTGAGTCAGACTCAGGTTCTCGCCTTCCCTGCATGGGCTCCTTCCTGCCCCGCTGGCTGCCGCCATGCCGTCTGCGCTGCTTTCCTCCTGCCTTGCCGACCACTCCCCTTCAGTTGCTGTGGCTCTCCTTCTGCTCCTCAAGCTTTTTATCTTTTTTTGAGACACAGTTCCACTCTTGTTGTCCAGGCTGGAGTGCAGTGGTGTGATCTCGGCTCACTGCGGCCTCCACCTCCTAGGTTCAAGTGATTCTCCTGCCTCAGCCTCCCAAGTAGCTGGGATTACAGGTGCCCGTCACCACACCCGGCTACTTTTGTACTTTTAGTAGAGATGGGGTTTCACCATGTTGGCCAAGCTGGTCTTGAACTCCTGACCTCAGATGATTGACCTGCCTCAGCCTCCCAAAGTACTGGGATTACAGGCATGAGCCACTGCACCTGGCTGCTCCCCAACCTTTAAATGTGGAGGGGCTCAGTCTCAGTCTGGCCCTTTCACTTCTCCATCTACATTCTCTTCTTAGGCCGTCTTAGCACCTATATTAGGCCTTTAAAGGGGGCTTTAAATCCCAATTCTTAAAGGTATGATTCCAGCCCAGATCTGAAATGTAGACTGGAACATCTGGCCGCCTGTCTGGCATCCTAACTTCCTTGTCCTCAGGCACCTGACGCTTCCAAGCTCAAGTGGGACTCTGAAGTCTCTGCCTCCCTGACCCCAACTCATCAGTTCTTCCCCAGGCTTCCTCCCTGCAGCAAATGGTGTCACCAGTCATCCACAGCCTCAAGCCCCACACTCAGGTTTCCTTCCGTATTCCTCCTTTTCCTCCACCCCTCAACATCCAACCTACAAGTCCCATCAGTTCTGCCTCAGAAGGCATCTCAGGGTCCCCTTCTCTTCATCTCCATTGAGAACGTAGACCAAGCTGCTCTCCTCCACCACCTGGACCAATGCTCCCAGTTTCCTGCTCTGCCGGCGTCCACTTTGACTGCCTTCCATCCCATTCTCCACATTTAGCTGGAGTGATTTTTTTTCCGGAGAGGGATCTTGCTATGTTGCCCAGGCCGGACTCAGGCAATCCTCCCACCTCAGCCTTCTGAGCAGTGCCCAGCTTGGAGTGATCTTTTGAAAGTGGTCCTTTCATGCTCCTGCTTCAAGTCTTTCTGTAGCTTTCCCATGCTTTTAGGATTAAGTAAAAGATCTTACTATGGCTACCACGGGTGCTGGCATGACCTGAGTCTGGGCCCTTCTCCTGGCTCCCCTTGGCTGCTTTACTGCTTACTCCTCAGCGTTCATGCCCCAGGGACCAGCATTCCTCTAACACTCAGAGCTCAGGCTGCCCCTAGGGCTTCCCATGTGCTGTTCTATGCCTCCATCGTCCCTGACCTGGTGCTAGTCACTCCTGAGGTCACTGCCCAAGTGTGTGCAGGCCCCCTCTGGCTCCCCTGGTTCGGGAAGCCCTTGTGTTATGAGGGGTCACAGGGGCCTACAGTGCTCCCCCCAGCACTCAGCACAGGGAGTTAAGTGCTTCTGTCATTGTTCTGTTTCACATCTGCAAATGCCATGAAGGCCAGGAGCTGTGTCTGTCTTCATAACCATAGGACTCCAGTGCCTTGCTCTACTGTGGCATGTGGAGATGCTAGACGATACTGTGTTGACAACTGAGTGCCTACTGTGGGTTGGAGCTGGGGTTCTGGGGCCACACTGGTTGGATTTAGATTCTGGCTTTCTAACTCATTAGCCATTTAACCTTAGGCAAGTGACCTGATAGCTGTGTCTCAGTTTCTTCACCTATGGAATGGGGTGAATATGGGTATTTATACCTCATAAGGTTATTATGAGGGCTGAACAAAGTAAGACATATTAAAGTCCTTGGAATAGCATCTGACACATCCACAGTGTGTGGTAAACGTTAGCAGGACAGGCTTGACGCTCAGGGACGTCGTGTTCCCTCTCACAGGCTCTCCCTGTACAGTGACTGCACACACCACCTGTCTGGGAGCTGTCTTCATCTCGTCACGAACGGGGCAAGGCTACGGGATTACCCCTTGGCCCTGCTGATGCAACCTCTGGTGCCTGGGAGGAGTCTGGGCAAAGGGGCCAGGCCAGGCCAGGCCAGGGCCAAGGAATTTGTGAGAGTATTACAGCCTTAAATTTCCAGCAGAAATCAGAAAATCTGATCTTGCACATCTAAGAATAGCCACTGGTTTCAACCATGAGAGGTGCCAAAGTGAAAGCTATAATTATTAGTAAGTAACAAGCAGAAATTAACCACCTACCGCAAAGTCATTTTTAGCTGCCATCCTAAGGTGGAAATTGAAAAATGGGCACCAAGAAGTTGTTTGGTTTGGAAAAGACCCTGGCTCAGTGCTGAAGGGCTGTGGACATGCGAGTTTCCAATGCCAGCAGTAAGGTGTGCACTCAAGAAAGATGAGGAATGGCTCCCAAGGAACCATGTCTCCCACATCCCATGCTCTAGTGGGACTCTCCTGACTTCTGCACAGCGAGACTGCAAAGGTGCTCACTTCTTTCCAGCCTGGGCTCCCACACTGCAAAAATGGAGAAAATAACCTTCCTCTGACCTTCTTTACAGGATAGTATCTAGACAAATGGCACTGGACGATACCTCGAACTTTTAGAAGAAGAAATCATAAACATGGGTAGGTTTCTTTCCAAATATCATGGGAGGCACAGATGCCGTAAGAAAAAATTGATAAATTTATTTTAAAAAGTGGCAAAAAAGACAAAAACTAAAAAAAAAAAAAAAACCCAAAAAACCCAAACAACCCTTGGAAGAAGATGTTTACAGCACCTATTTCAGAGACAAGGGAGATTTCTTTGACACACAATAAATGCTTAGAAATAAAAAGGAAAAGCTCAGTATCTAAGAAGATAAATGGTCAAAAGCTATGGACAGAAAATTGAAATACCATTTTCTACTTGTCAGATTGGCAAAGATCAAGGACTCTGAGAATTCATTCTGTTGGCAAGGGTGGGAGAAAGTGGACATGAGCACATTGTTGACTGGAATGTAAACTGGTACAATTCTGCGGAAGGCAATGGACAAAACTTATCAAAATTAAAGAGTACACTCCCTTTCACGCATCAGTTCCACTGTTTAGAGTTTATCTTGCAGATTAAAAAAAAATACACAGTCGGCCCTCAGTATCCATGGGGAGTTGGTTCTAGGACCTCCCTCGAATACCAAAACCCATGATGTTCGAGTCCCTGATATGAAATAGTGCAGCATTTGCATATAACCTATGCACATCCTCCTGTGTATTTTAAATCATCTCTAGATTACTTAAAATACCCAATACAATGTAAATGTTATTTAAATAGTGCTTATACTGTATTGTTTAGGGAATAATGACGAGAAGACAAAGTTTGTACGTGTTCAGTACAGACACATTTTTTTCAAATATTTTTAATCCAAGGTTGGTTAAATCCATGGATGCAGAACCCGAGAATGTAAAGGGTAGACTGCGTACAGGGATACTTATTGAAGCATTATCCGTAATGGCAAAATACTAGAGATACTTAGCTCTCAGAGCGGGGGAGCTCAAACCACATAAGGTAAAACCCGACAGTGCAGTGGAAGCTGTTTTCTTGTAAATTTACCTCTTAAAAGGCTATGTGAATGTATGATATGATTCTACATCTTGACTCAAGCAGTTCTACATATGGACTCTTTGAAAGAGTCAGTCTGGCACAAATTGCCATAATAATCTAAATGTTATCAGCTGAATTTAAGATTCAAATCTAAATGTTAACCAGTAGAGTATTGGTCAAATGACGGTCTAACCATACAGTCGACTTATACTCTGTAGCCGTGACAAAGTATAAGTCACCTTACAGGTGCTGATGTGCACTGACCTACCAGGTAGCACATTCAGAGGGCGGTGGGGGACAAAGTACAGCGTGTGAGATTTCTGGAAGATGCACAGAAGTGGTGACAGTGGTTGCCTGTGGCGGGGGTGACTGAGGCTCACGGATAAGAGGGAGCCTTTGCACTTTGTGGCTGTTCAATTGTTTGCCATGGACCTATGGAAGCGAGCACCAATCACACAGAAAGTGGGGACCTGCTGTGGGCAAGCATCCCTCATCTCCTGGACCTGTCCCCTTACAGAGCAGCTGGTGGCACAGGTATCCTATTCACTATCTCCTTGCCTTGCACAATGACAGACAAGTGGCCTAGGGACTCTCTGCTATGATAGATTTCTCTGCTGGAAATCCAAGGTCATCTCCAAGTGACCTTTCCTGCAAGCCTCAAATCTGGGTCCACCTCCACCGTGGGTTCCCATCACGAGCTCCCAGTGTACTCAGTTCACCAGAAAAAAACCACCAGGAGAGAACAGGCCCACAAATGCCACCCAGACACCATGGCTTTGGGTATCAGACCTTGATCTAACTAATTTCTTCTAAAGCTTACAAAACTTATGGGTTCTGGCAGTATTGTGGGAGCTGATGATGGACACAGGAAATAGAGGTTACCTTGTTTTCATGAACTGCCAAAAAATTGAGTCCCATTTATTTTGTCTCTCAGAGCAGTGAGGCTCAAATCACATAAGGTAAAACCTGGCAGTGCACTGGAAACTATCTGTCTTCTCAATTTTCCTCTTGAAGGACTATGTGAATATACGATACGATTCCAAACCTTGACTCAAGCAAAGTCATTGCTTTGAAATAGTCAATATGGCACAAATTCCAAAAAGATCATAATTGACTGCATTCATTCGTCCTACACATAATGCTCACCGTATGCATACAGCACAGTTTGCTCAGGCCCTACAGGGTCTACAGTCACTTTCCATAGTTCAATTCCACCACCTTCTAGAATAGTAAAGCCACACCCATTCGCTAGGAAGGAGAACTTGACTCTGTCCTATGGGCCACGCAATGAGAAATGGATCTTGTGTGATTATATTAAAATTCAAGGACAGCTCCAAGAAGGCTGGGCGTGGTGCCTCACACCTGTAATCCCAGCACTTTGGGAGGCTGAGGCAGGCAGATCACTCAAGGTCAGGAGTTCAAGAGCAGCCTGGCCAACATGGTAAAGCCCCACATCTTCTAAAAATACAAAAATCAGCAGAGCATGGTGGCAGGTGCCTGTAATCCCAGCTATTTGGGAGGCTGAGACAGAAGAATCACTTGAACCCGGCAGCAGAGGTTGCAGTAAGCCAAGATTGCGCCATTGCACTCCAGCCTGGGCAAAAGAGTGAGACTCCATCCCCACCAAAAAATAAAATAAAAGGATAGCTCCAAGCTGAATCTTAGCCATCAAGTTCTTCAATATTCTAATAATCAGCTACAAAATTTCCTCCCCAACAGTCATGGCAGGCCACGCAAAGTGGGGCAAAGTCTCTGGATAACTGAGTCGGCGGCAGCAAGACACCAGGCGGAGCTCTGCTGGAATATGTTGACTCTCAGGTCAGTACGTTTTCCAAGAAACAAGCAAGAGAAGCACCGCCTTTGAGGTCAGGGGAGGTAGTTCCACCCTGGAGGAATGGCCTTCAGCCCTTCTGGTGTTTTAGACCTCGGCACTTCAGAAACCCAACTTTGAGACCAATTTGAAAGGCAACTCTGCCCCTACACCAGTCCCACAAGTTCAGGTTTACCTGGCCTGGACACTAAACCATACTCCTTCCCTTTCTGTTCTCTGTAGTCGTTGTTCACAGGGGTGACTGACTAGGACAGGCATCAGACTTCTCTGCCAGGGACTGGGCTTTTGCATAAGGGAGCTGTGGAGGAGGCGTTACTGCTACTCGTTGGCCCTCAGAGCCAGAATGTCTGGGCCTCTCTGAGCAAGAGGCCGAATGCCGCGGGTGTCTGCAGCAGAGGAGAATAACTGTGAATTCAGGAATCACCCCTCTTCTGTACTTCTGCTTAGAATATAAATTGTTAATTTATGGTAGTCGTTATGGCACAATTGAAGATGCCAACACAGAAAAGGCTGGCTGAGCTGGGCTCTGTGGCATGCCAAGGCCAGGTAAATCCAAACACGTTTTCAATGCGAAGGCCTGCCAGTGGTATCAAACAGGGTGGAATATCACACGATTAGCCTTGGCAAAAAAGGAGTCAACAGAAGGACAATTGGTGGATAATAAGCACCCTTCTCAGCCAAATGTGGGCTTTCACCATGCACTGTAAGAGTCAAGCCTGAGAAGGCCCAGGTAGGGCTGTACGGATGAAGTGATGAAACCTAAGGAGTGGAATTACCTTTTATGTTGAAACATAAATATGTAAGTAAAAACAGCCATTATTTCTTGGAAGCGCAGTGCAGTGGGATTCTCATTATTAAAATGCCTGCACAGGCCAGGTGCAGTGGCTCACGCCTGTAATCCCAACACTTTGGGAGGCCGAGGTGGGTGGATCACCCGAGGTCGGGAGTTTGAGAACAGCCTGGCCAAGATGGTGAAGCCCCATCTCTACTAAAAACACAAAAATTAGCTGGATGTGGTGGTGGGCGCCTGTAATTCCAGCTACTTGGGAGGCTGAGGCAGGAGAATTGCTTGAACCCAGGAGGCGGAGGTGGCAGTGAGCTGAGATTGCACCACTGCACTCCAGCCTGGGTGACAGAGCAAGACTCCGTCTCAAAAAAAAAAAAAAAAAAGCCTGGACACTGCATTTATTTTTGGGCTTTTTAGTGGTGCAGAAGCATCGCTGAGCCAGCAAAATGCCCTGGGAACTGGGGAAGGGGCACTCATGGCCCCCTTCTGGGCCAGTCTCCAGGTCAGAGGCTGCTGCTGTCTCTCTATGAAATTACGGAGAGAGCCATCAGAGAGGGGCAGAGGCGCACAGGAACATGGCGGCACCAAACACACGGCCCCTTCCCTGGCTTTATAAAGACATCTGTGTCCTTACCACCACCTGGCCCTCTCGCAGGGACCCCAAGAATTCACTGCCAAGATGTGCCAGGCATTGCACTCACCAACCCCGGGAGATGGGTGTTATTCCTAAGCCCATCACACAGAATTGGAAACTGAGGCTGAGTTAAATACTTTAACTCAAATCTATCCAGTTGGTACAGGTATGACTCCAAGTCACTCACAAAGACAGTCCCTATAGCACAAACCCAGTACCCCACATGGCAAACTCCCCAAGAATCCTTAGAGTCAAATCCAGAAAACTTTCTTAGATGTCTGCTCTGTGCCAGGGCACCGAGGCAGGGGAGAGGGATCAGGGCATACAGAGTCACTCGTGGATCCTGCAGAGAAGCAGTAACATTTCGGTGCATGACTGAAGCTTTGAGCTTTCCTGATGAGGGGTGTGGGCTAAACAGGCAAGCGCCCAGGCTTTGGCACAGCAGCAGGTTGTGGGTAGGGGGCGGAGTGGTACCTGCATGGAGCCAGATCTGTGCCAGCGTCATCCAGGGGTGTAGCGGGCCCTGCTTAGGGGCGCTGCTCTGCAGAGACGAAGCCACTTCCGACAGTGCCTGCTCCACTCTTGAGGCTGCTACTGATGTGGCATGGACGGAGCCTGTGAGAGGTTTTTGAGAAGACTCTATCAGGAGCGAAAGAACAGACCCAACCAATCAACCCCTTCCCACACAGACAAGTGTGGAACACACACACCCCTTCCCCCAGGATGTTTCTAAGATTTACTGTCCACAAAGAAATGTGGGCAATCATGGCCTGAGGCCTTAGTTTCCATCCTTAGGCTTTAGCTAATCTTTTTGTCAACAAACAGAGCACATGCCCCCTCCAGGAGCTCAGCCTAGCAGCGTGAGTGCTGGGAGATGGGGGGCCAGATACATAGCTGTGACGATACTAGTGTTTAAAAATCACATAAATGAAGCGCTACAAAGGTACATTACAAAGTGCCCCTGTAAGGGCCTAAACCTAGAAACTGAATCAGGGTCAGGGGAGGAATACACTTGCCTCCTGGGGTAGCATTTGGAGTACATGTACTGGCCATTCTCAAGACAAACCCAGCAACTTGCCAGCCTTGGAGAGGTGGGCTACACCCTCAGTTTAGGACCATATTCTAAGGCATGACTTAAAAACTGCAGAAAAAAGCACACTTTTGCCCTGTGTATAAGCAGATGTCTATCCTTAAGGCTAGACTAGCAGGGGATGGGATGGGATGGGTTTGTAGCAAAGACTCCTGGGGCTCAGAATATGCACCTGCCTGATTACTCCGTAAAACCTGCTGCCCTGAAAGGCTAAGGACACGGGTCGACTGAGCATGTTCACTAGTCAAGGGATAGGTGTAGTTCACAAGTCAAAATGCAAAACTCATTTCTCTTCACGTTGACCTCTTGGAGGTACTGATGATCAGAGACCACCTCCTTAAACAGAGGCTTGCTTCCCACCTCTTTCTAACATTCACTCTTGGAGATGTGGTTTTAGAATCGATAGCAGGATTCTCAGTCGTTTCAAATTTGAGACTGTTAATATTTCTATTCACCTGCATCATTCTTAATTTGTACTTCATCAGAAAGCTTAGTATGGAGATAAACATTCCAACACTGAGAATGGTAACTACCAAATCATCATAAAGTTTAAAATAGTAATAATCTATAAAGATAAATGCTGACTACAAAATAAATGGAGTTATATTCTTCATAATACAAAATTGTGAGCATAAAAATAATTTCAGTTGCGCTTTGGAACGCACCCATCATCTATAAATTTAAAGAGTATTATTCACAGCAACAGATGCGCCATCCATGTTATGTTTTGATTGCTCCAGTATAACGGTAACATGGATGCCTCTAAATGCACCTGAATCCTTTGGTGGGGCCTTGGTGGATGGAAATCAGAGTGGGCCAACAGTGCCCACAAGGATGACCAAGAGGAGAGCAGCCTCTGGAAAGGTATAGCAAGTCCTGCTGCACAATACGGAATTCAGAGGCTGAGTTAAAAGAGTCCAATTGTCCAGGCACGGTGGCTCATGCCTGTACTCCCAGCACTTTGAGAGGCCAAGGTGGGTGGATCACCTGAGGTTTGGAGTTCAAGACCAGCCTGACCAACATGGAGAAATCCTGTCTCTATTAAAACACAAAAATTAGCCAGCTGTGGTAGCACATGCTTGTAATCTCAGCTACTCGGGAGGCTGAGGCAGGAGAATCGCTTGAACCTGGGAGGCGGAGCTTGCAGTGAGCCGAGATCGTGCCATTGCACTCCAGCCTGGGTGACAGAGCAAGACTCTGTCTCAAAAAAAAAAAAAAAAAAAAAAAAAAAAGGTCTAATTGATGGCATATGAAGGGAGAACCTAGGAAGTGTGGCTAAGAATCTATCCTTGTTTAGACAAAGTATGTCTAACTACTATTTTTAAAAAATCTAAATAGCAAAATGATTAAACTGCTGTTGAAATTTCTTATTTGTCACCTTTTTATGGAAAGTAATATTCTAACTTTGATAACAAGGACTTGATGTAGTTTCCCTGAGACTTTTAGTAGCAATGATAGTTAAATAAATGAGTAGCCTAGAGGTTGCTGCTGCCCTGTTCTGCTGTTGCCAAGCTGGCTACCTTCTCACTGGCTTGAACAGTGGTTCTCAACCTTAACTTCACATCCAAATCATTTGGGATTTAAAAAATCATGAGGTTATAGCTACATCCCAGACCAACCACATCACTCAGTCTAGGGGTGAGGACTGGCATCTTCGTTAATCACCCCAAGTGATTCCAATGTGCAGCTAAGAATGAGAACCACTCGCCTGGAGAGACAGGAAGCAAATGTTATGAATGGTCAAAAAAAAGCCTGTACATGGCCCAGGCAGCCTGAGCTCTCCTGCTTCGCTGCAGCTCAAGGGTCACCTGGAGCACAGAGTTCCAGGAAGATCTTGTTCTCTAGAACAAGGGTTCTTAGACTTTTTGGTCTCAGAATCTCTTCAGATTCTAAAAAATCATTGAAGACCCTAAAGAGATTGTTTATATGAGTTATGTCTATTGATAGTCACATTAGAAGTCAAAACTGAGACATGTTTAAAATATTCACTAATTCATTAAAAAATAACGACAACAAATTACTGCTCTGGAAGCATTCTGTACCTTTTCTACCAGGTTCTGTGAATCTTTTGCTACAGGAATTTGTGACTTTTGGAGGGGCTAATTTTGGTTTTCGGATTAACTGTTTTGTTTGGTCCACAAATAAATAATCAGAACTACTGCCAAAGTTTCTTCTCTGTGTGATATTTATACACAACTAAATCAATTAATTCCTAGCACAATATATTTTACTATGAATAAGGTCTGGCAGATGATGATGATGATGGTGACGATGATGAAAGCAGTGGTGGTTGTCAGTTTTAGAGAACATACCATGCTTCAGGCACTGCGATTGGCACTTTATATGTACTAATCTTTAACCAGAATGAAAACCCTAGTCTGATTCCAAATCTGTCCTCTAAGTCCAGCTCTGATGCCACTCCTACAGGAAGGCTGTTGTGAGCCTTCCGCTTCTCCCTACAATGAGTGAGACCCTCTGGCCCTCGGTGCTTCTATGAGTTTGTCACTAACAATGCACAGACCACAGGTTTTAAAGTTAATGTTCACTGTCTCCCTTATTAGACTGTGTGGGTCTAGAAGACGGGAACTACGTCCTCAGTCTCGGGATTTTCAGGGACTGACAATACCAGACCCATACTAGGCATTAGGTAAATGAGTGTGCAGGGAGTGAACAAGTGCTGTCAGTAGACAAGTCACTGTCTGAAATTCAGAAGAGGGCGCCCCCTCTCTGGATGCACGTCCGTGTGCTCCACTCTTCCCCTCTAACAACGGCTCAGAGGCCGGAACCTTCACCCACTCAAAGGCCACTTCAGTATAGTGCTCATCACTTCCAACAATCCAGACTAAAAATGACAGTGGTGAATAGTTCCAATTAAACACGGACGTTTCCCCTCTCTAACGTAAAATTAAAATATAGAGAAGGATAACAGGTTTATAAGAAATAATGCTTTTCTTCCTATCAATTTCTTGGTACACACATTTCACCAGGGCAGAGAGCCTTCATGTTCTGAACAAGGGATGAATATTAGGGCACTCACATAATAATAGCAGATAACTGACAATAGTGAAATTAGATAAGTTGGTATCTAATATTTCTGAAAATAAACAACAAATAAAAGTCTTCTGTTGAATTAGTATTGGAAGGAGGGGGAAGGAAAAACATCACTTTAATCAGAATGGATACAGCTGGTTAAAAAACAAAAAACAAGCAGGCCAGGCGCAGTGGCTCATGCCTGTAATCCCAGCACTGTGGGAGGCCAAGGCAGGCAGATCACCTGAGGTCAGGAGTTTGAGACCAGTCTGGTCAACACAGTGAAACCCTGTCTCTACTAAAAATACAAAAATTAGCTGGGCATGGTGGTGCACGCCTATAATCCCAGCTACTCAGGAGGCTGAGGCAGGAGAACTGCTTGAACCCCAGAGGTGGAGGCTGCAGTGAGCTGAGACTGCACCATTGTACTCCAGCTTGGGCGACAAGAGTGAGACTCTATCTCCAAAAAAAAAAAAAAAAAAAAAAAAAACCCTGTATTTTATTGTTTCATAGAACTGAAATGGTGACTATACAGACACTGGATTTTGATTTACACAGGTAGACAGCTGGAAACACTGGCTCTAACCAGCATATTTTTAAAGAGCCCCTTTCTTTCTCACCACAGCAAACCTGTTCCCGCATCATACATCAGAATGAGAGCACTATTAACTTAAGCTGGAAATGGGCAAACTGAGGCTTGAAAAAGGAATCAGAAGTTACACTATAGGACATATTTCCAATTTGAAATCCAAGGCTCTGCAGAAATAAATTTCCAAATAATCAGGTTCAACAGGTGAGCCAGGGAGAGCACCTGGGCTGCTGTGCATGTCTCATCTGCCACCCGGCTTCAAGAGGTCCCGCCACTGCCAGAGCCCACAGGGCTGTGTGCCGTGCAGCGGCTGCCGTGCTTCATCTAGGAGACAGTGTACCTCTCTTCCACAGTCACGGGACACAGGGGCTCTGAAAAGCCACTGCCAAGACCCACTGGACGAGGGCTGACGTAGGCAGGTGAGAGCTCGCTCTGAAATTTAGCCCAGGTCTGTGGTCTAATGGCCCGAATGGTGCAGGGGCATGTGACGTCTAGGAGTGGAGGCCATCTGCATTTCCACAAGCCAATGGCTTTCCTTGCACTCCCACCTAGATCCTCAACAGAAAATGTTATATTGGACACTTGATACAGAGGCAAAGTGCCTCTGTATCCTTCTAGGCTCCTCTCTCCATCACTGTGTGTGGGGGTAAGAACGGGGAAAGGCAGCCGAGGACCCAGGAACTGTGGTGGGTCAAGAGGACCCACAGCCAAGAGGATCAGGAACCAAGAGGAACCCAGGTCACTGACCTCGGGGTACCACGAGTCCAAGCTCTGAACCCCTCCTGAGGTTTTCTGACCCATGCTCCTATCATTCACTGAGGGCTGTTGAGAAACCCTGCCTGCCACAAATAGGACACTGGGGACAGCCAGCTCAAATTGCCTTTGTAGGTGAAGCTTCTCCAAAAATCCTTTTTCCAACGCACATGACACCTATGGTGAATTTCACATAGACCTCGGCTGTGGCAATCACATGTGAGCCCTATTCCACCAAAGTTCATCATCCAAAGGGATCCCAGCACCAATAATTCTGTTAAGAAAAGGCACAGGCTGGGTGTGGTGGCTCATGCCTGTAATCCCAGCACTTTGGGAGGCTGAGGTGGGTGGATCACTTGAGGTCAGGAGTTTGAGACCAGCCTGGCCAAAATGGCAAAACCTCATCTCTACTAAAAATACAAAAAAAAAATTAGCCGGGCCTGGTGGCTCACGCCTGTAATCCCAGCTACTTGGGTGGCTGAGGCGGGAGAATCGCTTGAACCCAGGAGGCGGAGGTTGCATTGACCTGAGGTGGCACCATTGCACTCCAGCCTGGGTGACACGGTGAGATTCTGTCTCAAAAAAAAAAAAAAAAAAAAAAAGAAAGAAAAGAAAAGAAAAGGGCATAACTGATAAATTAAGTGGCTTAGTTATGCTTCATATCCCTGTATTTGTCACACGCAGTATTGCCAAATAAATAGCATATATTATATTCCAGCGCTCCTTCTAACTATCTGGTGGCCTCAGTTAAGTGGCTGCAGTCTGAAGGACCCCTCGCCTTCCCTCTCCCCTCAGAGCACATAGAAGATGAGCTGGATCTCAGATGGAATCCTGCCCACCCGGTGACTTGGCAAGCATTCCAGTGCCAGGAACAATGGATAGCCACATTACATGATGTGTGAAAAACATCCTCTACCAAAAGAAAGACGTCAGCCGACCACCTCACACGAGGCTGGCAGGATTTGGGGCAGCTCCTTGCTTCCCAGCCCTGGAGAACTCACTCCATGCCTCATGGGCGTGAACGTGGGAGAACAACGGCACGTGGCCGCACCCCAAGCCCCATCTCTGTTTGGCACCCACATTCTTTCTGTCCAATGCTGCAGCGGCAGACACCTGCCCTCCCCATATTTTTCTGACAAGTAGCTGAGCCACTGCAGTTGTGGGCATGCAGAAATCACCTGCTGCTAATGAATCTCTGTACCTGTTTTCCCTTGACCTTGAAATGATTCCAAATTCTCTGTCAACTTATTTACCTTCCAATTCTTGGAAGGTGTGCCCCCAAAACAATTAAAATAATAAGAAAAAGCAGCAAGCAGTTCCATATCCTAAAGAACCTGAATATTAAGCAGCAATCAGAATGACTCAGCATTCTGTCAGCTAGCTTTGCTTTAGAATTTTCATTTCTTAACAGGAAAAAAAAATTCTGTTTCTCAAGATAGGGCTTGGAAATAAATCAGTCCAACACTGCAGACTGCTGGCAGCTCTGTGCCCTTCTGTCTCTGTGTGTCACCTGTGCTTGACGAACCAGAATGTCCTGGGGGCTGAGGATGGGAGGAGGCGGAGGAGCTAGTCATGGCTGTCTCTTATTTCTTGAAGGGAGAGGAAGAGGCGTGAGTGTCCACTCTCACTTCGGCCCTCAAAGCAGGCATATTTCTCCATACCTTTAAAAAAACATAACTGCTGTTCCCTCATTTCCCTGGCGCCCGGGAGTTAGGACAATTCCCATCTTTGCTGTAGGGTAGTCCTGCTTTCTGAGGAGGCGACTCCAGGTGGTGGCTCCTTGCACCGCGCTGCCACAGCTCTCCTCTCCATCTGCTGCTTCCCTGGGAACTGCCCTCGCGCCTTGTGTCCCCCAGTGTGACAGCAGGGGCGGGGCCGCTGCCCACCCAGTCCCACCAACCATGAGGGCTCCTGCTGTGGGTTCCTCTGATAAATAAATCACCTTGGTCACCATTCTAGTAGACACTTCCGTTTTTCACCAAGTGAAAAAAGGATTAAGACTCATAGCCCCAAGAAGGGATCAGTTTCCCACTGACTTTCACAGAATAGCAAGCACCGTTTAAACCTGACAGCACGTGTCTTGTCCTGAGAGGGGAAAGCTCTTTCCAGGGAAGGACCCCAGTAAGGCGGGGAGGGCCGGGGACATGTCGTCACTGGTGGGCATGCGGGGCTAGCGCAGCATGCTGCTGGCGGGTGCCGGCAGGGCCAGGCGGTCACACGGAAAGCATGGAGGGAAGCCGTTCACACGCATGCGGGAAGGTGCCAGCTGTCAGAGCGAGCCTCCGCCGGTGGCTCTGCACTAGAGACAGTACCTTCTGGAGGACTACATTGGGCAGATGCTTCCATCTCCACCTGAACCCTCCCCGATGTATATTCATGAGGCTGTATCTCGGGGTGGAAGTGCCTTCTGCCTGGGGAAGGCTCTCTGAGCCTCCAAATGCCTGACTGCCGGCGTCCGGGGGAAAGCCTCCCACGTTGGGATGATATTCTAATGCTGGACACACCCCCCAGCTTCTACCTGAGTGCCACTTACTGGTGGCTTGTCAGTCTCCTATCATTCCACTCAATCTTGTTTAAAGAAAGATACTACAGAACTAATTAAGGAGAATTATATTAATTTTAGTTTAATTAAAATAGTAAAAAAAGGTTCTATATTAGGGCTGAATTTTTAAAATTACCACCCCTCAAAAATGGTATGGTCATCACAGAGAGATGTTCCCATATATACATAGATTTCTTTTAAAGCTACTTTATTCTAGTAAGCAGGAACAGAGACTAAAACCGCCTAATGGACTAGTCACCTCCTGATCATGATATACATTCTTGAGTGTTAGAAAATGCAACTCAATAAAATGCTAGTCATAATGGAAAGAGAAAAACTTCACTACTCTCTTGAATTCCTTTCTCAATCTTATTTTATTTTAGAGGGATGTTCTTTCATTAATGTGTTTACTCTTTTCTCTTGGTGACTTACTGCTAAAGAGAGCAGCAATTTCACTAGAATCAGTGATAGGAAAAATGGAGCCAAGAACTCAAGTCGGTAATCTTGACTTTAGCACGTTCTTGGAGAGGGGAATAAAACATCAGCACAGATTTTTCTCCAAAAAGACCACTGCTAGGGCACCTGCAGGGGAGTGCCCGAGGTCCTCTAAGAAGTGATGCGCAGCATGCAGACAGCCCTGCTGGTTCCTTCCCATCCTGCTCAGCCACTTCCACTCTTCTGGTCCTAGCTGCCCAGGGCGTAACTCAGGGGGACGGCACCTGACTCGCCCTTAAAACCAGGACCCACGGCTGCCAAATCATAAGGGCAGCAGTGTACATAGAAAAACTATAGAATTTACATTTTTCCAGATGAGGAAATGAGGCCCAGGGCGATGCAGTGAGTTGCCGGCTGACTCCAGAGCTGGCCCTTGATGGTGAAAGGAACCTGGCAGGGAAATCTCTTTTATGAAGCACCTAATGTGTGATGACAACACCAACATATACCTCTTTTCTATTATGGACTGTTTTTAGGCCAGAAATGAAGGCACAACTAGGCTGAGCTGGATTTCGGAGGGTGGAATCAACTCTTAAGGGTGAGGGGCAGCATTTGCCATAAGCTAAAGGCTCCGGTCATTCAGATGCACTGGATCCCATATCCACCAGCATTTCCCCAAATACAATCCATGGAACACTGATTTCCTAGGGTGGAAAAAATGATTAAATTAGCTTGGGAACACTGGGTCAAAGTGCGGGACTTCTCAGAACATTTAATGTGGTTAAGGTGAACTATGAAGCACTAGGCAGGAGACGGACTATCGTCCAAATATATTTGACCAAAGAGAATTAGTGGTCTAAGAAACATCCTTTGGAAAATGTGACAATTCACGAATGACTTAAACACCGCCAAAAGCACTGTAAGGCGGGGCGTGATGGCTCACGCCTGTAATCCCAGCACTTTGGGAGGCCGAGGTGGGAGGATCGCTTGAGCCCAGGAGTTGGAAACCAGCCTGGGCAACACAGTGAGGCCTCCTCTCTGCTAAAAACTTAAAAATTAGCTGGGTGTGATGGCGTGTGCCTGGTGGCCCAGCTGCTGAAGAGGCCAAGGTCGGAGGCTCGCTTGAGCCCTGGAGTTCCAGGCTTCAGTGAGCTGTAATTGTGTCACTGCACTCCAGCCTGATCTACTAAGTGAGACCTTCTCTCAAAAAGAAAAAAAAAAAAAAAAAAAAAAAGCACTGATCCTACATCCAGGGAATTAAGCAATTCCTTTAAATTTTGGTAGATACAGTTTTAAGTTTTATGATGTCTGCTTATTTTCAGAAAAATTAACAGTTAGAATTGCTCTCCTATGAACAATAAAGGTTGGATTAATTACAGAAATTTCAAGATCCAACTGGTTCCCTCTACCTAAAATTTATTGGCCACCTGCCTTGGGAAGGCGGGGCATCTCATGCTTCCAATCAGTGCCAGGAGTGCTTCTCATCCACCCACTGCACACCCAGAGTTGGCCCTTTTCCCTGCAATGCCTTCTTTTGTAGTCCTTCTCAGATCAATACTGCCTCCTCATATATAAACCCAAGCTGCGCTGAATGCATGAGGCTCTCAGGAGGGATGGGCTCCAGGTGGCAGAGTGGGCAGGTGGGCAGGCAGGTGGCAGAGGGATGTCCACGTCATCTCAGCATTCTCAGCGCTCAACAACCACAATGCACATTCCATGGTGGGGGGAGTGTGATTCTGGAGGCCCTCGGAAGGATTAATAGATTGGTAAACTACTTACTAACTGAAAAAAGGGAAGGAAAACCATGAAAGTATGCTTCTGGAGAGTTGCCTTGGAACAACAGATCAAACCAAAAATTAAAACCAAGAAACAAAACATTTGAAAAATCAAAATTAAGGCTAAAAAAGCGAACAGAGTTCTAATAACCTTCCAACTGTAAGTCTGGCTGTCTAGAATCATATTTCCATTCAACAGTGGCACACATTTTTCCACTAACAATTTTTTTTTTAAAACCAAAGAAAGACCAACTGGGCATTCCCCTATCCATTTAAATGTTCACCCAGCACATGAAAGCTGACCCATTCATGCAATGTATTTTGTTTCCAGAGCAGGAAATTCCAAAGGGAAGGGAAAAATAATCAAACGAGCAGCTTATGGGTCTTTCCACACATTAACCCTAATCATGACTCCAGTGGTTTGTAGGGTTGGGCTAATTTTCCCTTCTATGAAGTCAAAGGGTTGGAGGGAGAAATTCACAAAACTTCAGGGCTTGACTATCTGCTTGTCCTAATGGAAAAGTTGGGACTTAAAATCATTAAATTTTAATTAAGAAATTCTACATTTGTCAGTATGTTTCCCCTCTCTACCTAAATGCTGACTCTACGGGAGGGGGTGGATTCTCGAGAGCTTCAGTCTCAGCTGAAACACCTGGTTACTGGCTAGACACTCCCTGAGGATGGAAAGATGACTTCAGCTTATTAAGAATAAACAACTGAGCACTGCCCGGGACACACTCCATTCAGCAGAAAGCCCAGTGGGTGCTCATCACCCCAGAAAGTCACTGATTAATCAGATATAAAGTGCCTCCCCTGAAGAGTCGGCACTTCAATCTTCAAAAGGTTTCAGGAGCACAGGGCTCCCAGGATGCAACACGATAAATATGGGCAGGTGGGTCTGTTGTGCAGAAAAGAGTGGATGGGGCAGTGGGAACATACCATGTTATTCTAGAATGGAAAGATCCCATTTTCAGACAATAAACTCAACAAAAGTCAATGTAAAGAATTTTTCTGGAAAAATCGAAGTTGGCAATTGCCAGTAGGCATTGTATTAAGAGAAAATGCCTTTTTTGAGAAATGAATTAAAAACAACATACACGGTGTTTAAACAGTATCTTCATCTTCCATTTCATAAAACTGGGATTGCCATTAAAACAAAGTTCAGAACACTTAATATGCAGATAAGTACGGTCAGCGGGCTTCTCGGCGTGGATGGTTTATTTTAAATGGTAATCTAACTTCTGCCCTGGCTTTGTGTGTGTGAGAGCTGAACACAGCGGGTGAGCCATCCGAAAGATGTGCACATTAGAGAAAGTGGTTCTTTCTGGCAGCAGTTCCCCTTAAGAGCTTTTGTTCAGCATATAACTGGGCATTTGGAACAAAGATGAGCCCTTATAAATCAGAGACACAGAGATTAAATTTTCTGGCAGTGCTGGCAGTGAACATTAAATAAATGAGCAAAAGAAAACAAGGACGGATTCCCCGGGCCAGATTCACATTTAGGTCCCATTTAAGGTTTTACCAACCAGTGTTCATTTTCACACAGGGATCTTTCTTGTTGCTGTTCATGGACAGGTTGTGGAACTCCCTAAAGCTGACTTTCAAAATTTCTGTGTTATCTAAAAGCAAGATTAGACTAAAATACTGTTCAATTTCTCCGCACGGTTTCACGACACAAACCCCACATTTTCCTTCACTGCAAATGGAAAACAGTTTACAGCACTGCTTCTCAAAATGTGGTCTAAAACCCACTGGCATTGGAATCACAGGGGAGCAATTCATAAATCCAGATTCCCAGGCCCCACCTCAGGCCTCGTGAATATAAAGTTGGGAGTGGGGACCAGGGGATCTGCTGCTTTAAAGGTTCTCTGTGTGGTTTTAATGCATGGCAAAGTTTGAGAACCACACATTGAGCGGGCTGTGGCCCTGATCTTTAGAATACGGCCTTGGTGATTATACACTGGTTGAATTCATTTCTAAATTGAAAACAGGAGTTTTTAGGATTACATTATTACTTGCGAAATGTTGTAATTTGCCTTTTAATAGGATTAATTTTTATGCATTTATATCAACTCCAGGAAAGCACGGAAGGGCCCAAGAATTAGAGGCAACATTCTAGAAAAGCTTCTATCTGTCCTGCCCAGAAGGTTTCCTTTACTTTGCAAAGAGGAGGTTGGAACATGGGCTCCAATGCCTGCAATCTCAGGTTTCCTTCTGCCCAAACAGCTTTCGGATTTTCCAATGAGCAAGATTTCTCTCTGACAAGTCTGAAGACGTTTCCTCTCCAGCTTATCAGTTAGGAAGATTATCAGAAGGTAAAACAGGCAAATGAAGTAGGTCTCACAAGAAAGGAAAAACCATGTTTACAGAGAGAGGGTTCCCGGCGGGGACCTGCGTCACTGAATGAATGAGCTGCAGGGGGCCACACAAAGGTATCGGGTTTGGGATGAGAATGAAGATGAGAAGACACAAACAGGTGGAGAGGAGATTCGGTTCTTGAAAGAGGAGAGGAGGAGGAGGAGGAATCTGACACTAAAAAAGTGAAAGAGAAAAAAAGGGTAAAGGCAAAAAAAAAAAACTTTAGAAACACAAAGAAAAAAATAAACTCGCTTTTAATATACTCACATAAGCTGCAAAGAAAATGAGGTCATGTAATACACAATCATTCCTCTACTTGACAATAGAATACAAGTGCTTTTCGAAGAAAACAAATTTGTTTTTCCGCTGGTTATTTAGTTGGTCCACAACACCACCATCGAATAAAAATAACTCAAGATTTACCTGGGCACAGATTCAGCAGTGTGATCTGCTGAAAATAATACATCTTTAGCCTACAATATCCAGAATATTCTAGAGGAAACAATTTGCTTTTCATCTGGAACGGGTTAGGACTTGACTTTACATAGATTTGTTTTTTATGAGAAGCACTTATATACAGTTTACTTGAAAATAAGGTTTTCCAAGGTGCAGAGTACCGAGGTGCAACACTATGTCATGGTCCCAGCATTATGACAAGGGGGTGCTAAGCTTTCTGGGGTGGTCTATGGTTGGGTGTGCTGGTTGGACACCTTGGGGGAAAAAGCCAGTATGGCTGCCTTCATGTCTTATAGCTGGAGGAACACATGGCAATGGGAGACCACTGCAGCTGCAATGAGAAATTTACCCAAACAAAGTGTATCAAACTTTCAAGTTAAAAGACTTATTTTGCTTTGGATAGGTATTTGTTGATATCTACCAATTATTAAAGATAAATCCCCTTACCCCACATCCTGTTTTAAAGGCAAAGGAATAAAAATTTTTTTTTCATTCTCTATTTAAGGAACTACCAACTTATTCCAAAGACAAGACAATGACTCAGAGCTTCAAAGTAAAGACTGTCACTCTATCTGAGTCCTCTTTCACTGGCTGGGACCTATGAGATGGCAGAGGCGGGAGGAAGGGACGCCCAAGGTGATACCTAAGGGGAAGTCATGTTCTGAAAGGGGGGTTATTTTAGTTTGACATGTCTGTTTAATGAAACAAAATTCCACTCTATTAGCTACAGTGGACTTGGCCAGTTCAAAGCTTATGGACATGGGTGACTCCTCATGTTATTCCACAGCTCTGCATGTGGACAATTTCAGAGGTAGGAAACCGTATTCCAGTTAACCAACCACTTCCAAAACCATGAACACTGAGGCTGCACCGTATAAGGACCCAGGATATATAATAACAGTATTGTAGATTTTATATATTTTTAAGCTCTTATCAGTTAGACATATATCCTGAAATTTTAACAGGCAAAATAGGATATTAGGGACTTGTCTTAAAATACTCTAGGAAAAGCAAGTATGGGACAGGAGAGAGAGATCAAATGAGAATGCTGATTACTAAAACTCACTGGTGGGTAATGGGAATATTAGTATCTCTGTTCTGGCATATTAGAAATTTTTCCATAATAGAAATTAAAAAACAGAAAAAGAAAATAAATTTAGTTCTGGGGGAAAACAAAAAACAAAACAAAACAGATCCAAGAGGACTTGAGGCCTCACAGAGGAATCTGCCTGCACAGTGGGTGATCCTGGGCCTGTGCCCCAGGGTTGGCAGGATCTCGACAGCGGAAGTTCACTGTGGCTGTGGCTGTGCACCCTCACGGATGCTAACACCGCAAGGCTCTGCTTGTGTCGGACGCCTGTGCCCTTTAAAAGCGATTTAGAAAAGCAGTGAAGTGTTGGGCATGGTGCTGATGAGCTGCCACCCGCCAGGGCTGGGTTCTCCCAGGCCACATTTGATCTCAGGGTCACTTCTGTTTCACTGGGAACCATTCTGACCTCGGATAAGATCCTTTTCTCTTTTCCTCTATAGCCCAGTTGCTTTTCTAGATGGGCAGCGCTGCAGTGGATATTCAAAATTAGCCAGGCTCCTTTAGCACATGAAAACTGTTCAAAGGCAAAGGGAGGAAAAATGACTGTGGTCATGCTGGATGGATAAGAATCCAGAAAGTAAAATCCATGTGTCATGGAATACTATATGACTGTAAAAAAGAATAAGGAAATTCTCCACGGATGGATATGGAGGCATCTTCAGATATGCTGTGAAGTGCAAAATGGCAGGTGCTCAAAAGCATATATAGTGTGTGATTGTTTATGTAAAGGGGCAGGGGAAATGATATATATGCTCGTTTGCATGAAAAAATACTGGAAGCGTAAACAAAAAGCTAATAAATACGGTTGTCTTTAGGAACAAATAAGATGGACGGGCAGGGAGGGAAGCCAAACTTCTCTACAGCACCTTGTGAATTAGTTTTTGGCTTTTGAATTATGTAAATGTATTTCCTCTTCAAATCAAATCAAGGTGAGGGAAATAAAAAATCTGTGGGTGGTTCGCAAGGCGGGCTCTCCACACAGGTGTGTGAATGAGAGCATCTGCCCGTTCTGTGACTGCACCATGAGCTGAACCACATGCAGTTGGGCTCTATTAATCAAGGTGGAGGCATTTTTCCCCATTTTACAGCAAGCCTTCCCAATGTGTAAGTTTCTTTGATTTACATTGTCATTTCAGAATGTTTTACCCTTGTTTACAAATGATAAGGCCTCCTAAAATGGCCTTCCATTTTTCTAATTCCCTGATCTCTTGGTTAAATTGCTGGCGTGCAAATCAGTATTTTGCAGCTGCCTGGTTGGGTGGGGGGCGCTGTAGGGTGGTGGCAGGAGTCTCAGAGGGACTCTCGTGGATGACTCGACAATGAAACCATCTGTGGCAGTGCCTGAGAGGCTGTGGCTTTCCCCTGTTGTTGAGGAAGGGCATAGGAGCCCACGGTCCTGACTCCAAACACCTAGGCTCTCCGGAAATGAATGGTGGCCCACCCGAGACACTGGCTGCATCAGTACCAATAAGCAGAGGGGTAGGAGGAAGACCCGGGGGCCAGGCCCAACCCAGGGCAGTGACACCCCAGACTGTGTCACACAGGCACATCTTCCCTAAACACCGTGGCATCTGAGAAAGCTAAATCTCAAGAGAGAGACTCTCAGGCACACTAGGGGAAATGTCCCAGGGGGCCACGGTAAGAATGAATAACAAGGACCTCATTTATTTTCTGACCCTATCTGTTCTCAATGTGATGTGGCATTAAAGTCTCGGGACTTCCAGGGAAATTAAGGTCCAGGCCAGCTGGAAGGAAAGGGGGTCTGAATTTAGTGTGGCTGTTCTCACAGGATACTCAGGAGGGAGAAAAGTGGGGAGACAGTGCTGGGTGGCCACAGCAGCTGTTTTGAATCAGCCGAAATTGCTGCTGGTGCTATAGTGAGTTTCACTTCCTCTGATTCCCTGTGTCTGAGCCTCACCTTGCAGTGGCTAGTCCTGACAGCCTGACCTCTTTCCTACAATGACAGGGCCTAGACAGGTGCCTCAGCAGGAGCTGGGATGAGGCAGAACTCTGCTGTGCTATTCCAGCCAGGGTCTCTGCCTGGTGTGCAGTCTAAGCCCACCAACGACCGCTGACCTGTCTGGAGAGTGGTCAAGCCACTCCAGGGGGTGAGTTTCTCCATGGCTCAGTCCACATTTTAAGCAGCAGCTGCAAGCCAGATTAAACTGCACCAATTTACGATTTGTGCCGCTTCCAGCACCCAAAAATCTTTTGACCCAGGAGCCGCAGGACCTATGGATCTGATTTCTCAAGCTGATTTTAAATTTGGTAGAAGGGAGCCTAGGGCAGATATGCAATCTGCAAGGCAGCTGTGCGGGTGGGCCTGGCTTGAGCATCACATCTGGCTCCCGAAGGCCCTATCGCTCTTAGCCCACCTGGATAGGTTTTTCCAGGGGACAAGCCCTGGCAGTGCAGGACTCACAGCTGCTCTCAGGCTTTCTTCGGAAAGGTTCTGGCAGGAGCTGGGATGTGGCACAAGGACAAAAAAACAACCTCGTGGTCCCTTGCATGCAGCCAGCCCGTAAAAGACCAGGCATACCCAGATAGAGATGAAGCCATACACAGTCCCCTGTGGGTGGGGGAGAAGGAACAGGAGCAGGTTCCAAATGATGCTCTAGAATGATTTTTGAGGCTCAAAGAAGAGCAGGTCTATGTGTTTTGTGGGTCTGTCAAGTCACCCAGGTTACCACTGAATCGTTGGTACAGGTTGGGCGTCCCTAATCTGAAAATCCAAAATCTGAAATGCTCTAAAATCCAGACGTTTCTGAGTGCTGATACAACACAAGTGGAAAATTCCGCACCTGACTTCACGTGATGGGCCACAGTCAAAATGCAGTCAAAACTTTGTCTCATGAACAAAATTCTTTAAAATATTGTATAAAATTGCCTAAAATTAGGCTCTGTGTATAGGTGTATATGAAACAGAAATGGACTTTGTGTTTAGACTGGGGTGCAATCCCAGGATATCTCATTATGCTTATGTAAATATTCCCGAACCCAACACACTTCTGGTCCTGGGCATCTCAGGTAAGGGACACTTCACCTGGGTCACCGTTGTGGGGTCTACGCAGGTGGACTCACTCCCCTGTACTCAGGCGAATGTGGAACACACACACAACGAGGTGTGCAGATTTGCTCATAGGCAGGAAGTGCCTCGGGCCTCTGCGTGGGGACAGTGGAACCCACCTGCCACCCTGTGGGGTCTTGTGCTGGGTGTATTTGTGTTTATACGTGCAACTGATTAGAAAGCGAACCTTGCTTTCAGCGAGGTCTGAAACCCAAAGCGAGAGGGAGACACAGGGAAGCAGAGGGGAAACCTGATGGGGACAGAAACCACCTCATTTTAGTTTCAAACTTTAAGTTCCAAGAGCAAAGGGGGAAACCAATTTCAAAGCACTGGGCTGGGCAAACCATACGATTGGCCCCACCGAGAACAAACACTTGAGAAAGACACTGGAGAAATGCACCTCGATTGAGTGTTTAAACCATTTGTGCGAGAAATTTTTCCAACCTCAACCCGATCAGTCTCATCCCATGTCACTCGGTCCCAGGCCCCCACATTCTCCATGACACCATTTCGTCCCCTCTGGCTTTTTATTCTCACCTGTCTCGGGATCGCTGAAGTCTGGCAAAGTAATTGTATTAAGCTGTCGTCTGTCAGCAATGGTTCTATCTAAGAGGCTGCTCCCACGTCCAGAATCACTGCAAAACACAGCTACAAATGTCAGTCACCTGCAAGGTGGGAGGAGGGAAGGAAAGAGAGGCAACCTGTACCGACTCCTGAAGGCCAGTGAATACCTTCTGTGCGGTTTTTACGTTCTTCAGCATCTTTCTTATGAAGGAGGCATCCTGCTTCCTGGCTCGGCCTGGGCTGGGATTCCTTTCAGTGTTCAGTATCACAAACAGGGCATAAACCACACCCACAGACCCTGGCTAATTTTGGCCTCTTTTGTGTCATTAGAAGACACAAAAATGAAAACTTCAAGCTTTGTTTTCCATCCACCTTACAAGGGGAAACTGATTGGCATTAGCAACCTTAGAAAGTGAAGTCTCAGCAAGTGAGTCCATGAAGAGTTGTCTTCATGAACCAACGCTCCACACCCGTGCTTCTAAACCCAGGCTGCATGAGAAAATCACCCAGGACATCTCTAAACAACAGACACCTAGGTCCCACTGTGGACTGAACAAATCAAAACTCCTGGGCTGGTCGACATTTTTCACAGCTCCTCAGATGGTTCTAAGGTGCAGCTGCTGGATTTAAGGACCCCCAACCCCCCTTTCTGACTGTGATCACAGTCATGTGCTCCTCAGGGTCCCCAGAATGTAGGCCTTCGTGCTACATCGTGTGGTTAACTTTCCTGCCGGTGTACGAGCCCTGTCTAGTGTTCCTAAGCTGGAGAAAGCCAGCTGCTAGGGATATGCAGGGACTGGGAGAGAACATGGCAGGGTTTTGGTGGCAGCCTCCATAACACCACTCCTACCAGCTTCCTGCACTGCCCATCTCTACTGAGTCCCCTCTCCAGCTTGCGTCTACAAAACAGGCTTGGCATTGTTCACCTGGTAATGCCACACGGGAGACCACAGCGGGCCTAACTGGGAAACGGCTAAGGGATCTCAGCCAATATGGATTTCTTTTTTTAAATTCTGGGAAGCTTGTAGGTAAACACTATTGCTTTTTTCCTGTATCATGATATCCTATCAAAGCAGCTCCAAAAAGAATCACATCTGTCTCTTGAAGTTTGAATCTTCAATGCTTTTCTTTGAATCTATTTTCTTTTCCAATCTGGGGGCTTTAAGAGTGATTTTTTTGTTGTGAAGAAGTTCAGATTCTACAATAAAGGGACACAATTTCCTTCCTTTATGCAGCTGTTGCTAAAGCAGTACAAACAAGATTTGGCATGAAACTTAATACAGTTTACAGGCTGCAATTTCCACATCCAGCGATTTCTCTAACTACATTAGAGAAATCCACAGGAAGCAGAAGGAAACTTCCTTCAGGACAGACTGTTTGTCAGCCTATACTTATTACATCATCTCAGACATGTTTTTTGGAAACTGCTCTTTTAATTGCTTCTATAACTGAGAAACAATACATGTCTCCGAACAGAAGACAACATAAAAGTACACGCACATTTCCATTCATCACAACGCTGACTGAGTATTTCTAGCGCAGGTCTGTCCAGGTAGCCTTTTTCACATAAATGCTCCTAAGTGCAAATTATCTGAATATTGCAATGGCAATCCACTTAGGAGTTTTTCAGAAGATTTGTCTCAAAATACAGTGAAATGATGACATATTATTCACCACCTTGGGGATTCCAAGACACGCGATGAGGTACTGGCATTGCAAAGGAAGGATTTGCCTGGGTTTCTGGGGGTCCAAATCTGAGGTTTGTTTCAGACATTCTCATCTTCCAGGCTTCCTATCTCACCATGTTTCGGTGCTGTCACTAATGAGGAGGTCACTTTGGGCGAAAGGCAGCTTTCCCTGTGCCTCACTGACTTCCCTGATCAGATGAAGATAAGGATTGTTGTCCTACACAGAACTGTGTGAGGATGACATAAGGTCATATAGATGGAGCATTGTGAAGACTTACAACTTTTAGGTACATGCCAGGTGTGTATAAACCCACATACCTACAACACACATCTGAGGTTAATATGGCCAGTCAATTCCTGCAGCCAACTTATCCCTAGGCTTCTGGTGCAATTGTAGGAGGTACGGGGAAGCCGAGTTAAAATGTTAGAAACCCCAAACAAAACCATCATCTGAATTTTGAACCTCACCCCCTGACAATGGCACAGGATCCACATTCCCTCCACCCGCTGGGAAACGGCGTTCAGTTACATCCTTAGTGTGTCTGCCTTAGTTCCCTCTGAACACAGTGTGTGCGCAACAATCCACTATTCAACATAGAGATGCTTTTGTTTCCACATTGAATGTTTTCTCTCTAAAAATAATTAGGGCTGGGCACAGTGGTTCACGCCTGTAACCTCAGCACTTTTGGAGGCTGAGACAGGAGGATAGCTTGAGCTCAGGAGTTCAAGATCAGTCTGGGCAACATAGCAAGACTTCATCTTTATTAAAAATAAAAAAATAATTTAGGCGTGGTGGTGTGCACCTGTGACCCCAGCTATCTGAGAGGCTGAGGCAAGAGGATGGCTTGAGCCTAGGAGACAGACCGCAGTGAGCTATGATCATGCCACGGCACTTCAGCCTGGGCGACAGAGCAAGACTGTCTCAAAAAAAATAAAAAGTAAAAAAAATAAAAATTAAAAATAATTAGGTATTTGTGACCGATTAAGAATTTTACTGAATGCTTGAAGCAATTTTTAGTTCTTCATTTACATGGTACAGAGTCTTCACCAATCAAGATTTGCATTTGACCCCTAGAATACTGGACAAGGGGCAAGGAGAGGCCTTGAGCAGCCCTGAGTCTCCCTAACTTGCTCGCTCTGGCCAGTCTCTCAGGCAAGCTGGAAAGTCACCTTCCTCTCTCCCTCTGCGACACATCTGCTCGGGCACTTCTGTGAACCACCCATTTCCTCCTCATGGCCCAGTCACCTTGCCTCTTCTCTGCCAGGCCCTTAGGCTGCCAGGAGCACTTCCCAAGGCAGGAGGCAGGAAGGGAGAGAAAACTACTCCTGGTGAGTGCTGGTAGTAGAGGGAGAGAAAATGGGAAGGACCCCAAATCCAGAGTATGTAAGTAGGGGATGCCCACATGTGTAGATGCACACATGCAGGGACTTCTATTCCCTATAACCACTGAATTGTAATGAGACTTAAAGTTATACTGGCCATTAGAAGCCTCTCTTGGAAATCCTCTATCTTCCACAGCCACACAGAGGTTAAACACAAGAGGCTTGGTGGTGGTGGGGTGGGCTCGGAGTCAGAACGCTGGAGCTCTTGTCTCAGCTGAGCCTCTTCCCAACTCCTGGAATAGTGCCTGGCACACAGTAAATACTGCACCTAAAAGAAGGGCCTCGGCTAGGGAATCAGAACAGGGGCAGATTGGGGAGGAACTTCTGTTTTTGGAGGCCTGGATTATAAGAGTCAAGGTAAGTTCCCAATATCCTGGAGCCTCAATTGTCTCATCAGTAAAATGGGTATGAGATCATATGACTTTTGCCCATTTTATGGGGCTGCTTCAAAGATGGAATGAGGATATGCTTTATAAAAAGAAAAGCTCCACCCAAATGCTGGTGACTGTAAGGATGAAATGGGATCTCTGACTCCTAACTGAGGTTAGAGCAAAAAAATGTGAATGTGAGTATGTGTGTGTTTAAATGCTGTTTGTTGGCAAGTAACTGAAACAGGACTTTGAATCATCTGCAGATGTCACCTCATGGGTACATGACGGAGATGGGTCTAGTAGCAGTGACAAGAGGGGAAAAGAAGTGGTTAACAATAAAAAATGAAAAGAAACTGGTTGTCAGCTCAAGAGAGGCAGCATGCTAGTGTGGAGAGAGCTTTGATGTTAGGCCTGGGGCTGAATCACTGTTCTGCTACATATTCAATTGGAAAAACTTAGGCGAGTTATTTAGCCACTTTTATCTTCAATTTTATTTTCTGTAAAATGGAAGTAATGGTAGCTATCTTGCAAGGCTAATGTAGGGATTGAAGATAACACATCAATGGCCTAGTACAGTGCTGGCATGGAGAAGGTTCAAGAAACACGGTTATTACCATCCCTGGCTGAAATGCTCTGAGATTCAGTTCAGGGAGCCTGCTGGGACCTTCTGGTGAGATTCTAGTGAGAATTCACACTGTCTTGAGTGGCCAGGTCAACATGCACAAGGACTGAGGGAGCCTTACACTTCACCCAGGGAGAGGAGACAAAGCATGAGACAGATTTCTATCCCAACTGCAAGCAAAACTGCAGACCGAGGGAAATAGAATCCAGGCTTCTGAAATGACAAACACCTCGCCAAATGTAAGAGAATGCCACCCACCATTTTGCTCACAGCAAGAGACGCATCTCCAACTGCAGGTGGAACACTATTTGCAAGTTTTCCAACGCTCAGTTTAGCGACTAGCTCAGTGTAATTTTTTTCCCCCTCTTTAAGCAAAAGTTGGGAAGAGGGAATGGGTTGCTGAGAATACGAAGCTAGAAGCTAGGGTCTGTTCTCAATTTGGCCACTCACTCCCTGCTACTGCCCACATCTTCCTCGTCTCACTGCCCTGGAGGCCTGTGCAGAGCCTGGGGTGGATCTGGAAGGGGGTGGGGAAGACTGGGGAACTGGCAGGTTGAGCAGAGGGCTCAAAACAAACCCAGCATGCTCAGAAGCAAGGAAGCCGGGACGTCAGCACGGACCAGCTCCGGGGAGAAGCCAAATGCGGCCTGCCAAAATGCTTTCTGCTCAGTTTTCATTTTATTTTAAAGAAGGCATGATTCTTAGGTGCTTGTTCATGTGATTCTACCCTCCTCTAAATCCCTGTATGCCCTGATCCCAGCCTCTAGGCTGCTGGAGCCGCAGCGGCCCCACTCCGGAGCGCTGCAAGGTATGTGTCCCCCGAAAGACACAGCCCTTCCTTCAGGCTTTATTCTGTTGCCAGGGTCACCTCTTACTGAGCAGGCTGTGGGGGAAGACTGCATTTACACAATGATAAAGGCTACAGGAGAAACATTTATTTCTACCCCAGAGAAAATCAAGTTAAAAAACCAGACAGGACACTCCTTAATAAGGGGCTGCGCGATTCACCAGCCCTCCCTCAAGGCTTTGTGGGGAGCTGGAGGGGGAATTCTGAGTGACCGGTGGGGCCTCTACCGCCCACCCCATCCGCCAGTCCCCACCAGACACTGCCTGGAGCCAGGGTCCTCCCCACTCTGGCCCTGAAGGAACCTTCAGGAAACGGAGGAAGTATGGACACAGCCCAGGCATTTGGTTAAGTATTTTTAAAAAGCTTTCCAATTCTGCTATTTTTTTTCTCCTCACATTCAATATTCTTGGTTGCTAAGTGGGAGGGAATGTGGGGAGGTGGGAGAGGTGTGGGGAACTGAGGGGAAATTGGCAACACGAAGCTGATGGGTTTATTTTTTCATTTCTAAAGGGGGTACAGGCAAAGGAACGCGCTCTGGCGCCGAGGCAACCTGCCTGGGCAGCATCTCCCGCTGGCTGGTTCGGAGGCAGACTCCCCCAAATCCTGAAGATTTCATAGGCCAGGAGTGGGGGCTTTCGGGGGAGATAAATGTGGACAGTTTCTATTTTTGCTCCCAGACTTAGAAATGTAGAATTTTTAAAAAATTAAAATGATCTTTATTTTGAGAACATATCCACAAAAGGGAAGAGGCCAGTCTCATGATTACCTGTCACCAAGCGAAGGGCGGGTGTGCCCGGCAGCACAGCGCCGCGCCATTCCTGTGCCTGGGAAGGGGACTCCCAGCTTGAATCGGGGGGACGGGGCGGGGGGACCTGGGGCTGCTTGGGGGAGGGCGGGGCAGGGGCTGGACAGCACATGGCTTTCCAGGCAGAGTTCTCTTCCTTCCAGGTACACAGCCCACAGGGCCTGGGGTCACAGGTCTGTCTGTCAGTTTCCAGGGGGTCCATCCCCTTAACAGGGCCCTGACTTTGAACATTTTTTTTTAAACTGCAGAAACGTTTGTAAAGCAAAATCTCACAGGGAACCCCATCTCTGTTCTGCTGCTTCCGTAGCCCTCCCTCCCTGCTGGTGTCTGCAGACCACGGCCACCAGCCCACTGCCCACCTCACCCTTAGTACTCATTTACATTTTAGGTGACACGTTTTTAGGCCCCTGATTCTTAAAAGCATGATATCAGTTGCACAGGAAGGTAAAAAATACTCTGAGTGTATGAGCAGTTGTGTGAATTCACTTGAATCATTACATCCCTTCTCATTACATGACTTCCTTCACTTAGTAATCTAAACACATGCAAGGGAAAACTGTGCAAGACTTGGAAATGGGCAAATAGGTTATTGGGTGTCCGTCCGTGGAATGCGGGGGGTTGACCAGCAGACCTTCCTGGGGTTATCTGACTCTAAAGGGGCAGGCACTGTTGACTCACTTCCCATTGACTGAGCTACTTTACAGCTCTGTAGGGGTAGAAATTAACCTGCAGAAAACTGATAATAAGGCAAGTGAATTTTGTTTGTAGGGGAGAGACAATTGATGTTTTCACCCTGTAGTAAAGAACCCCAAACGATATCTTTCATCGTCTTACAGAATGCTGTTTTTGTATCTACTTGCAAATCATTCAGCATTCCTGCCTATGAGTATCTGTTCTTCAGACTCTTCTGTGAATAGGTCTTAACATTTTCCGGGTTCCTGCATGAGTTAATAAGGCAAATAAAATCTTTGACATGTGTGTATTTGATAGTTGTATGCGTCATGATTTTAACTTTTTCATAGTGATCTTTTATCAGGCTAATAGCCACTAGCATGCGGCCTGTTGTCTGTGCAGGTCTTTTAAATATTACTGCAGGAACCCCAGCTGGAACACAGAAGAGACTGGTCTGTACATAAATTACCAGAAAGATAAGACTTGTCAAAGGAGTTAGGTAAACGGACGGCAGAGAGAAACTGGATAGAGATCCATTGCGAATTGAGCCTGGTGGGTCACTATGGCAGTGAAAGCAAAAGAAACCCAGGATCTGGAGGCTGCATCAGCCACTGGGACAACAGCACCTTAAACATGGAGTGTGAAGCTCCACTGCTATCATCTGCGACTTTTGGGGGCCTGGAGGTGCACAGGGGTGACAGAGTTAATGCCTGCTGAATGCCAATCAGAGAAGGCACTGATAGGCAGGGACCCATGCAAAAGCCATGCAAAGCAGGCCTTGCTGGCCTCTTACCTGGGGTTGGTGAGGTTGTAGCAGGATTTCCATATCTGCAGCATGTGCTTACAAGTCAGGAGTGCCTCGTCTGGGCCCCGGCAGAGTGACTGCAACTTCACTTTGGAAAACAGTAGTCTGCAGTGGGGAGACAAAGGGAGAAAACACTGCAGCTCAAGCCACAGAGTCCCCATCCCAACAAGACAAGCGGTGGGCTTAGACCCAGAAGCAACTGTACTCATTTCAGAAACTATCCACATGTGTGGTCCAAGGAAAGCGGGATTCCAGAACTCCTGGCTCAAGGTGTTACTTTGCATAAGTCTCACCACTAAGGCAAATACAAGCACGATGTGACTATTTGTGGTCAGGCTGAAAGCATTAGCGTGGCCAATTTTATTCAGAACACAGGGAATTTACTAAAAGCGTGCTTTTTAGAACCAAACCAATTTATTTATGAAACCTCAAAAACTCATTAAAAGAGAACTTGGTTTATTTACAGAATTACACAGGAGATATGACTCAGTTGATATACATATCTACAGATAACCCTCCACAATGATGCTCACCGTCCTGTGAGCTTCAAAAGCCTGAGCGGAAGTCCCATGAAGAAGGGCAGCCTCTGGCATAGGCCGTCAGCTCCTGCATCATCCCATGCCTGCTACTGAGGGCCTAAGGCTCCTTCCGCAATCACCTAGGTCTCTCTTCCCTATTTTTTGTTACCATCAACTGCTCCACCCTCCGCCAAGACCTTCTGGGCACTAAGCTCAGAATGTTCTCGCTTTCGTGGCCCCTCAGGGTAATGCCATTTCCAGATTCTACTTATGTTTCTCTGCGGACATCAGCCTAGGTGCCTGTAGACATCAGCTCTCCTGGCCCTTGCACTTGTCACCACTATCCTAGTAAAAGTCCTAGTACGAGCCCAGCTTCCTTCCTTGTGTTCTTCCTGTCCCCTGACTTACCCAGCTCTCACACATCTTATTATAAAGATCTCCAAAAATCATTCTTTCCCCCAAGATGGAGTCTCACTCTGTCACTCAGGCTAGAGTGCAGTGGCATGATCTCGGCTCACTGCAACCTCTGCCTCCTGGGTTCAAGTGATTCTCCTGCCTCAGCCTCCTGAGTAGCTGGGATTACAGGTGCCCACCACCACGTCTGGCTAATTTTTGTATTTTTAGTAGTGCTGGGATTATAGGCGTGAGCCAATGTGCCCAGCCCCCAGAAATCATTTTTGTTCCCACCTCCTTTTTTTTTTTTTTTTTTTGAGGACGGAGTCTTGCTTGCAATCTTGGCTCACTGCAAGCTCCGCCTCCTGGGTTCACGCCATTCTCCTGCCTCAGCCTCCCCAGTAGCTGGGACTATAGGCACCCGCCACCACGCCCAGCTAATTTTTTTGTATTTTTAATAGAGATGGGGTTTCACCGTGTTAGCCAGGATAGTCTCGATCTCCTGACCTCGTGATCCGCCCGCCTCGGCCTCTCAAAGTGCTGGGATTCCAGGCGTGAGCCACCACACCCCGCCTGTATCTTGTCCTTTAAGGCATTCCACCAACTAGCCACTCTTCTTTCACCATCTCATCCGACTGGACCCGTTACTTCTGCCAATATAGGCCAAATGCTACCTTTCTGGCACAACTCTATGGCTATACGTGCCACGTCCCCAATTGTAACTTCCACTCATGCGCATCTTTCTTTAATTCTTCCCAAACCCAGCTGGAACCCCACTTAAATAAGTAAGTCTTCTGTCAATATGAGTTTTATCCCTTTATCTTCTCTACTCAGTATGTGCCATATTAGCTCATGTTTGCTGTTAATACTAAAAAGAAGAAAAAGAGAGGGAGGAGCTCCTGCTGACTGAAGGCATCCCATGTGCCAGACCTGTGTTTGGCACTTCACACGTGGTCATGTCCTTGGAAGAAGCTGTCAAGGCAGGTGGTGTCTAACCCTCTTCGACAGATGAGGAAACCGAAGCTCTGGTGCCCTTTGGTTGTTTTCTGGATGCGATTTTCTCCCTGAGGACAAGAGCCCTGACATCTCCCTCTGCCTCTGCAGCCTCAGCTCCAGTACCAAGAACTGTGCTCTGAACTCATGGGGCCTTAAATCAGCATTTACTCACCGACCACTTTTTCTATAAACCACAGAAGATAAAGCAAGGTGTTTTAGAGATTTCAGTTAGACATCCAGGAGAATTCCTTCACCCTGCATGATGTGAGGTCCGCATTCAAAGGTACCTTAGAGGAGGAAAGTCTCTTTTTCATGTGTGAGAGGTGGAATGAAAGTGGTCCTAACCCATCACTGCCCAAGTTCGGGATAGGTTCACACCAAGCACCCCCAGCACCCCCTCCAAATGGAAGTCCAGGGCGGTGTGGTGCTCCCAGTGGGTCCAGGGCTGCGGCCTCCCCATGCCTGGGCTTGCAGAAGCCTGGAATGATGGGATGAGGGCCAGGTAAAGGGAGGGATGTAGTCCCTGATCTACAAGCAGGTGGGCATAAAGAGCAAGGCCAGATGTGAGAACAGGGCTCAGCTTCTGCTCAAAAACATCTCAAGAAGCGGAAATGCTTTGGAAGCCTTACCAAGACTGCCTAAATGGGATGGCAGGCGCTCAGGGTGCCTCTGGGGGGATTTAAAGACACCAGAAGCTGACTCCTGCTGAAGCCTGCCCGAGTCCAGAACATGATGGGAGTACTTTTCCACCAGAATCTCCCACCAAACTGGGGTCAACTAAGGGAGTTGACAAAGGAAGGAGAAGCTGCCAAATAGGTCACCATTGGGTAGCGAGGGTGAGGAGTGGTTGCCAAGCAATTGCGGCAAGGGGAGGCCCCACAGAGGACTGTGGGGGGTCCAGGAAGCCGTGCACGTGCTGCACAGGCTGGAGCTCTCTGGGGGCCATGCCAAGAACTCTCCTCCAAGGGCACCTGCCTCCCAGAGGAGGTGCCTGCCCCACAGCAGGCAGCGGGGTGCCTCTAACAGCAAAGAACTGTGATTCCTTTAACTGTACCCAAAGGAGAGAATGCCAGAGTGCATCTCTAAGCCTCAGCTTGGGGAAACAGTTTTGAGCAAGCCTTCTTGGCTGGAAAAAGAACTTCTAATTAACATAAAATAACAGCTTTCAAACACTTGACTCAGGATATGGAGTTGAAAAGGTGTGGGCTTGGATTTCAGAGAACCAGACAGGAAGGACAATGGTGGAGTGGCTGAGCACAAACGATGGAAAAAAGCACTTGGAAGACCTCTCAAGAGGAACAGCATGAAGAGAGGCTGGCAGAGAAAAAGAGCCAGGGACACAGCAGGGACAAAGAGGAAAGCCTGCAGCTGCTGCCCAGGTACGGGTTCGGCCGGGATGATGGGCAGAGGCCACGCGGGTTCGGCCGGGATAATGGGCAGAGGCCACGCGGGTTCGGCCGGGATGATGGGCAGAGGCCACGCGGGTTCGGCCGGGATGATGGGCAGAGGCCACGCGGGTTCGGCCGGGATGATGGGCAGAGGCCACGCGGGTACGGCCGGGACGATGGGCAGAAGCCACGCAGGTTTGGCCGGGACAATGGGCAGAAGCCACGCAGGTATGCCCAGGACAATGGACAGAAACACCTGCCCCGCCCGTCGCCAACACTCCCTGGGATGCCCAAGGGAAAGCAGGAACAGAAGTTGCCGCCTTTCCATCATTTCCCCAAACCTCAGCTTGTTTACAAGATACAAAACAATACTGAAAACAGAAGCAGTGATGCTCGTCATCCTATTTGCCAAACCTGCTTACACACGTCAAGACTGTTCAGAAACATCTGGCTGGGTATATGTTACATTAGCACAGAAAGGAAGAGCACACAAACAATGGTCAGCATTCATTTTCTGTGGCTGACACCCAAAGATATAGATTCAATGTGCTGAGGAAACCCTGAGGCAAAAAGAAAGTTACGGAAAAACTTGCGAAAAGTTAACATTTAATACATTTCAATATGTCTAACTGTCAACATGATGAAGAGGGCAGAGGAGACGAGGGTGAGACTCTGAGCTAGCCACACAAGTTCATGCATTTAATTTTTTTTTTTTTTTTTGAGACAGAGTCCCGCTCCGTTGCCCAGGCTGGAGTGCAGTGGTGTCATCTTGGCCCACAGTCAACCTCCACCTCCTGGGTTCAAGCGATTCTCCTGCCTCAGCCTCCCAAATAGGTGGGACCACAGGCACATGCCATCACACCTGGCCAATTTTTGTATTTTTAGTAGAGACAGGGTTTTGCCATGTTGGCCAGGCTGGCCTTGAACTCCTGACCTCAAGTGATCCACCTGTCTCGGCCTCCCAAAGTGCTGGGATTACAGGCGTGAGCCGCCATGCCCAGCTATGAATCTAATTTAAAATATATATATATTAGCCAGGCATGGTGGCTCATGCCTGTAACCCCAGCAGTTTGGGAGGCTGAGGCAGGTGGATCACTTGAGCTCAGAAGTTCAAGACCAGCCTGGGCAACATGGTGAAATCCTGTCTCTACAAAAAATATAAAAATTAACTAGTCATGGTAGTGTGCACCTGTAATCCCAGGTACTCAGGAGGCTGAGGTGGGAGGATTGCTTGAGCCCTGGAGGTGAAGGCTATAGTGAGCTGAGATCATGCCACTACACCACTCTAGCCTGGGTGAAAGAGTGAGACTCTGTCCCCCTCCCCCCAAAAGAATATTTTGTTCATAGACTCATTGAAAACTTACAGAAAATTAATGAAGGAAAGAAGAACCTTGCTAAAGTACCAATCAGATCTCATTACTGATGACCCAAACCTAGCATCTCATACAATGCCTTTGCTGTCTGGCTCCTGTCCACCCACATGCTTAGCTACCAAAGGATTTGTTCATTGCCCATCACCTACGCTCCCACTCGAGCTGTGGTCAACTTCCCCTACGTGTCACTCTCCTCCATGACCCTGGCTGTTTGCACATGCTGTTCCCTCTGTTTGGAATACCCTTTCCATCCATTTCTGCCTTTTAAGCATCTATTCATCCGTCAAGATTCAGGTCAACTAGCAACCCCTCACTGAAGCCAGACTTAAATAATAGGAGTTAAACCTTCCAAATGGAAACATAACTATAAAAAACACAAGAGCTCACAACTGGGAAATCATAAGCTACAAGCCAGGAAGCTTCTGCTTCGAAGACAAGCAAAATAATAACAATAATAACAGCAGCTGCCAGATACTTTAAATATTTAATTCCAGATTCTGAACGACAACCTGCAAACGAGGCTGAGTTAAGTAATTTGCTCAAATTAACACCACTAGTGATTGGTAGGATAGAAATTTAAACCCAAATCCATGTGAATAAGAAACAGAGAAGGATGAAAATCCAACCATAGTACTGGCACTAATGAAAACACAGGACATTTTCTCATCCATTGCCAAATATTTAAAACTCTAAAATGTGCAAAGCTCTGTGCTGGCTATGTTGAATACAAAGTGATATTAAATACATTCCCTTGCTTACAAAAAAATTTACAATCCAATTGGAGAAAAAGACCTGACCACTACTATTGGGCAGGACTTCTAGTTTTGGGCCACATGATGCCGTGAAACTTGAGTAGGGCTACAGGTGAGCAGGCGTTTGGGCTACCAGGTGTTGCTTCTGGGATCTTTCATACATAGTTCTTTAAAGAACAATCACATTTGGCTGGGCGCAGCGGCTCACGCCTGTCATCCCAGCACTTTGGGAGGCCGAAGCAGGCAGATCACTTGAGGTCAGGCGTTTGAGACCATCCTGGTCAACATGGTGAAACCCCGTCTCTACTAAGAATACAAAAATTAGCTGGGTGTGGTGGCACACACCTGTAGACCCAGCTACTCTGGAGGATGAGGCAGGAGAATCGTTTGGACCCAGGAGGCAGAGGTTTCAGTGAGCCAAGATTGCGCCACTGCACTCCAGCCTGAGCGGCAGAGACTCACTCTGTCTCAAACAACAAAACAAAAACAAAACAAAACAAAAACCCAATCGTGTGTGTGTGTGTGTGCACATGCATGTGTCTGTGTGCATGTGTGTCTGTGTGTTCATGCACATGTGTGTGTCTCTGTGTGTGTGCATGTGTCTATGTGTGTGCACATGCATGTCTGTGTGCGTGTGCATGCATCTCTGTGTGTGCACGTGCACATGCCTGTGTGCGTGTGCATGTGTCTGTGTGCGTGTGCATGTGCACATGCGTGTCCGTGTGTGTGTGTGCGCACTTGTGCGTGTGTGTGTTTTGTGACTTGTCTTTCATCCAAAAGTCTCGTGCATATAAAATCTAGTTGTTTGAAGGACCTCGTTAATCAAAGTTTACTTTTCATTAAAACACATAGAAATGCTATTTTACTGTACTTCTGGAATATTTTAAGAATCTCAAGATAACTCTTGAAATAATAACTATGTTTGGCTAGGGTAGGGCTTAGAAAGAAGACACAACTGCCCCTCAGGAAGCTCTGGGGCACGCGGCATCATCGTGACTTTCCATTGTTCACCTCAGGAAATGAGTCAGAGCAGCACTGGTCAGGGCCAGGCTCAATGTCTCAAACCATTCCCCAGGAAGACTTCGCTGACTCCCTGGAAACTGCTCCCAACCACTGGACTCGCACCTCTAGTAGCTCACACCCTATTTAGTTTTAGCCTTGGCCCTACCCCAGTGAGTCCCAGACTTGGGCAGGGGCCAAAGATAAAGTGAAAAGGGCAGATATTTCTGAATTCTGAGCTGTATGAAGAACTCTCTATGAAAATAAATTAGAGAAGTTCAGACAAATACTGAAGTAACAATTCCCTCCCATCTTCTAGAAACATGCATATTAATATACAAAACCTTCACTAATTAGGTGATCCGTGAATGCTGCAGTCTCAGGAACCACATTAGAGGTAAAATCACAGGAACCTTGAACATTTCGTATCTCGTGCTGATCTGTGTTGTGAGCTCCTGGGCTCTGCATGCCAGGGACCTGCTCTTTGTCTGTTTGTCTACTGAATGTAGGCAGGAATGCAAAATGGCTGTGCAGAAAAGCATGCGAGATCTGCCCAAGTGGGGCAGCGGCTGAGGGGGCCCTGGATACCTTCCCCATCTCTTGCTGCCTCCTGGGAGCCTATCCAGATGAGGAGCTGTAGCGGGGCTGGCTGTCAAACCTCTCCGAAGGAAAGTGAGCATCTATCACCAGGTAAGAGAAATAACGGACCAGGCTGAGGGGGGCAGGGGGCAAGTATGTTGAAATTTTAATTTGAGAAGGTGTTTGACAACTGGCCGATCAGAATGGTAAGAGAAGTCAAAAGAGATGTGCCAGTAGCACGTGGTGACGGGGAGAAGGCAGATGGGAATGTGAAACCAGAGAACTCGGCTGGGAACAGAGAGTCTGAGATCAGCCCAGTGCTGCCCAGGGAGAGGGATGTCATCAAATCCATCGACCCAGGCCCTCGGCAGGGAGGAGGGATTCCTTTCAGGTTGCCATGTGGCTGGAAGGAAACTGACCACGATTCATTTTCACCACCATTTCTGAGGGCCCACCGTAGGCTGCTCTTGGAGCCACTGCTCTCCTGGCTGGGTTTCCAAAGCACCCCAATCCCAGAAGGTGTTCCATCTCTGCAAAGAGCAGCCTCTGGTCCCAGGCTGAGTCACTGTCACTGAAAATCAATACTGTCACTGGCCTGACCTCCGCCAGGTGGGCCAATGAAGCTGGGATGACAGCTGTGCATGTCCTGGAGCTGGGAGGCCTCAAACCCCCCCGAGGCCCCTCTGGCAACAGCTGGAAGGGATGAGAAAGGATGGAAGAGTTCATGTGACCATTCCCACTAGATACCGAATACTGCATGGGGCCTCCCAAAGTGCACATCCTCAATAATGTCACGTGAATCATCGAATTCCTGAACGGTTACACAGGAAATATACAATTCTTAGATCATCTAGCTTAACCAATTGCTGCACTGATGTGCTATTCACTGGGGTTCATCAGAAAACACATAGATGTTTCCAATTAATCCAAAGCTGGAAAGGCCTTGGGTCCAATAATACTTTGCCACTCAGAGTGTGTCCGGGGCAGGCAGCCTCAGAATCCCCCGGGAGCTTGCAAGACATAGAAGAATCTCCAGGTTCTCCACTCACCTTAGACCCACTGAGTCGGAATCTGCATGTAACCAGATCACCAGGGGATTCCTGTGCAAATTTAAGATCAGTGACGAAGCACCACTCTCGTTCATAACTCTCCGTCCTAACCTGCCATAGTCTGATTTTAAAAAGAAAAAAGACTTGCCAGGGAAGAGTTCTCACAATCCCCGCACTTCAGAAATTCTGGGCTCATTTCATTCCAGTAAGAACTGGGGGAGCATGTCTTGGAAGACATTTTTCAGGATGATTTTGCTCTTAAATTCGGTGGGAATTCTGAACAACCATTTACATTAAGCCCCCAAAGGAAGGCCACCCCTGCCTGTGTCTTGAACAGAATGCCTCCTTCCTTCTGGAGGGGTCCCCTGGATCACATTCGGAAGGTGCTATCGCCCTGCCCAGGTCCTCCACATGTCTCCAGTGAAGAAGCTGGGGAGGCCACAGTGTACCCACTGAGGGGGTACCATTCATACTGTCACCCCCATTAAAGGCACCTGCTTGAGTCTGCAGAGCACTGAGTAATCATCCCCTTCCCATTGTGGGTTCCCCAGGGGCTGAAAACTCAAATGTCTTCCAAAACAGGCAAGTGTGACCACAAGGTCAGCAAATTCAAACTTTTTGAAATGCGTACTGGCCTAACACAACCCTGCTAGCCGATGCCAGCTTACAGGCTGCCAGTGTCTATATGCTTTTCATACATCAAACCTGAGTACCTGGTTTCTGTTACAAAACCGCAACTGCATGCCAGCCCCAGTCAGTCCAGGCTGCCAACAGAACCAGTAATGGGGGGTTTGAAGAGCACGGATGACTCCTCTGCTAAGCGCATCTTTTCTAGGAAGGAAGCCCTGGCAAGTGGCTGGCCTGAGGAGCTTTTTGGCGAACTTCTGTCTGGGAGTTATTTAACCACAAAGGAAGTTCTAGAAACTTAACCACTTTTATTTATCTTATTTTGTTTTGCTTGAGACAGGGTCTTGTTCTGTTGCCCAGGCTGAAGTGCAGTGGCTCGAGGGTCAAGACCCTCAACCTTCCGGGGCTCAAGAGATCCTCCCACCTCAGCCTCCTGGGTAGCTGGGACTGCAGGCATCCGTCACCATGACTGGCTAATTTTAAAAAAAAGTTTAGTAGAGATGGGGCTCTCACTATGTTGACCAGGCTGGTCTTGAACTCCCAGGTTCAAGAGATCCTCCTGCCTCAGCCTCCCAAAGTACTGGGAGTATAGGTGTGAGTCACTGCACCCAGCCCATGTGACCACATTTAATGTCCCCGGCTGCTGGAGAAGGGGTCGCAGCACACCAGGCTGGCACATCTGGGACACTCACATGGCGTTCCTGCCACTCCAGTCTCACCCATCAGTGTGAGCACAGGGCTGCATCATCCCAACCTAGACTCCCAGATCCACTGTCCTGGAAAAATCCAGGCCACACCTATTTAGCAAAATGAAGTTTCTCAGGGCCAAAGTATGAGGAGGAGATACCTCGTTCTTCACAACTTAGCAGCCCTTATCTCAGCTGGGAGGCTGCGGTGAGTGGCGGTGCTGGGGCCGAGGCCGTGGCCATCCTGGGTGGTTTGGCTGCACCTCCTGGTGTCCTAATCCTCCCTCCTCTTTGTGACAGGCAGGAGCTCCTGTTAGAGCTCATATCAGTTACATTTTGCTTCTCATTTCAGTCAAAGTGTCAACAATCTGGAATACTCCCCCATCCTTCTAGCGGTATTTTTAGCATGAACAAACAACTGACATAGTTAGCTGGAATAAATCACCTCAAGAAACCCCAGTTTGGCTCATTTTTTGCTCCCACGTCAGCTATTAATCTCCACTCAGATCAGCATCCAGGAGCCGGCACCTAAGCGGGAGATGACCTGGTCAGGTGCCACTGAAAACAACTCTTGAACCTCACTGCTGGTGTTCCAAAGACCTCTCCAGTCCCTGTGAGTGACATTCTAATGAAGGGAGCCATTTCATGTAGTGCCATCCACGAAGCCAGAGAGTCTAGACAGCCAGGGCTATTCCTGAGGGCTCCCTGAGCGCATGGTGTTAGGGCTGGGGGCCTGCAAAGCAAGTGAGGGGCCCAAAACCCACCCCCCGATTTGGAAAAGGAATTGAACAAGTGCCTTTGGAACAGGAAGTGTCAAATAGCCATCTGCTAAGTACATATGTGAACAGGACATGTTTGAAAGCAAGTCTTCCTGTCAGACTGCTCTGGCTCCTAAAAGAAATATATTGTTCTCTCTGAACCGTAAAGCTTTTTGGTAATTTCTGATATTTGGGAAGCAAGTCCCAGGCCTCTTGTGCTCTGCCAGCCTGCCTCTCCTAGAGGGCCTTCTCTCTGGAGGATCTCTCGGTCTTTATTTCTGGCTGAGCCCCCAAGGCCCTGATTTCCCCACATGCCCCAGTTTGAGGAGGGGAGCACAGTGAAGAAATGAGACATTGGGACGCAGTTCAGCAGACAACGGCAGATGTCAAAAGAATGGGAATCCGACCACCTAGACCTAGAAGGGGAAGGGCCTGGGCCATGATGTGATATGGACTTCATCCAAAAAGCTCTGTGATATAGAAATGACGCCTTCTGCACAGTCAGGAGGGATCTAGGAAGGAAGGGGCCTGGCAGGGCACCGGGAAGCCCAAGCGGCTCTCCAGGACCAGAGGTGGATGTGTCTCTCTGGGCTCCGGGGCCACATGGGACTGCACATCCTTGCATCCACCAGCTGCTCCTGTGAATCCTGGCCTGTTTTACATTTCCTGCCTTCTCTGCCTTCATTTCCTGTGTGTTCCCACGAGGGGCTGTTTGGTTTCGCATGGCTTGATTCCACTGTGCCAAGGGACACTGAAGGCAGGACTTTTGTCCATGCCTGGCCTGGAGCTTGGAAACAGTCAGCCCTCCTCCCTGAAGGTGAGCGATTCTTCGGAGGTGTGGCAGGCTCCAGTGTGACTCTGCCTCCACATCTCACTGTGCGCTGCATGAAGACAGGGTCGGTGCTCTGTCTCCGGCCTTGGCCCTCCTGAGCCTGGCACCATGCCTGGCTGAAAGCAGGCGCTCTCTACCCATGAACTGGGGGAGTGTTCAAAGGACAGTGAATCTGATCATCTGGAGGTGGCTGATCAGTTCTCACCAGTTGTTTTCAGCTCAGGATCCCCACAAGAATACTTATAGGATAAATTTGGAGATTCTCTTCTTTCTCTTCCCTGCTCTCAGGTTCCTTTTTTTTTTTTTTTTTTTAATAGTACTTTCCTTATGCAAAAATGCAAAAGATCATTTTTTTTCACAGCTGACTGGACCAGCAGGCACCTTATACCGCCGATTTGCAGAAAGTATGGTCATCATTTTATCAGATAGTGGAACTCAGTAAAGTAGAAATCAAAATGGATAATAGATGAAACACAGGCAGACACAAGCTTAACTATGAACAAAGAGCTGCCAGGCTACTCTGCACGGACAAAAGTTTCAAGCATGCATTGCACAGACAGGTATTAATGTTTGTAGCAGACAGCCCGGAGCCAGGTGCTTGGGAGCCAGAGGTTTCCAGGAAACACCTGCAAGAAGTCTGAAGAGGACACTCTCATACTCCGAATTGTTGAATGAGATATGGGGAGAACTTGGAGATCTTGGAAAGAAAAGCACGAAAATAAATAAACCTTCTGGAAGGTATGACTGGTGGAGAGTGGCTTTGGTGTGGGCCTCGCCATGGTGCCCCTCCTGGCCCGGCCTGGCCTCTCCCAGCTGCTCAGCTTTCTGAACCCGGGGTGGCCAGCCAGTGCTCTCTTAGGTGGCTGACAGGGAGGCTGGGATGCCCTGAGGGCTTCCTCTCCAGTATCCTCAGAAAAAAACTAGAAAAGGGAACTTCCCTGGAAAGGAAGCAGACTATCCCATGAGGATTTAAACTGGGGGACACCAGTCATAAGCAAGCCGAGTACTGGCTGTGGAAATGGGGGGAGGGGCTTGGGCCAGCACCACTCCCAATCTCAGGACGTGGCCGTCTCCAACCCCGGAGAAAGGAGGATCCTCTCATAAACAAATGTGGCTTCCAATACATTTTCCCACCATCTGCCCTCTTCCAATTCTTCTACTTTTGCCTCATAAACCAAATCTTCAGTTTCCAAACAATTTTTCCTCGCATTTGGGGGATTTTGTCCCTCTTGACAAGCATCTATGTTTAGTGAAGGCGACAGCACAGAGCCAAAGCCTCACAGAAAGAGGACACCCACGTGCATGGGGTGCTGGGAGGCTGCTTCCGTGGCTCAGCAAGTCCATCCCGGAAGAACATTGGCTCCGTGATCCAGAGCCAGAGAATCTCAAGGGCAGAAGGGTCCCTCGTCATCTACGAATGCTGGAAACCCTCCTGCAGTCACACATGTCAACAGAGGGAGCTCAGAAAGTTTCCTTTCTTTAAAATGTAGTAAAATATATGTAACATAAAATTTGCCAATGAGCCATTTTCAGCGTACAGTTTAGTGGCACTGTGTACATTCACACTGTTGTGCAGCCATCATCAGCTTCCATTTCCAGTACTCTGCGCGTGTTGCACCCACTGAACAATAGCTTCCCATTCCCCTCCCAGCCCTGGCAACCACCCTTCTACTTTCTGTCTCTCTGAGTTTGACTACTCCAGGTACCACATATAAGTAGAGTCACACATTATTTGTCCTTTTGTGACTGGCTTATTACACTTAGCATAATGTCCTCAATTTTCATCTATGTTAGTACATCCATCAGAATGTCCTTCTTCTTCTTTTTTTTTTTTTTTTTTTTGAGACAGAGTCTCGCTCTGTTGCCCATGTAGAAGTGCAGTGGCGCGATCTTGGCTCACTGCATGCTCCGCCTCCTGGGTTCACGCCATTCTCATGCCTCAACCTCCCGAGTAGCTGGGACTACAGGTGCCTGCCACCACGCCCGGCTAATTTTTTGTGTTTTTAGTAGAGACGGGGTTTCACTGTGTTAGCCAGGATGGTCTCCATCTCCTGACCTCGTGATCTGCCTGCCTCGGCCTCCCAAAGTGTTGGGATTACAGGCGTGAGCCACTGCGCCCAGCCATGTCCTTCCTTCTTAAAGCTGAATAATATTCCATTGTATGTGTAAACAGCATTTTGCTTATCCATTCATTCATTGACAGGCACTTGGCTTGCTCCCACCTGCTGGCTATTGAGAATTATGCTGCTGTGAACGCGGGTGTATAGATCTGTTCAAGTCCCTGTTTTCAATTCTTTTGGGCAGAAACCCAGAAGTGGAACTGCTGGATCACATGATAATTCTATTTTTAATGTTTTCAGGAACCACCATACTGTTTTCCATACAGTCTGCACCAATTTTTTTTTTTTTTTCTGAGACAGATTCTCACTCTGTCACCCAGGCTAGAGCGCAATGGCGTGGTCTCAGCTCACTGAAACCTCCGCCTCCCAGGTTCAAGCGATTCTCCTGCCTTAGCCTCCCGAGAAGCTGGGACTACAGGCATGTGCCACCACATCCGGCTAATTTTTTATTTTTAGTAGAGACGGGGTTTCACTAGGTTGGCCAGGATGGTCTCGAACTCCTGACTTCGTGATCTGCCTGCCTCAGCCTTCCAAAGTGCTGGGATTCCAGGCATGAGCCACCGCGCCTGGCCTGAGTCTATACAGTTTTATATTCCCACTAGCAATGCACAAGGGTTCCTATCTCTCTACATCCTTACCAACACTTGTGACTTTGTTTCTTTGATAAAATCCATCCTAATGGGTATGAAGTGGTATCTCATTGTGGTTTTGTTTTTCATTTCCCAAATGATTAGTGATGTAGAGACTCTTTTCATGTGCTTATTGGCTATTTGTATATCTTCTTTGGAGAAACATCTATGCAACTCCTTTCCTTTGCCCATTTCCTAAAGGAGATGGGGTTTTGTTTTGTCTGGGTTGTGGAAAGTTGATTTTAAATAAGCTACTGCACCACTAAGTCCGACTCCACTGTGACCCTTGTTGCCGTCCAGGCTGCCACCCACTCTCCTGTGTCCAAAGACCTCCCTCCCTACTGGCCTCGCTGGGGTGGTTAGTGTGTACTCACTCCTTCCAGACATCCTTCAGGCATCAGTGGATCATTTCTCTAGTTTAATGAGGTGAACAGCCTCTTTCCCTGTGGTCTAACTTCTTATCAAATGCTCATTCAGTGGGCATGTTCACTGCTTCATCACTCAGCTCAGGCAAAAAAATTGCCCACAACCCCAGGTCAATTTTAATCACTAAATCAAAACATTATTCAATATGATGTTTCGACTTAAACTGAACTTCTCTGAGAGTATGTGTGTGTGTGTCCAAGTGAAAAAGAAACATTAGTCTCACTTGCCAAGTAATGAGTTTTAAAAAAATTAGATGTATACTCCACTCAAGTAAAGAATGATCATAACTCTGTCTCCTAGTTTTTTGATTGCAGATTAACAGGGGAGACAGCATAAAACTCCTGCTTATCTGGGTTATAAATTCTAATGGAGCAGAAACTGACTTCTTCATGGCAGTAGTCCCCAACATCTAGCACGGCCCCTGGCATGTGGCAGAAACTCAATGCTTCAAAGTCAGTTCATGGTTACGAGAACAGACGGTGAGGCCAGATTGCCTGGGTTGAAATCATGGCTCTGCCATTTTCCAGGTGCATAATCTTGGACAAATTACTTAACTTCTCTGTGCCTCAGTTTCTTTATCTATAAAATGAAAATAATAATAAAACTATCCACCGTAGATAGTTCTTGCAAGGATTAGTTAAAAATGTGTAAAGTGCTATTAAGAGTGCCTGTCACAATGCAGGGTATAAACATTAGTGGTTATTAATGCTGAAAGAATGACTGATTAAGTGAATGAATGTCTTCCCATACAGTTAGTTTCCACTGATGTAAAAGGAAATGTGATTGCCTGATAAAATCTGCGTTCACATGTATAAGAGCTGAGGCCACGGACAGAAGTGTTCTAGAAGACCTCTGTGCCTCCAAACAGGTGACTGAGGGTATGTCTCAATATCACCTGATGTCTTATAATTATGGGACAGAGAAAACACTTCAAACACTTGTGCGTACAGCATCCTGATCTCATATTCATATTAGTAATCTTGAGAGGTTTGCTTTGTGGTGACATCTGATGTTTTCTTAAGTGTGCTATTGATGTGATGACCTCTCTGGGAGCACACGAATAGGAGTGAGTATATGTTGTATTTAAATAGGAAACAATAAGAATTCACATCAATTAGAAATCTATTGAAGAACTGCATAACCACAGTTGTCTCAGGGCAAGAAAGTTAAATTCTGGCAGTGGCTTTCCTTAGCCATTGTAAGGCTCGCTGAATTAAAATACAACCTTTCAGTAACACTGAAGTTCTTAAATGTCACCATAAAAGTATGATACTATCTGGTATATATTCCAAAGACAAAAAATAACAAACTGTCAGTTCTTAACCTGATATTTTTTTCTAAAAATGAATTTCAATGGCAGAAACACAGTCTGGGGGCCTGATCAAAGCTCTCGACCAACAGTGACTCATTGCAGTTGAGAGAGACAATTATGAACTCCAAACATCACCTGGTACCTTCTACCTTTTTGGGCCAATGAGGAAAATTACTAAGTAAAATGTATTAATGAAGGGAATCTTCTACAAAGCTGTACTGCAAAAGAAGAAAATCAGGGCTCTCATGGCAAATATAATAGACAGTGAATCCATGGAATCCATCAGAATTCATGAACACCTTTCAACATAAAAATGTGTACTTTGTTAATTTTTTGTTGGGGGAGGAGGGAAGGAGTCTCGCTCTGTTGCCCAGGCTGGAGTGCAGTGGCACGTTCTCAGCTCATTGCAACCTCTGCCTCCCGGGTTCAAGTGATTCTCCTGCTTCAGCCTCCCGAGTAGCTGGGATTACAGGCATGTACCACCATGCCCGGATAATTTTTGTATTTTTAGCAGACAAGGGGTTTTGCCATGTTGTTCGGGCTGGTCTTAAACTCCTGACCTCAGGTGATCCACCCACCTCGGCCTCCCAAAGTGCTGGGAATCCAGGCATGAGCCACCACGCCTGGCCCATTGTTAAGTTTTATTTTGGGAAAAACTTACAATGTGTCTGAGATAACTATTACATAATCAGTTAATATTAACTTTTCATCCTTTTGTTTAGATATTTAATAGTTCAATGGTTTAAAAAATAATTTTTCAACAAAAAGAAGGCAGATTAAGAGGAGCAACAAAAAGACAAGACACATGAAAATGGCAGATGCAAATCCAGCCATAGCATTAATTATACTAAATGTGAATGGACAAAACGCTTGAGACAGAAGGCAGAGGTTATCAGACTAAGTAAAAAAGATCTGCTATTTATTATATAAGAAGACAGGTAGGCTGGGTGAGGTGGCTCAGGCCTGTAATCCCAATATTATGGGAGGCCGTGGTGGGTGAATTACCTGAGGTCAGGAGTTCAAGACCAGCCCGGCCAACATGGCAAAACCCCGTCTATACTAAAAATACAAAATGTAGCCAGGTGTGGTGGCATGTGCCTGCAGTCCCAGCTACTCAGGAGGTCGAGGCACGAGAATCGCTTGAACCCAGGAGGCAGAGGTTACAGTGAGCTGAGATCATGCCACTGCACTCCAGCCTGGGAGACAGAACAAGACTCTGTCTCAAAAAAACAAAAAAAAAAAAGAAGAGAAGTAATACATGAAGAAAGAATGGCTGGGAACTTCTTGGAAATGATAAATAATACAAACAATACCAATACAGTTTTAAACAGCCCAATGAATACTGAACAAGATTCACCCTTAGATGTGTCACAGCGAAAGTGTACAATAGCGGTAACAACAGCAATTACAAGCAACCAGAGGGAAAAGACAGATGACGTTAAAATGAACTACAAGTAAACAAATAGTTGACTTCTTAACCACGACAAAAGGAGTAAGATCACTTGTGCTCCTTTTGTCGTTGTGAGAAGTCAACTATTTGTGAGAAAATGTTTGAGCCTAGAATTGTATATCCAATTTGAAAAACTTCTTTGGAGAGTAATGCCAAACACACTTTTAGATACAGTCTAAGAAAGTCTGCCAGCAATAGACCCTCACTAAAATTTCTTGGGTAATCACTAAAGAAGAAGAACCAAAAGAGAATGTTTCTCTTCCATATTAGCAGAGAAAAAATGTAAAAATATAATAGATCTAAAAGAAAGCAGAAAAGGAGAGGATACGATATGGAACAAAAGGAAAGTCAAATACAAAGCATGGATAGCACGGTAGACACAAATATAAATGTATCAGTATTTAGGATAAGTAGAAATGAACTAAATATTCCAGATACCATAAGCCTGGGTTTTAAAAAATTATCAGTGTATATAGGCTGGGTATGGTGGCTCGCACCTGTAATCCCAGCACTTTGGGAGGCCGAGGCGGGCAGATCACGAGGTGAGAAGATCGAGACCATCCTGGCTAACACAGTGAAACCCCATCTCTACTAAAAATACGAAAAATTAGCCAGGCATGGTGGCGGACGCCTGTAGTCCCAGCTACTCGGGAGGCTGAGGCAGGAGAATGGCGTGAACCCAGGAGGCGGAGCATGCAGTGAGCCGAGATCGCGCCACTGCACTCCAGCCTGGGTGATAGAGTGAGACTCTGCCTCAAAAAAAAAAAAAAAAAAAAAACCCAAACAAAAAACTATATATAATAAGCAGAAGAGTATATCCAAAACATATTTTAAAAATTCAAATAGAGGCCAGGTGTGGTGGCTCATGCCTGCAATTCCAGCACTTTGGGAGGCCAAGGCGGGCAGACCTCTTGAGGTCAGGAGTTTGAGACCAGTCTGGCCAACGTGGTGAAACCCCATCTCTACTGAAATATATTAAAAATATAAAAATTAGCAGGGTGTGGTGGTGCGCACCTGTAATCCCAACTACTCAGGAGGCTGAGGCAGGAGAATCACTTGAACCCGGGAGGCAGAGGTTGCAGTGAGCTGAGATTGCGCCTCTGCACTCCAGCCTGGCCGACAGAGCGAGACTCCGTCTCAAAAAAAAAAAAAAAAAAGTTCAAAAAGAATGGAAAACGATAGTCCAAGTCTATATATGTGTATATGGTACATGTGTGTACACTCACACACATATTTGTACAGATGTATAGCTACATATATATATGTATGTGGCTATATGTATATCATGCAAAATAGACTTTGAAGCAAAATGCCTTGTATCTTACAACATAATGATAAAAGGTTGAATGTACCATACCAGAATACACAGCAACTCTAAATTTATATGCAACTAATAGCACAGCTTTAAAATATAGAAAGGAAAAACTGCTGTAACGATGTGGTAAAAAAAAAAAAAAAGCCAATCTGCCATCCCAGTGGTAGATTTCAACATACCTCCTCTCAACAAATGATAGATTCAGTAGACAAAAAGCATCTATGAAAACAAAAAAGCTCTGAGTAGCATAATTAATAGCTTAACCTAATAAAATATATAAAAATTTCCTCAACAAATGCAGAAAACATTATTTTCAGGCACACATGGAATATTTACAAGGAGTAACCACTGGGCCACAAAATAAGTTTGACCAATTTCAAATGTATATGTAGGCTTTAAACATAATTTAATGAAGTTAAAAGCTCATAACAAAAGATAAGTTGAAAAAACTCATATTTGACAATTGTAAAACACAGTTCAAAGACAACTAATGGGTCAAAAAGAAAAGAATAACAGAAATTTCAAAATATTTAGAATTATACAATAATAAAAATTTCAGATATTGAAACTTGTAGTTTACAGCTACAGCAGTATTTAGAAGAAAATTTTTAGTCTTAAATGCTTATGTCAGAAAATAAGGCAAAAAATGAATGAACACCAAACTAAGAGATTAAAAAAAAAAAAAAACCCAAAATACAACAAAACAGAACTTAAAGAAAAAAGAAGATAGAAAATAATGAAAATGAGAACAGAAATTCATGGAAGAGAAAGCAAACCTACAAGCGAGTTGACAAAACAGTTACTGGTTCTTTGAAAGGATCAGTGTAACAGACAGGTATCTGGCAAGACTGTTCAAGAAAAGAAATAAAGTGCATTAAACAATATTAGAATTGAAAAAACTTAACCAACAAATGCTATATGAAAAATAAACATTATGCCAATAAAATTTAAAATTTAGATGAAACGGACAAATCTTTACATATAATATATATTACAGCTTATACATTATACATAGCTTAATAAAAAAAGAAATAGGATATCTGAACAGACTATAATCATTTTTAAAAAGCATTAGAAATCTTCCCATAGAAAAAAACCCAGCCCCACATGGTTTTACAGACGCATTCTACCAAAACTTAACATTCTCAGAACGAATAATTCCAAAACATGCAAAAAGAAAAAGTACTACTCCAACTCACTTTATGAGGCTGGCCTAACCTTGATGCCAAAACCTGGCAAGAACAGAAGGAGAAAGGAAAAGAATAGGCCTATTTTGCAAATGAACACAAGCGTGAAATTCTCTAAAAAATAAGTAAAGTGAATCCATAAAAAAGCTAATTTATCATAATCAAGCTGGGCTTATTCCAAGTATGTAAGGTGAGTTTAACATTTAAAAATATAAATTAATATATAGCATTCATAGATGATAGGAATAGTCACATAATCATCTCAATAGATACAGAAAAGGCATTTGATAAAATCTGCTATCAATTCATCATTAAAGAAAACCAACTCTTAACAAACCAGGAAGAAGGAAACTTCTTTAATCTCTTAAATAGTATCTACAAACAAACCTATAACAAGCACAATTCTTTTTTTCTGAGGCAGGGCCTCGCTCTGTTGCCCAGACTGGAGTGTAGTGGTGCAGCCTTGACTTCCCGGGCTCAATTGATCCTCCTACTTCAGCTTTCTGAGTGGCTGGGACCACAGGTGCACGCCATCACATCTGGCTACCTTTTTTTTTTTTTTTTTCTGTCTTAGAGATGGGGGTCTCACAATGTTGCCCAGGCTGGTCTTGAACTCCTGAGCTCAAGCGATCCTCCTACCTTGGCCTCTCAAAGTGCTGGGATTACAGGTGTGGACCACTGCACCCAGCTAAATGTAATTCTTAATGGTAAAACATTGAAAGAATTTTCTCATTTAACTACTAGGTCCTAACTAGTACAGGTTTAAAAAAAAAATGGAAAGATTAGAGAAAAAGAAACAATTTTAATCACCTCAGAAAAAAAGTCATTACCTATGTAGAAATTCCAAACTGCATTATATATGTCATTAGACTTACTAAGAATTTAGCTGGGTCAAGAAGAATGTGCAAAAACCAGTTGCCTTTCTATACCTTCATGACAAGTACATAGTAAATTTGATTACAAAAATATTCTGTATACATATAGTGCATACAAAAGCATGAAAAATTTTTTCAGGTAACTAGAAATAAGTCTAGTAAAAAATGGGCAAAATATTTACTAAAAACTTATAAAAACATCCAAAGATACTTGTAAAGGCCTAAATAATTAGGGAGCTATAATGGCTACGGATTAGAAAACCTACTGTCATAAATATACAATTCTCTCCAAATTGAGCTATTAAATTAAACTAATTCCAAAGTCTCCAGAAGTTTTCTGTGCAACTCGATGAGCTGATTTGAAAATTTACATGAAAGTTCAAAGGCCCAGCACAAGCCATGGCAACCCAAAGAGCAGGATACAGAGAGGGATCCACCTTATGTATAATGAAGCTACGACAATGACCAGACAGTGACAATCACACGGGATGGGCACGATGGCCAATGGAACGAAATAGGAAGCTTAGAAACACCTACGGACATTTGGTTGATGACAAAGGTGGCACTGTGGAGCAACAGAATCTTTTCAGCGTTTGATGCTGGGACAATTGAATATCCTATGGGGAAAATTACACTGGCTCCCTCATACCATACACACATAAAACAGTCCATTCTAGGTGGGCCCTTAGGTTTCAGTGTGAAAGACAGCACACAAGAGGTTCTAGAAGATGATTTAGGAGACTACCTTCGTGATCTTGGAGAAGGGAAAGGTTTCTTAAACTAGACATAGAAAGTACTGTTCATAAAGGAAATGACTTCTACTTTCTATTACTTTAAAATTAAGAACTTCTGTTTATCAAAAGACATCATGAAGAGAAAGCAAACAAAATCACAGCTTGGGAGAAGATTTCTGCAACAGGTATAACCAAGAAAAAGACTTGTAACCATAATATATAAAGAAACATTATTAAGAAAAAGACCATCCAATGAAAAAGACCATCCAACAAAAAAGAAGGAATTTCACATACACTTCACAAAAGAGAAAAGCTGAATGACGAATAGACAAATAAAAAGATGTCCAAACTCATTAGTAATGAAGGACACGAAACTTAAACTCACAAGGTGACATCATTTACCAGCAACCATCCTGCCAAAAATACGAAGTTGGGCAGCACTAAGTATTGGTGTATGGAACCACAGGGGTCTTGGGCGCTGCTGATGGGAGTGTAAACTAACACAACCCCTTTGAAAAACAGTTTGGAAGTATTTGGTAAAGTTGAAGATACGCACATCCTATGACCTAACCATTTCACTCATAGAGAAATCCTTGAACGTGTGCACCAGGAGCCCTGTAAAAAATATTTACAAGCACTGTTCATAATAGCCAAAACCTGAAAACAACCCACGTATCTATTCACAGTAGACTAAGTAAGGAAATCTTAGTGCATTTACACAATAAATACTATTCATTCATGCAAACCAACGAGTCACTGCTGTGTGCAAGAAGGAGGAGCCTCAGGAACGGGATGTTAAGCAATGAACGCAAGCAGCATAAGGACATATTCAGTCTGATTCCATTTTCTACCACAAGTTTAAAACAGGCAAAACACAATTGTTATTATTTAGGAGTACACGCTGGGGGCAGTGGCTCAGGCCTGTAATCCCAGCACTTTGGGAGGCCGAGGCGGGTGGATCGCTTGAGCTCAGGAGTTTGAGCCCAGCCTGGCCAACATGGTGAAACCCCATCACTACGAAAAATACAAAAATTAGCTGGGCATGATGGCACACGCCTGTGCTCCCAGTACTCGGGAGGCTGAAGTGGAAGGATCCATTGAGCTGGGAGGTTGAGAATGCAGTGAGCTGCAATTCTACCACTGCACTCCAGCCTGGGTGATAAGAGTGAGGCCCTGTCTCAAAAAAAAAAAAAAAAAAGAAAAAGAAAAAAGCACAATATACATGGTACAGAAACATGAGAGAATGATTAACAAAAATTTAGAATGGTGATTAACCTGTCAGGCGAGAGGCAAAAGGACAGGATACAGAGAAAAGTCATTGGCAATATTACACGGAAAATCCATATACATAGGAAATACATACACATGTTGAAGATACGTGTAAGTATATATGTATAAATAAATCTACACAGGAAATTCACAGGTAATATTAATGTTCTTTTTCCTAAACTAACAATAGGCAAACACATACGTTCATTGTATGATTTTAGATATATTTAATAAATATTCATTTGATTTTATTCAATATTTAGTAAAAATTCTAAAGGACTCTAAAATACCATATTTGAACACACTTTAGTAGTATCAGTAGTAATAGTCATAGAAATATGAGTTTCTACCAATTATTAGGTGATTACCAGATACAATGCCTCAAATGCACTAGCTAAATCAATTCTGACCACAACCCTCTGAGATGGATATTTTATTATTCACATTTTGTAGATGAGGAAATGAGACTCAGAGAGATTTAGTGACTTGCTCAAGGTCACACAACGTAAAAGGGAAGGATTTGGAGTTCTAAACTAGACTTGTCCCATTGTAAGCCTGTGCTCTCAACCACTACAAAAAAGCCTTCCCCGTTCCTTTCCTTCCATACTGGACTAACCCTCTAACACTTCCAAAAATGCCTGCTTCTCCAGAGCAGTGAGCTTATTTGGGGGGTTCCCTGAAGAAAGAATTCCTGATTCTCACAAATCCCTACAGTTAGAAACATCTTCTCAATTGTTGATTCTACTGTTGTCTCGGCCCTGCTTGGAGTGACAAAGTGGCTGAGTTGGTACCTCTCAGCTTAGAACTTTTTGGACCCTGTTAAGCTTATTCAAAGTACTTAAACAGCAAGATTTATCATTTCATGGTGACAGGAAGGTAACGCTGGAGGGACCAGCTGTTCCTCCAAGGGCCTTCAGCTGTCTCCTCTGGTAACTGCCCAACAGGTGGACGGAGCTGACCCTCACGGAGGGAAGGTTTTACCTCCATCAAAACCTCCATCAAGGCCTGACTACCCATTAACCATGTCCTCCACTCCCAGGCTTCAGCAGTCTATGGTTCTGCTGCAGACAAGCTTGTCACAAACAAACAGATGACACTACATGGCAGTTGCAACAAGTGCCCACTTAGTCTTGTTTAGGTTGGTGTTGAAATGTTTTGGCCAGGCTGGGAAGAAACCATGGGATCCACTGATTATATCTGGCCTCAACTTTTAATAAAGTATTCTTGGGAAGAAGTTTCCCATCGCAAAGAAATACAAATATTTAAAAAGCAAACAAGTCACGGACTGCTCTCAGACCTGCTGCCATATGCTTTGCTTTTTTGAGCTTACGGCTTAACATTAAAATAACAGCCTTGCATTCCTCAAATATCTCTACTGCTGTTCCTTACTTCTACTACTTGAAAAGGCTGTCAGCTGCTGTCACTTGGAGGCATTACCATATTAGCCACCACTGTTTACTGCTTACCATGTGGTATGGCTATTAGCTTAATAAGCCTCCTCTTGGATGATACCCTAGGCTGTGGAAGCAGAAACCATACCCTGGAGTCCAATGCCTAATGAAAGAGCGTGTGTGTGTGTGTGTGTGTGTGTGTTCGAGGGTGAGACAGGGAATGACGCTTTATAAATATTGATGAGAGACACTGAATTCAATTGTATCGGGTTGTATTTATCGATGGTTAAAAGATCAAATATTTTTTAAAGTGCTTTAACCATTTTAAGGATCAACAGCTTGGGGTAAAATCCAGAAATATAGATGGTGTACAAAAGAGCAAGCTGGAGATCTGCAAGAAGTAAAACACTGCAGCAAAGCTCTTTAATTCACTCTGCATAAATAGCTGAGCCTACAAAAGAAATCTCTAGTCAGAGGTTTCCTGGATTATAACAAGAATTCTCTGGATGGGGAGAAGTGCCCTTTTCACTTGAAGACAAAGAAATGTTTGTAATGGAAATGTGTGAACCAATTTTCCAAGGAGAGCTGCTGAAAAGCACTGATTAAAAACACAGTGAGGTGATGAGGCAGTGAAATAAAGCCAGAGCTGACCCACTTAGTTTGTGGCTGCACTTACTTCCGAAAGTGAAGAGAGCAACCCCGGGCCACCTTCTACATTCTTTCCCTTCTCCCCAACCCCAAGCAGTCCCTGCCCCATTACTGACCCTGCAACTCCGTAGACAATCAGAACCTTCCAGCGTGCAGGAATGTTTACTATTTCTGGACATTGTGTACTGGTTACTAAGCTACTGACACTGAGGATGAAATGGTAACCCAGTAGCCCAAAACACAAAGTCCTTCTCAACAAAGCCTAACCAACGGGCAATGGATTACAGTGATTCAGAGGAAAGATGAGAAGGTAGGTAGATGACTCTAGCATAAGACAGTTTACAGTGATAGTTCTTAGGGGATGTATAATACTCATTGTTTAAGAACTTCCATTCCCTAGAGAGTAAAACTAAGACACAGAGAGGGAAGGTATCTCGATCACAGTCGCCTAAAATAGGAGAATCACTGAGACCTAGTGGAACAAGCCCTCAGTAACTTAGGACAAACAAGCTATAATGCCCTGTTTCCGAAATTTCACCCATTGGAGTTTAACATCACTTTTGCCATATCCAAGTATATCTGTGTTATTTTTCTTTAAATTGACTTGGAAATATCTTAATAGCCCCCTGAGCAATAATTTTCACCAAATCACTACATTCTAACGTACATTTAAGAATGTGTAACTAGGCTGGGCACGGTGGCTCATGCCTGTAATCTCAGCACTTTGGGAGACTGAGCAGGGCAGACCACGAGGTCAGGAGTTCAAGACCAGCCTGACCAACATGGTGAAACCCCGTCTCTACTAAAAATACAAAAAATTAGCTGGGTGTGGTGGCAGGTACCTGTAGTCCCAGCTACTAGGGAAGCTGAGGCAGGAGAATCGCTTGAACCTGGAAGGTGGAGGTTGCAGTGAGCTGAAACCATGCCACTGCACTCCAGCCTGGGCAACAGAGTGAGATTCCGTCTCAAAAAAAAAAAAAAAGGAACGTATAATTACTAAAGTGTTCATCCACAGTCCATTTAAAATTGTCTCATGTGTTCCAATGGTACACATTGGGAAAGAGTGGATAAAGTATTTTAAATAAATAAGGATGACATAACGCTACGTTAGGATGACCTAACAGCTTTTTTTTTTTTTTTGTGAGACGGAATCTTGCTGTGTTGCCCAGGCTGGAATGCAGTGCAGTGGTGCGATCTCGGCTGACTGCAACCTCCGCCTACCAGGTTCAAGCAATTCTCCTGCCTCAGCCTCCCAAGTAGCTGGGACTACAGGCGCCCGCCACCACACCCAGCTAATTTTTGTATTTTCAGTAGAGACAGGGCTTCACCATATTGTCCAGGTTGGTCTTGAACTCCTGACCTCAGGTGATCCACCCACCTTGGCCTCCCAAAGTGTTGGGATTACAGACGTGAGCCACTGCGCCCAGCCCTAAGTTTGTTTTTAATATCAGGAAGAAATAACAGTAAAGGGAATTTTATATTATTGACTGCCAGGGTGTCGGTGAGGGACTTAGACAGATTGGAGAGAAGGCAGGGGAAGAAGTAAATTTAATAACTTCCAAGTAAGGGAAAACTGAAGCCCAGGATCACTTACATGAAATTTTCTGGGTATTCGCTCAGGGCCATGTCAATGATGTTCAGAGCGTCATGGTAATGCTTCTGTGCTGACAGCAGGAGGGCAAGGAGGTGCAGGGAGTTGGCATCGTCACCTTGAAGCTGAAGAGCTTGGCGGACATACCCCAGAGCCTCTGGGATCTGGTTTAAAACAAAACCAAAAAAGGTTTTACACACACATAAAAGAAGCCATCATTTCAATGTCTGATTCTCTTTAAATATCAAGTTGTTTCACGTTGTGCCTCATTCGCATTTTAAGCCAAGTCTTTATGGCAGCCCCAGGATATTAACCACAAATACGAAAATGGAAGCCACCTTCGAGAGACATTCTGAGTGACACAGTGATACAGGAGACCCTGTTTCTCTACATAGCTGCCAATGCTGCTCCAAGTCTTTCCCTTTTCCCTAAGTAAACACTTTCTCGTTCTGTCCACAAAACTGATCTACTCTGATTATGCTCACGATGATTTTGCTCTAAGTGGAGACACATACAAAGTGTCAGAGGTTTTTAGTGGAATTAAACTGCCTTAGCTTAACTGTTCTCATTTTTTCAAGTATTACTGAAATTAAAGTGCTTAATAAGTTATAAAACCTTTAGCAGAGCTTTCCAAATGATCAGAGGCCTGTGGTTCTTTGCAGGTTCCTTTGTCTTGGACCTCCATTAGACATCAAGGAAACATGCCAAAACAGTAAACAACAAACAAAGGCCCCACACCTTTCCAAACTACAGCCCAAAATAAGTTGATTGAGAAACAAATTGCAATGCCACATGCAAAGCAGATGTGTCCAAATTCATGTAGGACCAGACACAACCTGAACCTTTAAATGCAACAGCTGTTCGAGACTTTCTTCAAAATCATCCAAGCACAAGGGTTGATAAAATGCACACACAATGGGTATTTGACGCCCTGGATTCCGTGCAGGTTTGGCAGTAACCAGGGAGGATTAGAACCCAAAGCTAGATTTTGAAATAGAGCTCTGGACTGAAGCATTCTTACACAACCATCCCACAGATGCCTTCCCGTCTTGCTCCAACTCCAGTCCTCTGTGGGGCCTCTTCTTAGCTCTCCTGCTTTTTCCCAAACCCTCACTAACCTCCCTCCATAGTAGAAGGCCATGACTTCTCTTCCCAAACCAATTACTTTTCCTCAACGAACTTCTTTTCTTGAAGGATTTAGGTTATAACTGCTGGCTGGTGGAGGCTTTCTGCTTTGGAACCATAGAATCACAGCTCTCACGGTTGGAAGGGAGACCATCCACCCCAATCCTTCAGTTACAGGGAGGAAGCTGAAGTCCAGGGAGGTGAAATGGCTTGGGCAAGGTCACCCAGCTATGAGTGTCTGACAAGAGAGTGATTCCTGTCCTCCTCTCCTCCTGGTCAAACCGCCCCCCTGCCCCGGGGAAGCAGGTAAACACTCCTCGCAGCTCTGGTGTTCTGACACCACATGCCCACAAAGGCTGCTGCCACACCCACAAGGCTCCATTTACTCATCCTTCCCCAGGTGACAGCCTACTGTGTGAACAGCACTCAACCTGGTATTGACAGGTGGGTTGAAAGGCACAGCATAGGCATGATGTTGATTTGCAGGGATGATCAGGGCAACCAGGGACAAACTGATACAGGGATCAAAATGATGCCTTGAAGGAATTCAAAGCTGGTTTGTTCATTTAGCGAGTATTCCTGAGTGGTGAACACATGCCAGGCAGCATTCCAAGTGCCAGGGTAAAGCAATGACAACGACGGGCATGGGTTCCTGGAACCTACAGTCCAGTGAGAAAGATACTGAACAAGAAAGCAGGGCAAAAGGAAGAAGTACAGGCTGCTACAGGAGGAAGGCTTCATGGAGAAGGTGAGAGAAGCTGTCAGCGTAGGGGAGAGATCAGATGGTCAATCAATGCCCACACCTGCTGCAGAAGCCCAGCTGTGAGCCATAGTCAGGTGACAGGACCTCTACAGGGGCGGTATCTTGGTTTCCTCTGTCCCTAGGTTGCCAATGGAAGCCACTTCTCAATGCCATTCCCAAGCAACCAGGAAGACAGGTGCATACCTCAGCCCAGGCCTGCCAGGGGAATGGCATGTCTGGAGAGCTGACCTTTGAATCACCCTCCCAGTCAGCACTCAGGAATGTGCTGGGGTTACCACCAGTGTCTTGCACCTGGTGGGTGGGCAGGCATGTGGCCAACATCCCCAGAACAGCTGGGAGGGGATAGGAGGGTTTCGGGAATGGCAGAGGCAACATCTAAAAGCTGCCTTGGGGAAGACGAAGGCTGCCAAAACTTGCCCCTCATGCAAGGAGATAGTGTTAAGTCCCCTTTTTTGAGTAGCCACAGCGGAAAACTGTTCATGTCTTCCACGTATTGTAAAGGACCTGGTTCTTTTGTCTCTGCCTGTTGGCATCTTCCTGCCAGTCAATGATACCCTTATGATAACCAGACCCCAATCAGTGGCTAAATCCCCACCATGCAGCTCAGCACTGGGTTCTGCTACCTGGCTCCTGTTGGCAAGGGACAAAGGCTCTCTGATGACTCCTGGGTTCAGGGTATATGCCATGTGCTGCTCCCCAGGTTGCCATCTGACCCTAGCTTGGGCCCTCCAGCTGTGTGGATTTAATGTCCAACAGCAGAGCCGGGAACTCCTGCGTCTTCACAGCTGATGCTCAAACCAACCAAAACAACAGGCTCTTTGCTGAAACCTCTGAGAAGGGTTCCTGGCTCCAGGTCAGCCTCGATGGAATAAAGGAAGATCACCTATCATTTCAAACTGAAGAGCTGAAGGAGTTGTATCAAGATATAGAGTGCAGCAAGCATAGGAAACGCTAGAGAAACTGACCTGTCTGGAGATGGCAAGTTGCAGAGCCAAGTAGAAAGCTGCTTGGTGATCTGTGGGTGACAGGCTGTGGGCCCTGAAAAAGTATATATGGCTATTAGTACATGGAGAGGAAGCCATTTTTACTTTCCCTATCAAACAAGTCTTTTCCACATTTGCATTCTTATACTGAGGCCCCATAGTTATTTAACTATGTAACGCTTCATTTAAACTCTTCTTCTTTGTCCACCTACACATGTAAACAGTTTCCCTCTTACCAGTGTGTAAAGGTACAGGAGCGCGTTTTGTCTAGCATCTAAAATGGCAGCCGCAGCTTGTCGGCTTTGCAGAGGGCCTCGAGGTGAAGAATCCACAGGCCCTGAGGCCTGATCTCCCCAGCAGATGGGCCCCTGTGTCATGCTGGGACACAGTGAAGCCATGTGTGCACTTGGCAAGGCAATGGCTGCTTTGGTTAAGTTTGGCTCGGCCTTCCTTAATGCTACTTTATCCAAATTTCTAGATTTCAGAGAAACCATATGAAAATCAAAGACCCAGCTTTGCTTATAAAATGAGGTTTTGGTTTTTGGTGAAAAAAGGGAAGAGAAAGACACTCATTCAGTCTTTTGAAGCTTCTACAAAATTCCATGCCGTTCACTGATTTATTCCAGATAACTGTGATGTGTAAGAGTGTGGTGAGACACCAGGCTCAGTTTTAAGAACTGACATCAGACAGGAAGGGACCATACTGGCCTCCTAGCTGATTGCCAATGTGGTCTTCTCTGCTTCTATGTGGAAGTCATTTTTATTTCAGCATCAGCAACTCAAATGTAACTACGTACAAGACATAATTCTGTGTTTAAGTCTGCTGGGAAGAGAAAAACAAACTTCTACTTTCTTTAAAAGGCACCATGGAGCAGACTAATTAGGTGGGATCCAGATAGTAAACAAAACTTCATGCTGTTCTGTCAACATTCTGTGATTAAAGGAGGCTCTTCTACCAGCAGAAAACAAATTTGAGATGAAAAAGAAAACCAAATCATTATGGATTCAACTGTGGCAAACAGGCCAAAGATGGCTTTCTACAATAATAAGGTCTTTTAATTGAATTGTCTGCTGCAGGGAAGGGAGCTAATAAGCCTCCCAGGTGTTTGCCATCCAGAAAATATGCTAAGTCCACCAGTTTAGGGCATTATTTATGCAAACGTAGTAGCTCATGTGCAGGTCCAGGGTAAGGCAAAGCTAATCTCTGTCCTTATATTAATCTTAAGAGCAAAGCACCTAGACTTTCAGTCAGGGGAATCTTCACTTGGCCTCAAGACATAGCCTTAGGACCTTTCTTAGCTTAGTTGAAGAGGCTGAAGCTGATATTGCCTGTGTTATCCTTTCACATGTCTTATTTCTCTCTCTCTTTTTTTTTTTTGGAGACAGGGTCTCACTCTATCACCCAGGCTGGAGTGAAATGGCATGATCACTGCTCATTGCAGCCTCAACCTCCCAGGGCCCAAGCGATCCTCCCATCTCAGCCTCCCAAGGAGCTGGGACCACAGGCGTGCTCCCCACGCCCAGCTAATTTATAAATTTTTTTGTAGACATGGGGTTTCGACATGTCATCCAGGCTAGTCTAGAACTACTGGGATCAAGTGATCCTCCCACTTCGGCCTCCCAAAACGCTGGGATTACAGGCATGAGCCACCACGCCCAGCTACTAAATGTCTTATTTCTAAAGTCCACTTAGTATGTAGCAACTTTTAAAATTTTACAAACATTGGCTTTCCATGAATTTGTACATCAAAGAATATTTTTCTTTGGTGTTTATAACAGTGAGATTGAAAAATCATGGTTTCTCTCTCATAATTATTCAGGAAAAAGAATACACAATGATGAAGAAATTTTTTGATTTATTTTATCTTCCTTCACAAATAATAAAGTTTATACAACTCTCAAAAAGAATTTCTTAGAGTTATAATTTTCTCAGTTCAATTCATATTCTTCACAAATAAATCAAGTCATGGTTGCCTCTATGCAACACCAACCAACTGAAGGGCTGGCAATAATCTTTTGAGTTGAGGGTGTGCATAAAGACAGTTCTGGCTAAAGACCCCATGCTGGCCTCATCAAATGATTTTTCTTTGTTAACCACAGCACCGTGAAAGGAATAAACCAGCAGTGCTAGAGATCTTGGTATTTCTGGAGTGCGTTAGGGCAACATCTGAAGGATTTCCAACTTGGCTAATGATGCATATTCAACTGCCAAATTTCTAATGAGGCACAACTGAAACATACACATTTTAAAAACCTTATTTCTACAATTTGGCTAATGAATTCAACTGACCACTTTACCCACTGAAGGAAAAAAGGAAATAAGGAAAATGCCAAACAAAACAAGAAAAAGCTCCCTGTGTTGATCTCAAGTAGATGCTGAAATACTTGCTTCCCACAGAGCAACTTCAGCAGCTAAGCTTCCTGTGGGAAAGCCCCTTCGGTATGCCACAGGCAACTCGCAGGACAGAAATCCTCAGGCAAGGCAGGTGAGAGAAAGGACATCAGCAATCAGAAGAACTGCAAGCCTTCTGAAGTCTGTACATGAATCTAAAGCAGCCTCAGAAACCCCGTGCCCATATACTGAATACGTGGCTAGACTGCTCAGAAATACCTAAAAGACCTAAAAATGTCACCACAGGGATGCTCACAAAACGCTTCCCTTATCTCAAAGCACCTCCACATGATTAATTCAGTCTCTCCGATGAAGAAGAGCCCACTCATCCTTTTATCCACTTACCCACCCATCCACCCATCCAACCACCCACCCATCCACCTATCCATCCACCCACCATCCAACTATCCATCCATCCATCCATCCATCCATCCATCCATCCATCCATCCATCCATCCATGCATCCACATTATGCAGTATCTCTAATATGACACCAGGGCCTATGCTAACTTCTGGGGAGCATGGAGATGAATCATGTTAGTGCCTTTCCTTGATGAGCTCCCACCCCCACTCCAGAGGGAGAGACCCAAAATGACCATCATGACAGTGCAGTGGGAGCAGTGCCCAGAGATAGGCATGCTGGGCTGCTACTGGAAAGCATCACATGGTCGCATGGGCTTCCCAGATCACCTGGCTAGAACCCAAGGATGTTGTGGCATCTACCCCAGGGCTCTCCTAGATTCCATTTCCAACATTCTCTAGAGCTGAACCAAGAATATAGAGAAGGCTGATCAATGTTGACCCTAGTCCATAAGGCATATATCTTGTAACAATAATAACTACAGTTTGTGAAGTTATCAACTATTAAGCTTCTTGTCCAAAAACAGCCAGTAAATGAGAGAAAGCCAGAGTGGAGTGGAAAGCACATGATTGCAAAGCCCGTTCTTTGTACACTGTCACCTTGCTGCCTTGTTTAGCCAATTCTCCTTGAATTCCCCTTCAGTCCTGATTACAGGGCCCATTGGATTCGTGCATTAAGTTTTTTTAAAAGTGCAAACCCTGGTTAAATCTGTTGCTCAGGAATCTCTCGTTAGTTACACACACAGAGGGTGACCAACTTGTCCTGGTTTGTCCAGGATGTTCCTGATTTTAGGATTGAAAGTCCCATGTTCTGGGAAACCACTCAGTCCTCAAGAGATTGGGATGGCTCATCACCCTATATGCACAAATCATACCACACTTCAACTCGAGTTAGGAGAGAAAGGGGAAAACAAAGCAAGACTGTGTACCCTATGCCACAATGAGTGATAAACACAACCACCACCATGCCACCCCTGCCTCCTGGAGCACCAGGCTTGATGCATACTGTGGGCCATGCAATGAAAGGCGCTCTCAACTGTTTTCAGGATTGCTTTTCTCAGTAGGATGTGAGAGCCTGCAGAAGAAGCAACTCAGATCAATTCAGCATCTTCAGAAGCTTTGCAAACAATATTGTGTTCTTCTTCACTATACTTTTGTACAGGGCAAATGAATTGGTTCAGCTGCTTGGGTTGAGCTTATGAGTGTAGGAACAGCTGAGGGTCTCACATTCAGATGCAGCCGCCCAACCTGGATGTCTTCAAAAATCACCTCTTTGGATCCACTAGAGAACAAATATTTCTGAATTATGGTTCCAGTCATAATTAAGAGTTAACTTTCTTGTGCTATATCTGCAACCCCATCCCTTCTTGAATTGTGTTTTCTTTTTAAACAAAAAATGCAAAACATTAGTATAAACAGAATTGTGGGGAGGATATTTAAAATACATAGTAGAGAAAGTACTTCTCATCAAAGTAGTTTTAAATTATCCATTTACATTTAAGAAGTAATACAAATCATTTTTATTTACTTAAAATCTTTCCCTTAAAGATGTTGGTTAGGATTGCAATTCACTAGAATAGTCCTAGTTACTGTGTACTTGAAACAAAATGAAAAACATTCCTTTGAAAAACATTCTATATTTCACACAACTTCTAATTTAGGTTAGCCTTCTGCAATATCATCAGTTAGGTTAGTGGGATTTTATTACTCTTTATTCCCATATGAACTAATATTTTAAAAATCTCTTTGAATTTAAACTTAAGCAAAAGACGAACAAAAAAGAATTCAGGCCAATGGAGCAGCTGTTACATAACATGAAGTTATACTGGCAGCTCAAGGCAGACCACCACTGTGGCTGTTTTTAGAGAGCCAGTAAGATGTGCTGATTTAAGAAAAGTGAAACAGATGTAATGACCACTTTCTTAAGCATCCATGTGTGGGTTCTACAAACTAGGACTGGAGAATTTAAATCTCCAAATCATTTGAAATGGAAATGCTTTCCACACTCCGTGCTGAAGAACATCAACAAAAGCTTAGCACAGAGACAGGAGATCTGTTTGCAGATGTCAGTTGGTACTTTTTATCATTACCCAGACTGGGGCTGGCAACCTGAAGTAGCTACCGGCAAGGCTGCTAGGAAACAGAAATGAGACGGAAGAGTTTCAGACTCACTGAAACCAGCGATCATGATTTCATGAAAAAAGGCACATGGACACCATGATAAATTGGTAGGCAGCCCCAGTTCTAAGGAAAGAGTCTAACAAAGCTTGTCAGGTATTAGGAAGGCCTCATGAAATGTCCATGTAAGTATCTAAGTTTCTAATACAATTCCAAGAAATCAGTGTAACTCAGATATATTTAAAGTGACAGCATCAATACCAATTCTAGATTTCACATCATAGGGCTATACTTCCAGATAATTTCATTTTTGTGATTATACCTGTAATGAGAATAAAATGAGGGCAATGTAGTATGGTGGGGCAGGAGAAACTGGGTTAGAGTCAGGAGACCCTGACCACATACTGACTTCAACAGCTGCGGGACCGGCAGCTCCTGTAACTCCTGTGCCTCAGTCCCTGACCTGCAAGGGACATATTGCCTGTCTGTCTTTCTTACTTGTGTGTGGTGAGCAACAAATTAAATAAGGGATATGAAGGCACACTGTGACGCTCGAGCATTTTATAATTGCAAGGCCTTCTCCTAATTTCCTGAGAGGCACAATGACAGAGAGAAGCTCAAAGTGTTATGGAACAAGGTGGGGGCGGGGAGTTTGGGGCTCACTGTCTTCACGCAGTATTTCAGAGACTTCCTGAAATCGGCCTTCTCATTCCTTAATACAAAAACCTGCAGCTTGACATGTTTAAAAAAAAAAAAAAAAAAAAAGCTAGAAAAGAATAATCTCTTCTCTAGATGATGACAAATGTCTTTAATAAAGGACTCATCTCCCTCGGCATACAAAGTATCTGTCTTTTTCGAGCTGAAGTCACTTCATTAGGAATGAATAAAATGTGCCCAAATGGATAAACAGATTAAGAGTGCAGATTGATACAGCAACAAGTGACGTAGCAGGGTTTGCACGCTGTGTGTTCAGTGCTCAGGACGAAAGACTCTCAGGGGTAAAACACTGTTTACATAATCTTTATAAATATCTCTCCTTTTTATACTCATCATACTTTGGTGTCATTATGTACAGCCGAGTGAAAAGATGAACTCCCACTCACCTCTGAAATGCAAGAAGCGCCTTTCTCTGTAGGACCTCCTGCATCCCTCGCAAAGAAGCTAAGAAAAGGGTTCAGTTAGTCAGTGGCATGGGAGATCAGGGAGTTTTGACAAATACAAAACCCATCACAAAACCTGTGCATTCAACTGGATGAAAAGCAACAATGTCTGAGTGCCTGTGTGCCCAGTCCTGCACCAGGCCCTGGAGAAGATAGCAAACAGAGCTACCCCCGAGTGCTTGCACGCATTGGGTGTGACTGTGGAACAATGCCAAGGGGGCAGTGTGAGTTGGGTGGTCACTCTTGGTACTCCCAGGCATATGGGGGCCATTTGCAAAAGACCAGTTGGGAACTCCAGAAGGAGCATGACTGCCCTCTCAAGTGCAGGCATGTAACTCAGGGGAACGACAAGCTCCATGAGGGTGGGGTGGGAGGGATGCAAGCACCAGCAGTGTTGATTTTGACAGCCTTCAGAGTCCCTTCTGCCACTGACAAGCTGCAGTGCTGGGCCACCGACACTAGCTTGCTGCCTTGAAAGGCCAGCTTGGTTCACACTGGGCAATGGCCAGGACTTTAACACCTTCAAGTGAACACAAGGGATGAAGTAGGCAAACCCAACACTGATCATGGAAAATTAGCTCAAAAGTGTGAGGCCACCTGGCTGTGAGTCAACACTTCTCCTGTGCAGAGCACGTGAGAAACGGCCCCTTAAGCCTGGCTAGGAATGAAAAAGGTGCTTTTTACTACGGCAAGAGAAAAAGTCCTGGAGGAAACTGTTTATGGTTGGAACTGCAAGAGGCGGTTACCTAAAGCCTCCAACATGGCACCTCCCAGCCTGGCATGAGACTGAGAGCAGTGAAAGGCTGCCAGGGGGTCAATGTGGCTGGAGACCATGGCTAACGTAACTTAGAACAGCAGTGACCCAGCTAGAGAGAACCTCAAAAGGCCCCAACTGACCCATGAATGGAAGAGGAAGCCCCACAGGGTCAAGCAACTCTCTCAAAGTTGCAGGAGTAATGAGGGGTAGAGTCTGAACTAAGAATTTACATAGGTTAATATGTGGCATTAAATTTGCCCTTCACTCAAAGTCTACTATATCAAAAGCTATGTGCTGGGTATTGCCAATGTATCATGTGTATATGGAAAATTAGCAAGCAATCCATATTGAAAAGCAATTAATATGCAAAACTTCCCCAGGACCTTTGATATTTTAAAGCAGAGAAAAGAATTTGGAGTACTTTGTAAAATAAATTACAACAAAACCATAAAGAAAAAAAGGAAGTATTATAAAAGTCAGGATAGTATTTCCTCTCAAGGGAGAGAAGGGGGTTTGTGATTGGGAGGTGCACATGGAGGGCTCCCCAGGTGGCTGGCAAGGTTCTAGCTTCCGAGCAGGCTAACGGCTACAAGATATTTTGCCTTATACTAATTCAAATTCATTAAATTATCCATTTGTTTCTGAGATTTTTGTTTTGCATTTGTGTTACATTTAACAACAACATGATAAAAGAACAGTAATAGTTCAGGAAAAGTTTGTTAAACGTTCTGCAGATATCACTGAAAACTTAAGTATACAAGATTTTTTCTTAGCTAGAATCCCATCCATCAGAACTCTAAGCACATCCAAAATCACTGTTTCCAAGACCCCTAGGGGTCTTGTGAGCTGCTGCACTGCACATGTACGTATCTACAAATTCAAATGCGCAAATGGAGAAGGGGCATTTCCTGACCAGTCAAGGAAAGCTTCCTAGAAGTGTCTGGCCGACTCTTCCACATTCCTGTGCCTAAGATCCAGCATCCCTTCACACAGGACAGCCCAGACCAAGTGGTAGGACAGGGGCAGGTGCAAGGCTGGGTGGCGGAATCATCCTGCAAAGCCCAGCGAGGTGCCCAGTGCACCACCAGCATAATGTACCTGAATATGAGGCCTGGGAGCCCTGGCACAGGGCCTCCCTCCCTGCCCTCCCATTCTCCCATGAGACCAAGCAAAGAAGACAGCAGCACCAGGGGCCCCACCGAACGGCACAGCAGAATGCCCCAGCTTCTGCACCCTCCTGAGACAGAAGGGGACTGTGGGAATCCTGCAGTGTAGACTTAGGCAGTCCAGCCCTGCAGCTCAGCAGCCCTGGGGGTGGGACGTCTCTCACCGTCAGTGGCCTGCAGACTGTACGTGAGCCCCAGAGCTAAGTAGCCTTTGGCCTTGAACTCTGACGTTTTCTCTCCCACATCAACGACAGTTTTGGCAAACTTTTCAGCCTCTTCCAACTGAAAAATGAGACAAGTTAAAAACAACAACAACCTGCAGAATTTCTAACATGAGTTCCCATAAGCATCTGCTGCCAAAATTGGATTTCTGATGAGTCACTTTGAAAATGACTCCCAAATCTCCCAATCCCACTCTGGTGGTTCTGTTTTCTTTCTTGAGCCTCTCTTAACAGTTCGCAGGAGTCCTATCTTGCTTTTTCTCTTTAAAGTTTTCCTTACTGCTTCTTTGCCTTCTTTTCCAAAGTTGCTTTCATATTTGGTGGGGGTCTATCTTTTTTATCTTTATTTTTTACTGATTGGTTCTATAATGAAGTTGTGCTAGGTATTCAGAAGCTGAACTGAATATATTTGTAAAGAATAAAGTTCTTGGAATGTTTTATGTTTGAGCCTTTCTTTTTTCCCCCCAGGATATAAAGAATCCATTTAGGCTTGGATTCTCTTTGCCATGAACTGTTATAAATTTCAAAACTCCATCCACTTATTTTACAAACCTCAACACATGTACCTTGTGCCAGCAGATTCCAATGAGAAAATGTGCACCTGTAAACTACACCCACAAGAAGACCTGGTGCACAATTCATTAGAGGCAAAAATAGTAAGATTTGTTCCTTCAAAGTATGGCAAACGTTGATGATATTGAGTTGGGTGATAAGACACTGGAGTTCATATACTCTTGAGTTTTGTGGTGTTTAGAAATTTTAATAATAAAAATGCAAGAAAAAATATACAGAAAAGATTTGTTACTCATATATATATATATATATATATATATATATATATTTTTTTTTTTTTTTTTTTAAAAGAGGTCTGGCCGGGCGCGGGGGCTCACGCCTGGAATCCCAACACTTTGGGAGGCCGAGGCGGGCGGATCACGAGGTCAGGAAATCAAGACCATCCTGGCTAACACGGTGAAACCCTGTCTCTACTAAAAACACAAAAAATTAGCCGGGTGTGGTGGCGGGCGCCTGTAGTCCCAGCTACACGGGAGGCTGAGGCAGGAGAATGGAGTGAGCCGAGATTGCGCCACTGCACTCCAGCCCGGCCAACAGAGCGAGACTCCATCTCAAAAAAAAAAAAGAGGTCTATTTAAGGCATTTCAAGATGTATGTGTTACAGTAATAAATAAAGCCAGAGCTGGGAGGAGGGCAGTAGTCACTGCTGGGAACTGGCATGTTCCAAATGCAAAAGTTGTGTCCACTCCTCCGCCTGCCCACTCCTGGAGCGCCTGCGCCATCCCCTTGCCTGCTCACAGCCCTAAACTGTCAAAACCCACATGACCACACTACGCCTTCACAGCTGTGCGTTTCAGGTGAGAGCCTGTGCTTTCAAAACATCTTTTCTACATTTTCCCAAGCAAAATGAACTAAACTGGAACACTCTTCGCTAGGCTTACTTTTCTCCTACTGGGTGAGAATATGTGGAAAAAAACAAAGAGCAAGGACATAAGGGTGAAAAACCTGAGCTTGTAAGACGCTTTGGTCTTTTTTGAGCAAATCGTTTTTATTGCTAATGTTGACATGAAGTTAAAGAAAAGAAATTAGAACTCTATCGTATGTGGCAATTATCTATACCACCATCTCGGCAATTAGACTGAGTTTTCTATTTTCTACTCAAATGATGTATTTTTTGAGGTACTAGAATTGTTACAAATCAGGCTATTGCCAAATTCAAATTTGAACAAGAATATTTGAAGAAAAATGTGTATGTGAAAGAAGAGAAATGAAGACAGTTGAATTTAACATATGAGCTGAAATGTAGGGTGACTCCTTGCTCTTTAGAAAGTCCCAGGCTCCCAGCCTAGGCAACAGAGTGAGACCCTGTCTCCACAAAAAATACAAAAATTAGCCGGGTGCAGTGGAGCACACCTGTAGTCCCAGGTACTCAGAAGGCTGAGGTGAAAGGATGACTCGAGCCCAAAAGGTTGAGGCTGCAGTGAGCCATCATGTACTCCAGCCTGGGTGACAGAGCAAGACCCTGTCTCAAAAGCAAAAACGAAAGCAAAAACAAACCAGGCCACGTGTCTCTTCTCAGTCCCACATTGCTTGAATAAAGCAAGATGTATGGGAGTATGAATTATGGTTCTATCTTATTATCATTATTCCTGGAGCACAATCCCATAGGAAAAAACCCCTGGAGTACCCCAGAGTCCTCCGCAGTCCTTGGGTGGGGTGGATGAGGCCTGAGGAGGCCAGGGGCCCAGGCCCAGGCTCCGTGGCTCTACACGGTCTTGTATCTTGTCCTTGCGTAGCTGATGAATCACCCTTGCTTTCTCTCTGTGCCTCAACATGAAAAAAATGGGCAGGACTGGCCTGGAGTCCTCTGCAGGAGCGGGGAGGGGGGCGCCCCTACTCACCCAGTGCAGGGAGCCCATGCAGAGCTTGGCAGCGAGGAGAGGGATGGTGGCGTCGTCCGGCTTCAGGCGGATACACTCTTTCAGCACCTTCACGGCACGGGCAGACTTGGCAAGAGAAGATTATTTCTGTGAAACTCAAAGCGTTTGACAGAACCGAATACAACAGCCTTCTCAGAGGGGGTTTTGGTCAGGGTGGCCTCCTCGTGGGCTTTTCCAACTTTAAACCCAAGCAAGCGGGGGCCTGGGGCATGTGAAAACCAGAGCCTGTGGCTTCTGAGGGACTGGGGAGTATGCTGGGTTAAAAGCCAGCAGGAATGCTTCCCTGGTGCCACCTGAATTTCATCCCATACTTGTGTAGCTATTGGAAAATTAAGAAAAATGTAAAGATGGTGGAAGTTTGTTCCTATAAAAGATAAATATCCAGTTGAAGGCACAGAATACTAAATTTCTGAATTCACTTAGCTCAAATAATCTTCTATCTCAGGCTTCATTCGCTAAATTGCCCAAACAAGAAAAACAATAGCTACCACCTCTATTGAGTGTATACACAGCAAGGAACGCACCTCTAAACACCTACGGCGTAGCATGTCATTCCCCTGATAACACACCTACGGAGTGGGTGCTGTTCTTACTCCATTCGACCGAGGAAACTGAGCTACTCATAACTTGCCTGGGTCACTCAGCTGGGAGAGCAGCACCAACCTTCCATCCTGCCGTTGGACTCCCTCAGCCCACATTTTCATTCAGTATCATGCACTGACTAATATAACACATTTTTCAAGATAACCAACAGGTTTCCCCTCCAGGAAATAGCTTAACTCTCGGTTGAGTGTAAAACATTAGCTCTAGTTTAAGCCATGCCCATGACACCTGATGAAGTCACAATGACTAGAAAGAGACAAATATTTCAGAATTTTTCTTCTCAGTGATAAATCCATCTTGGCTTCCCAGACGATTAAATCTGATTGTTCACTGAGAGTGGACCAGGATAGTTTCCCAGAGTGGCTCAAAAGACTTCCATAAAGTCTATCATTCCGTGCAATTCATTGACATTAACCTCTTTGGCCTTAATAGGATAGGCATAAAAAACTGCCCATCACAAAGGGGACTCACTTTTCCAGCAGCCATCAGGGACAGGGCAAACTGGTACCACAGGTGGAACTCCTCAAAGGCAAACTTCATGGCTCTCTCTAGGCACTGGGTGGGAAAGAAAAACAAAGCAGACATCTGAGAATCGCTGGCGCCGCAACTGCACAAGCGTGAGTTGGTGTCCATGCACGCTAAGGTAAGTCCCATCAAATCTGCTTCCCTGGAAAGCTTAAAACATAATCCTCCACCAAAGGGCTCCTACGGAGTCCCCACACAGGATAATGCACATGCCGGTGGCCAGGACAACCCACAATTGACCAAAGTTGTGACAGTCCCTGCCCTTGAGTAGCTTTGTATCTGGCACAGGAAAAGAGGCAAATACATGAACAACACAAATACAAAGCCAAACTCAGGAGTGCCCCAAGGGCGAGAAACAGGACTGTGGTGAAGTGATCCCAGGAATCAGGAATGGCATCAGGGAGAACGGAAACTGAGCTGGGCCTTCCCCAGCCCAGCCCCACTGTGAGAAACCATCAAAGACAGAAACCACAACTTCTTTATCTTCTCAGTACTGGTGCATTGCCTGCCGTGGTGAGTAATCTACAAATGGACTTCCCTCTCGGTCAGCGAGGAGCCTCTGGTCCCTGCACAGGGTGACATGATGACATTAGAGCTTTAGGAAGATCGTGGGGGACTGGGGTGAGTGGGGTGAGGAGGAAGACCTTGATGGAGGCAGGCCAGGAACAAAGTGGACAGAATGGTCCGGGGGCTTCAGAATCAAGAAATGTGTCCAAGGTCAGATCAGCAAGGACGGGTCACCCGTGGAAGCATGTGGGGACTGGGGAGGCATAGGAGGTGCCCAAAGTTTCTGGCCTGCATACCTGGGGGAAAATCCATGCCACAGAAGGCCCTTGTGTATGCACGAGTGTGAGTGAGTGAGTGAGTGTGTGTGTTTGAGAGAGGGGGAGAGAAGGGGAGGTTTTTGTGGGTTTTTTTGTTTTGTTTTGTTTTGTTTTGTTTTAGGAGAAAGGGAGAATGGGGAAGGAAGTTGTCATGAACGAGTTTGGCATGTGAAATGCTGAGTTCGAGGCATCATGAGGTAATTTACCAGAGACATTCTGGGACCTCAAGAGAAAGATCTAACAGAAGACAAACATTTGAGAAAAGAGCTGAAGTTACTGGAAGAGATCAGATCAGTCCAGAAGAGTATTCAGAGAGAAGGCAGCAGGGCCAGACTGCGGAAAGGGAGAGCAAAAGGATCTGGAAAGGAGGGCAAAGAAGGGAGCTGGGACAGCAGTGTCACGACACAGAGAAGGCCCCAGGAAGGGGCCAATGGGGCCAGCGGCAACAGAGGCCAAGAAACCACCCGAATCGACTGGGTGACAAGCTCTGCAATGTGGCTTTGGGGGACATGGGAGGAGAACATAGGCCATGGGGACCAATAAGCAAAGAAAAGATGGAGATGAGGCATGAAGGAGGGATGTGTGGGGTGAAGAAGGGCTCTTCATCTATGTGCTTAATTTTTCATAGAGGCAACTCAAGCCTCTCGCTACCATGAGCAGAACGAGCATGCAGAGTGAAGACCCTGGGGAGATAAATTAGGTCCCAGAAGACTAGAGGGAGCCAGGTCCCTGGAACAAATGTATTCCTGCTGAGAGGCCTTCTCTTAGGGAGGCAAGGTCCTCCAGACAAGGAGGAGAGAATGGCAGGCCCTGTTGGGCCCAGCCAGTTTTCTCTGTAAAGATGGAATGAGCTGGGTGCTAGAAGGAAAAGAAAAGAATAGTGGCAGGAGGTTTTAAAAAGAACAGAGGTGGCTGGGCGCAGTGGCTCACACCTGTAATCCCAGCACTTAGGGAGGCTGAGGCAAGAGGATCACTGGAGGCCAGGAGTTCGAGACCAGCTGAGGCAACATAGCGAGACCCCGTCTCCACAAAAAAGGTAAAAAAAATTAGCTGGGTGTGGTAGTGCACACCTGTAGTCCCAGTTACTCAAGAGGCTGAGGAGGCAGAATAGCTTGAGCCCAGGAGGCCGAGGCTGCAGCGAGCTGTGATTGCACCACTGCACTCCAGCCTGGGCAACAGAGCAAGACGACCCTGTCAAAAAGAAGAAAAGAAAAGAAAGGCAGAAAAAGAAAAACAACGCAAAAAGTAGAAAAAGGTTTAAACAACAACAAAAGCCCCTTCCACCAAAGGGGACAGAAGGCTCACAGCAGGGTCAGCTCAGAGACTGGTGCGAGCACTCAGTGGGGCCTGCACCACTGTGTTGCCACCTTCTTTCGTGCTGCTAGGTGGCCAGTGCAGGAGCAGAGGAAAATGATGGGATGCTCAGCATTCATGGACAGTCAAGGTGGGAGGGCAGGGAGCTGGGGACCTGGAGACAAGGAGCTGCAGTGAAGGCGATAAATGGGTAAAGGTAAAGTGAGGTGGTGGGAGAGGAGAGAAAAGAATTCTAGAATTTTAAATGGCATATACAGAGGTCACACAGTAAATATGCTAGTTGGTTTACTGTGAAAAGCTGTTCTGACAAAAACATATTCTATTTAAAAGTAAAGTACTAAGCATTAATAAGCACCTAGTGCTTGGCGATGGCACAAGGTGGGCATCCGAAGACCTTCAGCAAGGTGAACATGGGCAATGCGTTCAGCTCAGGGCTGGCTGCGGGCCTCATCCTACGCCATGAGACATTGGCAGGAGGGGCTGGGTGAGGCCTCCAGGAGAGTCCTTTAAAAGCAAGGCATTCTCTGCCAGCACCCACTTTGCCCTCAGCCCTGCCCCTTCAAAGCCGGAAGTAGGGTGGCCAGGAACACTGAGCAGAAAGTAAGTGTGTGGCCCTGATGCCATGAGGTGCTGCAGCTACTGCACCAGCCTCTCACAGGCTTCTTGTAGGCTGAACCAAATAAACTCCGCTTTGGCTAAGCCACTGCATGCTGGTTTTGTTAATGACATCTGAATACACTCCTCACTAGTGCGGACACCAAGCGGCAGACCTGGAATCTGAACCTGAACCCAGGGCCCTCTTAGCTGCTTTGCTGTACTGAGGAAGGTGTCACTGTGCCTTTAAGGCGCACCGCGGGAAGGGAGAAATGAAAGCAGCATGCTGAGATCAAGTAGGCAAGACAGGGTAGCAGGAGAGACCTAACCCAGGTCTAGGAGGAACGGGCTGGGACTAAGTGGGGGAGGGCAAGTGTGATGGAGGATGCTAAGCAGTGAAAAGCCAGCAGTGCCTAGAAACTGACTTGGGGATGGGAATGAGGGATGATAGAGGAGGAGGAGATGAGAATGATCACAGTGGCTGAAATGAGGCACCAGGAGCCAGTATGTGGAGAGATGGTAGATAATAAAAAATAAGGATCGTTCTAACAGCCCTACTCAACCAATACGTTGCAATATCACCACTAAGTACTTAAATATACTTAGTAAGTACTTAAACACTAAGTACTTAAACATTTAAATGTTTAAATGGTTTTTTGTCCTCCTTTTGCTAAGAGGAATGATAAATATCAACTGTTCTGATCAACAAAAGGAGCTCGGCAGCTGAAACAGTGTGTTCTGAATCAAAAAGCTAGATGCTATAAATAAGTGTGTACCCTTCTCTTCTTGCATGCCAAAGGCTAACAGTCTCATTAAACTCTGTGAAGCACATTCACCGGAGGTCTAATTGGTACAGAGCTGCGTTCCAGGTGCTACAGGAAAGAAAAACAGCCCCAGTCCTCATCAGGAGTAGAATCACGGGATCCTGTGGCTGGCAGATCACGTGGGAAGCATCTAGTTGAAGCCCCCAAAGGAGAGGGCACTTGTCATTCTGGCTGCCTGTTACTTCAAATCTCTTCTGATTTTGGGGGCGGGGAAAAGCAGGCACTCCCAAAAAGACAAGCAATAGAAATGTGGCACACGCGTGGCATGCAGACAGCCAATCACATGCTCCTGCCAGCCTCTGAATCTGCAGGTAGGGAGGCAGGGAAGGGCCCTCTGGAACTCGTTCCAAGTGTTCCAAGTGTTCTAAGCGCCCTGAGTGAGCTGGGGCCTCCCAAATTGGGGCAGGGCTTTTGTCTCCCTGAATCTGTTCCAGTCTCCTCTTCAGCCTCTGGTGGAACTGGTGAGCTTAGCAGTGCAGATGGATAAGTTCCTTTTCTGCTTAACAAGTCCGGTTCCGTCACCTACAGCCAAGGCCCTGACAGTACGCCCAATCAAATGCTTCAGGCTCCTCCTGTAACAATCCCTACCTTCCAGCCCCCAACAAGTTGTACAGCTAGCTGCCTGAGAACCCTTCAGAATAGGGAGTACACAACCTGAATGGCAGCTAGGAATACAGAATCAAGGTGCACAACAAATTGGGTGTGTGAATTCGGGCAAGCAATTAACCACTGTGTGCCTAGATTCCTCACTGTAAAATGGGAAATATGACAGTGATTAATGTAGAGAGTTACTAAGACTTAGTTACTACATACAACGCCACAGGAAATAGCACCTCACAAACAGGCTAGCGAGTGCTAAACAAAGGTTAGCTATTATTCCTTTTAAAAAATTTTAACATTCTTATATTAGGAATGGAAATACAACAAATTGTATCATACCTATCACTTTATCCAGATTCAATGTACGAAAACTCAGATTTACAATGCATTACATCAGAAATAAATATCTTTACAAAATGTTTACAAAACTTTACGAAATGTTTCCTCATTTTAGAAAAGGATTCAATCTGAGACCCTGGAGAATAGGGCACAACTTTAGAGAACTGGACCAGAATGTGTGCTTATTCTTCATTTCTTTAACAAGTGTGGTAACACCCTGTAGCCAGGCACTATTTTAATTACTTTACAAGCATTGCCTCATTGGGTGATCCTAAGGACCCTGCAAAGTACAAGGCAGGTCTCTTTATCATCATCCATTTGCAGGTGAAGAAACTGAGGTGCAGAGGTGTTAAGGGAGTACACGGGCCTCTGAGTCGGTGGTGGAGCCAGATGGGAGGGAAGTGGTCTGGTTCCAGAGACTGAGCTCTTCACCACAACACTACTGCCTCTGAAACTTTAATTACATCGTGCCACTCACACTTCACGTATCAGGCCCACTCATGCTGCAGAAAGCAAAGGACAGCTAAATAAAAGGCCCCTAAAAAGGCCACATACTTCTTGAACTATTTCTTTTTTTTTTTTTTTTTTCCTGAGACGGAGTCTCGCTGTGTCGCCCAGGCTGGAGTGCAGTGGCCGGATCTCAGCTCACTGCAAGCTCTGCCTCCCGGGTTTTTACGCCATTCTCCTGCCTCAGCCTCCCGAGTAGCCGGGACTACAGGCGCCCGCCACCTCGCCCGGCTAGTTTTTTGTATTTTTTAGTAGAGACGGGGTTTCACCGTGTTAGCCAGGATGGTCTCGAACTCCTGACCTCGTGATCCGCCCGTCTCGGCCTCCCAAAGTGCTGGGATTACAGGCTTAAGCCACCGCGCCCGGCCCTTGAACTATTTCAGAGACTCAGCAATAGTTTTTTTTTTTGCTGCTAATGGGGACCCTTGCTTGAGGCTACTAAGGACGGAGTTTCCAGCTAGTAGAAGTGTCAATCAACTTTATTGATCCCATGATATCCACCAGCACCACGACAGCCAGTGGTGCCACATCTCCAGCCCATCGCAAAGTTCTCAACTAACAAAGATTACACGAGTCCTGTGTTTCCTCTACAGGTAGCATCTCTCTCAGTTCCCTCCTAGTTTGGACCTCTTTCTCATAATGATAACAACCCACCTCCCATAACAAGCCAAGAGGGTGTCCTAAAGAGAGTTAGGAAATCTGGGTCAATTACAAATTAGCCCTCCACCCCAATTCAGAAGGGTGTGAGCTCTGGCATCACAGCCGATGGTGCTGCCTGCCAGTGGGCTCTTGGCATCTTATGAGATACAGTGACGGCACGCCAGCTTTGGAAAACTGCCCAGACAGCTTCAGATGCTCCTGAAATGCTGATGCCAAGCATGCTGCCTGGATATATAACATGTCCTCCCCTATGTTTCCGTAAACATGAAGATTACATAAACCCCTAAGCAGTTCAGGTCAACCATACTTCAACTACAAAAGGAGACTCCCTGCCAAAAAAATACACCCATGGAAAAAAGAAATGTGGGTTGTCACTGGGAGCATACGCTATCCACAACCCTTGCCCCTTAGGCTGTTTGCTCATCCCAGTTCTGTTTGCCTATCCCTTTTTAAGAACCCTATCATATGTGTATGTGACAGAGTAAAAAATTGCAGTTTTAATGTTGTGGGGAGATGGAGAACATAAAATAAAAGCATTCACATTTTTTATTTTTTAAATATTTATTTATTTGCTTATTTATTTATTTTGAGACAGGGTCTTGCTCTGTCACCCAGACTGGAGTGTAGTGGCACAATCTCAGCTCAGTGCAACCTCTGCCTCCTGGGTTCAAGCGATTCTCCTGCCTCAGCCTCCCGAGTAGCTGAGATTACAAGTGCCTGCCACCACGCCTGGCTAATTTTTTGTATTTTTAGTAGAGACGGGGTTTCACCATGTTGGCCAGCCTGGTCTTGAACTCCTGACCTCAGGTGATCTGCCTCCCTCAGCCTCCCAAAGTGCTGGGATTACAGGCTTGAGCCACCATACCCAGCTGCATTCACATTTTAATGATGGTTCCAGTGAAAAAGATGCATTGATGAAAATGGACTTTTCAGAAGATGGCAGGTGTTCTGTGCATGGGGGACATATAAAAGAGTGCTTTAATCACCCAAGACCAGCACACAGGGCGTGAGGACAAAAAGAGCAGTCACATGGTGAAGGCACTGGCTCTGGGGCCAGGTTGCCTATCTCAATTCATGCTCCTCCCTCCCAGCCATGGGGTTGTAATGGGGGTTAAATGCAGAAATACATGTGAAATGCTCAAAAGAGTGTCTGGCCCGCATTGAAGGCTATCGATGGGCTGGCTTTTATGAAACAAAGCAAGAGCAGATCTTCAGGGTTCTGAAGGGCGGATGAAGGGGATAATGAGAACCCCTGGGAATGAGGGTGGGCACACCAGTGGACAGCAAAGGCAGTGTGAACAGGAGTCTTTGAGTGGCGCGAGCTAGATTCTGGCCCCTTTTCCACTTCTGGAGTCCAGTGGAGGGATGGCAGGGTGGGCCTAGGAAGGGAAGTGGGGCCGGTCCAGAGCTGCAGATCCCTGAGTCACCCATGCAAAACAGCAGGTGACATCTCCAAATCACCTCCCTCACAAGAAAAGAAGATGGATTTGGCAGTGGTATTATTTCTACCAGGAAAGATAGACCCATTCGCTGTAATCACATGACTGCCACCTCTCTAATCCCAGATAACATTCATTTAATACCACGAATATTTGCTAGAACAATAATTAGACTCTAAATGGCATCCTAATCATTTAAGTGCGAGTCAAAATGTCACTTGCAAAAATGGTTCCTTTTGGTAACAAGAGCTTATGCCTTTCCAGTCCCTTTTTCTGGCTTTTCATAAATCAGCCATCTTTGAGGGGCTCCAGGAATGAGAAGCTTTTCTGGCATCAGAAAGGGATTTAGCAATTACCTCCCTAGTACATAAAGCCCAATTACACAAACAGGGTGTGCGGCAGCGACAGCTGTACAGTACCACAAGCGCAGCAAAGCCAAAGTCTATTTTTGGAATTCAAGGGTAAGATTCTGCATCCAAATCCCATTGGGGAGTGGGCAGAAATAAAATAATCAGACACGCCTCAAATTTAGCCTGAAGTGTACGTCCAAAATTCATCACTATTAAAAGACAACAAATAGCAGAGTGAACTGCCATCATTATTTACCTCATAGACAGGTTAGCCATATCCTAAAAGTTCTTATGGCATAGATCCTTCAGTTCATCAGGGAGACTTTCTCTTCCACATTGTGTATACTTCATGAGTCAGTTAATCAAATTCCTTGCGGTTGTGCAACTGATTGTTTTTAAACATGATATATACAAAATATTTCACTTCCTTAACTTTTAGCAATAAAAAACTGCAAGCTATTCAAACATTTTGGGCCATCGTCTTAGATCCACAGACTGACAGACACAGAGCAATTTGAGGCCTTTGAGATTATCTGATCCCATTCTTACTTTATGGATATGGAAACTGAGACCCAGAGAGGAGACAGGACGTCCCCAGGGCTGCACTCAGTGGCACACCTAGAGTAAGAGCCAAGGTCTCATGATCCTCGACTCCTAAACTTTTTATTGTTGTTAGACAGAGTTTTGCTCTTGTTGCCTAGGCTAGAGTGCAATGGCGTGATCTCGGCTCACTGCAACCTCTACTTCCTGGGTTCAAGTGATTCTCCTGCCTCAGCCTCCCAAGTAGCTGGGATTGCAGGCGTGCACCACCATACCTGGCTAATTTTGCATTTTTAGTGGAGACATGGTTTCACTATGTTGACTGGGCTGGTCTCAACCTCCTGACCTCAGGTGATATGCCTGCCTTGGCCTCCCAAAGTGCTCGGATTACAGGTGTGAGCCACCGCGCCGGCACTCCTAAACTAAAAATGAAAGTACAAATTAAAATGGAGTTTGAGAGGTCTATCTACAGGAGCGTGGGTCCAGGAAAAGCTTCTCAAAGGCATACTTATGGGACTCTCAGCTACAAATGAAAGTCCCCCTCCTCGCCCCAAGTTTGGAGAAAACAGACATCAAAACTTGCTCAAGTTTTCTCTCCTTATATTGGAAATAAAGCAAATGCATCCATGCCCCACCCCTTCCCATTTCTCTTTTTGCTTTAAAACAGCAATACTGCTCCAAGCAGGGAAGTCTCAGAGTTTTATTGCTTTGGCAAACACTTAAAGGATATCATTGCCTCTGGCCACAGTGAGAGGAGTAGAGTGGGTTGTTTTCAAAGGTCACAGACTTTATTATAGAATTTGAATGCTGGACGCAGTTTTCTGGCATGCTCTCCTCTCAACTCGACAAATCAAGTGGACCAAGCTTGCACATTGAGTAAGGGGTCTCCACGGTCCTGCTCAAACTATACTCCATCTGCTGCTTTGCCAGTGTAGCTGTTCCTTGCAAAATGTACTGAATTCACAAAACGGGCATTCCATTCCTCCTGTCTCCTCAATTGCCTCTCACCTTTGGTCTTTTCAGTCTCTCTTCCCCGGCTTGGGGCACCAGGTTTTAACCCTTCAACCATGGCTGCCGCTTAGCCCATGCCAGGACTAAGGGAGGAAGTAAGGAGTTGAAAGTGTGGCAGCCTGGGACACACCATGTACAAAATAGCAGCACAGTAAATGCTCGGATGAAGGCTGGACAGAGAATTGGGATCCATTCTTTTGGAGGTCCTTTAAGGAGGGAGGAGTACTGGAGGGAGGGAGGAGTACTGGAATTACCAAGACTGGAGACAATGACATAGCAGAAAGGACTGAAGCAGGGTCACTGAGCTATGGCCTGAGGGCCCAATGTGACCTACTGCTTGTTTCTAGAGTCCAAAAGTTAAGAATTGTACTTATAGCTGAACGTTCACCATCAATTTGATGAGAGGGGTTATTAACTTTAAACCCAAATTAAGCAAGATGTTATCCCCTACCCTCACAAACAACCCCATTCTTCTCATTCATGAATCTATGTTACAAACATTGTACTCATTATATTTTGAGTTTCATTGCTTAAAATTTTGTGGAAATTTGTTTTCTCTCTTGTTATACCTACATGTTATTCTTGATTTTGTCTCTTAGCCTTTGAAGCCTAAAATATTTAGTATCTGGCCCTTTAATTTGCTGACCCTTGTTCTAAAGGAACCAACCGGGGGCACTTTAGGTTGAAGGAAAAAAGACAATATGACAATTGTCTTCAAAATTTGGTGGACTCTAAAGGGAGAAGGAGTCATCCATTACCAGGGCATCTTTACTATGGAACATTCTCCCACCCTATGAAGAAAGGGGCAGATCTAGACACATGGATCTGGTACAATCTTCAGGATAGATCACCGGCTGGATAAAACATAGATTTTATGTCCTGTGGCATGCTACTTTTGCATTGAATGGGGACACGCACATATGCATAGTGGCCTATGGATTTATAGTCAGTCTTTAGGAGTATACACAAGTAACTTCCTCTTCATGTTCCCCTTGGCTCTGTTGTAACACTTCCCTTGTGCATACATTACCTGCTCAAAATAGATAATAAGACCAACAAAAAAAAAAAAAAAAATTGGTAGACTGTCAGTGAGGTGGGGCTGGACTTGCCCTATTGCTCCAAAAAGACCGAATAGATAGAAATTACAAGGAGACTCATTTTAGATCAATCCTTTCTAATAACCACAGAGGAATCGAATGATATATATTACCCATCAATTGCTGTGCTGGCTACATTATAGTCATTATCTTACTGAGCTCCCTAACAGTCTGTGATATAGGAGCTCAGAGGGGCCAGTATCTTTCTCAAAGTCTCAGAGCTAGGAAAGGGCAGAGCCAGAATTTGAACACAGATCTCCCTGATTCCAGGGCTGAATTTTTTTACTATACAGTGGGTACTTCCCTATATAAGGGTCAAGGATCATCTGCCAGAGTTATTATTTCATACAAGGGAGATTTTTAAATTAGAAAGCAGATTATTAATACCACCAATAATAATAGTAACATGCACTTTTTACAGTAACATACATTTATCTCCTTAATCCTCATAATAACATTCCAAGGTAGATCTTATTATTATCTATGTTTTCCATATAAGGGGACAGGTTCAGAGAGGTAATGGAATCTGTTCAAGTTTATATTCAGCATGTAAAGTAGCAGAACTGAGATTATAACACAGGTCTGATGTTAAACTATGAGGCATTGTTGAGATGGTAATGTCATCCAAAGTGACCTATAAATTCAATGCATCCCCATCAAAATTTCAACTTTTTTTTTTTTTTTTTTTTTTGCAGTAATGGAAAAGCCAATCCTCAAATTCATATGGAATTGTAAGGGATCTGGAATAGCCAAAACAAACTGGAAAAAGAACAAAGTTAAAGGACTCCATACTTCCTCATTTCAAAGCTTACTACAAAGCTACAGAAATCAAAACAGTATGGTACTACATAAAAATACATAGACAGACCAAAGACAGAATTAAGATTCCAGGAAAAAATTCACACATTTATGGCCAATTGATATTTGATAAGGGTGCCAAGTCCATTGAACAGGGCAAAGAATAGTTTTTTCAACAAATGGTGCTAGGACAACTGGATTTCCGCATGCAAAAGAATGGAGTTGGACTCCTACCTCATACCATATACAAAAAAAAAACTATAAATGGACAAACAGTTCAAATATAAGAGCAAACCTGTAAAATCCTTAGAGGAAAACAAAGGAGTAAACCTTCATGAGTTTGGATTTGGCAATGGATTCTTAGTTATGACACCAAGAGCATAAGCAACAAAATTAAAAAATAGATACACCGGACTTAATCAAGATGTAAAACTTTTGCACATCAAAAGACATTTCAAGAAAGTGAAGCTGGGCATGGTATCTCATGCCTGTAATCTTAGCACTTTAGGAGGCCAAGACAGGAGGATCACTTGAGGCCAAGAGTTTGAAACCAGTCTAAGCTGGTTTCTACAATCTCTACAAAAAAAAAAAAGCAGGTGTGGTATCTCTACAAATATAGCTGACCAGAGTTTATTATGTAGACTTTAAAATAGGCAAAAGACTTGAATAGTAGTTTTACCAAAGAAGATATACAAATGGCCAATAAGCCCATAAAAAGATGCTAAACATTATTAGTTATTAGGGAAAAGAAAATCAATCCCACAATGTGATATCACATCACACCTACCAGAATGTCTACATTAATAATAATTTACAAATAACAAGTGCTAGTGAAGAAGTGGAGAAATTAGAACCCTGTGTATTGCTGGTAGGAATGTAAAATGGTACAGTCACTGTGAAAAACAGTCTGGCAGTTCCTCAAAAAGTTAAACATAGAATTATCATATGACCAAGCAATTCCACTCCTAGGTGTAAACCCAAAAGAACTGAAAAAAGGAACTCAGAAAACATGCTGTGCCCTAACGTGCAAGTGTTGATGTTGGCTGGGGACAGCAGAAGGAAGGAAAGTTCAAGTAGAGTATTCACTGCAGCATTATTCACAATAGCCAAAAGGTGGACACAATCCAGGCGTCCACTGACAGATGAAGGGATAAACAAAATGTAACACATACATGCAATGGAATATTATTCAGCCATGAAAAGGAACGAAGTTCTGATCAATGCTATCAGATATATTGTTATAACATGGCTGAATCTTGAAAACATTAGGCTAAGTGAAGCAAATCAGACATAAAAGGGCAAGTATTGCCTGATTTCTTTTATATGAGATACCCAAAATAAGCAAATTCATAAAGACAAAAATTAAATTAGAGGTTACTAGGGTATCGGAAAGGAGAGAATGAAAAGTTATTGCTTGATGGGTACAGAATTTCTGTTTGGGATGATGGAAAAATGTGCAAATAAATAGTGATGATGGTTGCACAACATTGTGAATGTAATTAAATGCAACTGAATTTTACACTTTAAAAAGGTTAATATGGCATATTAAAAAAAAATTTAAACAAAGAACTAAAACAAAACCATGAGGTATGTACCTAGATACCTTGTTTCTCTGAACTATGCTACCCTAAGAGTTTAAACTCCTTCCATTCCTCCCAAGCGTGTTGGCATTTTCATTGAGGACCACGTTAAGAAAGCAATGCTTAATTTGAAAGAACGTTTTCGTGATGGTGAGAATGGAGATCCCAGGGGCCATGTCAGAGGCTGATATTCTTTGGGGCAGGGTGTCATGTAAAAATGGTGTAGATGGTCCCTATTGAGCTGACTCACAAAGCTGGACCAGAGCTGGTAACTGTCCAGGTGCTCTGCCCCAAGCTGGGCCCATCCCTTCCTCTGCTGCCCATTTCCCACTCAACGACCTTTAACCTTTGGGCCTGCCTGGGGAAGATACACTCCTTGCACACCTAGGGACCTCTAAAACCAAAGAAAAGGGGGCAGGATGAGGGTGCACACTGGTTTTGAAGCACTGGTGCATTCAGCAAGTTGTTAGGGACCACCCAGCACTAACCAAATACCCTGCCTTGATTTCTCAGAAGTCTACGGCTCCATTTGTGTCATGCCCACTGATGCCTTCTAGAAACCTTGGCACCTAGCTCAAGGCTGGGTTTCTGCAGTACAAGTGGGGCTGCATGCAATGCTGAACTTTAAACAAATGGTAGGCCTGGCAAGCAGACGTTGTTAGATGTGCAATGCTTTTCACAGTGCTCCCTGATTAAATAAGCGTTTAGGTTAGGGAGGTGTAAATGTCCTTTTGGTACAATTACTAGTCAGACAGTTCTACCCACAGAACTATGGTGTTGTTGAGATTTACCATAAACACATGAATATGAGTTCAACAGGAAAGATAAAAATACCATTCCTGTCTTTAAAGCTGCCTCGCCTATGGAGGGGGGACACACACAACCTTCTAAAAGGACCCCATAATATCCTGTCGAAATGGAGCCATTAATAGTCAAATTCAAGAAACAAACCTCCTTAGCAGCTTGGGTTCATTCTGAAAAACAGAGGAAGCAGTGCTTGTTGCTTTACTTTTAATAGCGCAGGTTGTCATGCCAACTAGTGCTGCTGTTTAAAACGAAGAGGAAAAAAAGAAGTGTTCCTTCCTACACAAACCTTTCAGCAGGGCTCACAATTAGTCTTTAAAAACACGAAAACTCACAGCACTGGAGATATGGTAAACATTGTGCTTCTATTTAAACCTGTCAGAATGAGGATATGATAAACCTTTGGCCTGGGTCTCCTTTGTACAATGCTCTTTGGCCAGCATCTGGCTGAAGAGTCCACAAGGAAAGAAAGGCACGATGATGTAGGTGCACACAAAGGCAGCCGGTCTCGAGATGGGAAAGCGGCCTTCCATCTTGAATAAGCAAAAGAGAAAGGCCGGCTTCCTTGGGAAAGAGAGGCTCTGCTCCCGCTTAGCCCTGTGAGCACAGTTATTAAAATGCTGGGTCTGCACAATGCTGCGCGACACACCCACTGCACAAGGGTGCCAAGGACAGGAGAGAGGAACACGGGCTGGCAGTGGCAGTAGAGGCGCCCCCACCCTCTGTGGTGCCCGTGGGCCCAGGTCAGCCAAGGAGAGGAGCCAAGAAGCAGGAAGACATGCTGTGCCCGGATGTGTAAGTGTTAATGCTGGCTGGGGACAAGAGAAGGAAGGAAAGCACAAGGACAGGGTGAGAAGGAGGTAAGACCTCTTCTCTCTCTCACAATTGACTGATGGTTTTATGAACTCTTCTGTCCACAAAAGCTTCCACCCATGTAAAAGAAGATCTAGCAACGTTTCTGAGGCAAAGAGGACTTGCTCACAGATGAGCCACAGGGTGATATATCTAGATCGCATCTGCAAGGGGCACACGTAAAGTCTGCCAATAGGTTGTGGTGCTGACAATCAGGCCCCACACTTTCTTTCCAAGCTCCTCTCCTCCCACTTCTCCATGAGAGCAAGCCCTGGGTTCCCGTTCCCTCAGGTCCAGTGCCTTCACAGCTCTGTGAGCTTAAGGATGAAGAAGGTCTCTCTCCTCCTAGACCACTTAATGCCTATCAGGCCTTGAAGAGCCAATTCATATATCCACTGTTCATAATCTCTTACTGGCACTCCCAACCTATAAACTTGGCTGCAATTGGCCTATTCCATTCACCTGCCAATTAACATGCTTTGCACTACTACGTATTCTCTAATTTGATTATCTTTTTGTTTGTTTCCATGTGGTCTCCCTAACTAGAGTGGAAATTTCTTGAAGGCAAAAGATCTTTCTGTATCCTTTGTTGCTCCCCCTGTGCCTAGTAATTCCTGTGTATACAATGGTAGTAACTGCAGGAGCAGCAGTGTACAGTTGCCACTTACCGAGCTCTAAGTGCTAGGCTCTGTTCTGAGTACTTTACATGGATTAATGAATATGCATCTCCCAACTGTCTGAGATATACATTCACACAATTATTACCCCTATTTAACAGGAAAATAAACTGATGCATAGGACGTTAGTGACATGCCTAGGCTCACATGACTGGTACAGAGCAGACCCAGAACTCAAACCAAAGCTCTCTAACTCTAGAGCCTGTGACACACTATGTTGATGACCTGAGTTTGGGGTTGAGGAGGCAGAGATGGGTGAGGTGCCAATGAAGCAAAGAAGAGAGATAGGGGATATCCACAGTAAAATGTGTAAGATACTGTCCCATTCAACAAAACTTACATAATGCACACATTTATTCATAAAGACAGATGTAAAGTTCGCCTCTAAAATGTCAATGAGTAGTCAACTATCTCAGGACAGCTGGATTCCAAGGCACTTTTCTTTCCTTTTCTATATTTTCTACGTATTGTTGGATTCTCCAAGGAGCATGCAGGACTATTGCATACGGCAGAAAGATAAACAATGAAGTCAATTTCATTATGGGTGGAAAGGAAAAGAAAACAAGAGAAAAAAGAAAGAGAGAGGGTCTGTGGAGTATTTGTGAACAGAAGGGTGGCATGTCTATTCCTGTGTCTCAGAAAGATTGCTCTGCTGACAGTGGAGGAAATGAAGACAGGGAAATATAACATACCTCTAAGACAAATGATAATAACGATAATTGCTAACATTTATGGAGCTCAGAGAAAGGTAATATAGGAAGTTTAAAATCCAGTTATCCTGACAGCAACACTGTTCATAGTAGCCAAAAGGTGGAAACAGCCACAATTCCATCAGCTAATGAATGGAAAAACAAATTGTGGTAGATCTACACAATGGAATACTATTCAGCCATAAAAAGAAATATTGATCCATGTTACAATGTGGATAACCTTGAAAACATTATGCTATGTGAAAGAAGCCAGACACCAAAGCCCAAATATTGGCTATTTATATTTATATGAAATACCCCCAATCAGTATCCATAGAGAAAAAAAGCAGATGAGTAGTTGACAGGGACTTGGAGGGAGTGAGGAACGGGGAGTGGCTGCTTAATGGGTATAGGGTTTCTTACAGGGTTAGGAAAAGGTTTTGCAATTTGAGGTGATGGCTGCACGTACTAAATGTGCATGTACTAAGTGGTATGAACGTACTAAATGCCACTGAATTCTACACTTTAAAATGGTTAAGTTTGTTATGTGAATTGTACTTCAATTAAAAAAAAAAAAAAAAGCCAGTTATCCTTTTAACTTAAAGTCCTGAGAAAATGGAAAGGCAGATGAGGAGGGGGAAAAAAATGGATTCAGAAAAACCCCAGTAAATGAGGCAATAAGACAAGTGGGACACCCAGAGTAGGATGTGGCCTCGGACAGAGGGAGAGAGGGTCCACACTCAGCAAAGGGTGGACCTAACCCCTATCTTCAGTAACTGAGCTATCCAACCATGGGCCAGGCAGCCTTGAGATGCTGTGAGCTTTCACCTTTTTCCTACGACATCTACCGTTTTAGTTCGTTGATCTGAGACAACACAGTTGTCGAATGCTCGCTCCAATTGCCTAAGTGGTTGGCACAGGCAAGGCTGAAGCCAAATATCCAACCCCTAGATAAGGCACGCAGAGCTTGTGCTGGGCCCGCCCCCATCAGCGCATGGGCCGCAGCTGCTTGTCACACCTGGCAGCTCCAGGCTGGGGGCAGCTTGTGGGTAGGGGTCACACCTTGCTCCTGGCTGTATCCCTGGCCTTAATCAGAGCCTCTGGCACAGAAGAGGTGACAGTACATATATGTGCTGAAGAAATAAACATCCTTCATTTCATATATTTTATCAGTTGGTTGAGATTTTTACTAGATAAAACACAGATATGGTACAAAATTCAAAAGGTTCCAGGGATATACAGTACTAAATTTGCCTTTCTTCCACCCTCCTACTCCGGCTTCTCCGAGGCAACCTTTGGCCTGCACCACCATTTGCAATGTGACTAGGGGGGTGAAGTTCTGACTCGCAAAGGCTCCCGCGACCACATACCCAGTCGTCTGGGAGGCAGGTCACCACCACGAGATGGGAGCTACATATGATATCAAGACAGAAGTCATCTGGGTGAAAACAAGGTCCTAGTATTCTATGCCAGGAGCAGGCACAGGCTCCAGAGCTGCAGCTTGCAGAGGAATCCATGAGGGTGATGACCACCCCCTAGAGCATTCATGGAAAAATGGGAAGCCAGGGACAGAGACCACCCAGCCAGTCAACAGGGCCAGACACCTCAAGCTCCTCACTCCTGTTTCGGACCTAGGAGATTTCGAGCCGGGGAAAGGCAACATTGCTACCCAATGGGACGGAAGTAGATGTGTGCGTACCACTGTCATCCTTGGACCTAGAGAGGTGATATGTGTTTTGTCTGGAGGAACAAACTCACCTTAAAGGAATTCAACTGTGAGCTCGGTGGCATGGTCCCCAGTGACAGACTTTGTGGTGGACACAGCTGACAGCAACTTAGGTGGTGGGGAGAAGGGGGGCCCAGGAAATCAAGGTACCGGCAGAGGTTCGATCCATTTAGGGATGAACAACCTGGGCCAATTCCAAGCCTGGACCGAGCCCCAGGGCTGAGCTGCGTGTGGTGGGGGCATCTGCACACACTGCTTTGTCAGGTCGGATTGTGAGGCTGAGTAACCACTGCCCTGTAGAGTCACCAAACCATGGACTAAAAAAAGATTCAAGCCACGCAGGCTCATCTGTTTCCCCAAGGTTCCTGCCTAATGTGGCGATGCACTGGCAGGCTGGAGGGTGAGTCGGGCACTTATCTGATTTCAGCCAATCTGTTACTGTATTTCATTCCCTGTCCTCGTGCCCAGAGGCTGTTGCAATGGGTATAAATTTAGAAAGAGAAAGATAAATAACATGGAAAAGTTCCTTTTAACAAAATAGGGATTTTTTTTTTCTCTCTATTTTGCTAAAGAAAAGATAAAATGATCTTCTTGTTATTTATTTAGCCTTACCATGGTAGAATCTGATATTTTGGGCAGGAACCTAATAATGCATAACCACAGCCCAAGACGAACCAGCTTCTCCTGAAACTGTGAAAGAGTCAAGCCTCCATCCTAAGCGTTTCTTAGACACTGAGGGAGTGAGAACATGACAGTACCTTGTACAAGATCTGAAATCCACGAGGGTCCCTTCTGAACAAGCAAAAGACTCTGAAAGAAGACTGTCTCCTTTATATGAAACGATCTATGCCAGCTAACATAACACACTGTGCCTGAAATTGTCAGGCCACTGGCAATTTCACTGGTCACACTGATACTTTAAACCAAACCTGTTCTATGAGGAAACTAATATCACAGATGGGAGATTTTCAGTTGGTGGAAATTAACTGAAAGAGAAACTGCTTGAGAAATGTTTGCCTTCCCTCACACACAAACTCACAGCCCAGTGGGTTATGGAACCCTCATGGTAAAAGACTAGATCAATTCCACCACCTAATCATTTAGCCCAACGCCCATTCTACAGGGCAGAAAACCAAAGTTAAGTGACTGGCCCAAGATCACATGGCTGCCAGTAATAGAGGGGGGCCCAGGTCCAGGTCTCACAACCCTTCCCTGGGGTCACCATGCAACTGTCACCCACCACCTGGATGTCAACCAGACTCAGCGGCTGTACCTCTGACAGCATCTCATACTGGCCTCTTCTTCCAAGAGCAATGGTGAGTAAGTCATAGACCACAGACGCACTCTGTAGACTGATGAGGCGGTCACTCTTGTGTTCAGGTATCCTGCTCAGCACAGCATCCCGGTTGGCCTGAAAAAACACAAGAGAAGCAGATGGAGAAAGAGCCTAGTGCTGCATGGTGGGGAGGCCACCTAGGCCCTCCTGCCCCTACCGATTTGCCAAGGGAATGGAGACAAGGGTAGGAATGAGCAGAGGCCTGTCACCTTGGGTTATTTATTCAAAATCCCCTGGGCACTGCAGAACATGATATATGGGATGATCCAAACACTAAAGTCCTAGAATTGTGAACCTAGAGGGCACCTGTACCTGTCGGCAGGCATTTGGAGGAAGCCTTGGCAGCCGATACAAAGTTTTCCCTGGGCTCGGGTTCACAGCCAGCCTCGTGGAAGATGCAGCTGCGCTCTGGAGCAGCCGAATCATCCATCAAGTGAGGCCCTGCTGCGCCTCACTCGCGAATCCTGCTTCTGCTCTACATTAAAGAGGGGGAGAAAATTCCCAGCCCTGCATTTCCCAACACCCAATTGTGTCATCAAGTTCCATGAGTCCTACAGAGATCTATCTTACTTTTCCTCTATCACCAAGCAATATTCAAATCCCTATATGACATCTTCACTGGAACAGAACACAAAGACGAATTCAATCTTGTTTAGGGAAGCACAACACAGATATATAAGAGAAAACAAGAAGAAAGCAGATTTTTCCTTTAAAAGATATTAACACAGAGGACTCAAGAGAACAATTTTCTAAGCTTAGCACAGAAATACATCAGGCACATTCAAACTTATTAATCTCATCTATCCAGAAATCAAATGCTCTTTACAGCAACTTGTTTCCATTACTTCTAAAATTTAATTTCTCTACAGATTCCTCTAAATATATCACATGTATGAGACTCAATAGCTAGCTCATTTTCCCTTTTTCCCTAATAGGAAGTTCAGAATCAACAAAGTTAGATTTCGATTTCACCTGCCCTTTTCCCCCTGCTAATTAACAGTCTGCAGATCCACTTGTCCTTGGGAGCAGAGACAGGCCCGCCCCCAGTCTTTCCTGTGAAAGTGGTACATGAGGTTCCAGGGTCAGTTGTCCCGGCATGCTGACATTGATCTTCCTCCTGACATTCAAAAAGGCCACGCACACACCTTCCCTCTCACTAATGAGACAAAATGCATTTTCTTTGTGTGTGAGTCCAAGGCATTTACTTTTAGCCACCCATCAGTACTTACTCACTTTAAAACTCCTTGCTCTTAAATGTCAAAGACAAATAAGAATATATAAGACAGGCCACTTCCTACAAAGTGAGTCATCTCTGACGGAAACAAGCCTGCTTTTGAAGATTTCATTCTAAGTTTTTCTTGTTAGGAGTCCCTCTTGAGCCCCCAAAAAAAGCAGCTCTGAAGGAAACAGGGCCTGTTGCAAATGGTCTCATTTTATTTATTTGCTATACATATTCTATACTGAGACCAATGCCTGGAAGAGAGCAAAACAAACATACTATTTATGAAAGGTTTTCAAGTTATACCAAATGCATTCTTTTCATTTTTAGAGAAAGTATCAGTATCTTTTGACTAAAAAGGTACAATACAGAACCTCAAACAGACCCACAAATAATAAATATCCCAGAATATTGCCTCAGTGGTAGTTCTGCAAATCAAGTTCTTATAATCCCATTCTCCTAGGGGAAACTAATTTGCTTTGTGGTTAGAAAATAGCACAATTCTAAATGACATCTTGTAGGTGGAGAAGCTATGGACAAATTCATGCTTCTGAATTAAAGTCAGAACCAACAAAGAACACAATTTTCTGACATCCAAAAACCACAAATTTTCATTTTGGTTTTGAAATTGAGCACATTCATTTTCTGTCTAAAAACCAAAAAATCGAGAAGTCAAAGGACATGGAAAAAAGGCTTCCAAAAGCAACTTCATTTAGATTTCTACCTACATTTTCTGAAATGATTTATAGGGAGAACATAATCATTTGGGTTAGAAACCTTGTCCTTCATACCCACTGATGACATCACTGGATTTCAACATCCCCTGAAGAGATTTTTCTGGAAATTACATACCACAGAGCCAACTCTGACTGTCTCAAAGGGATCTCAATGTTTGAGTATTATTAGTTTCTATCACTTCAATTAAGAAGCAGGAGAGCTGGAGACATCATTCCACAGACATCTCCACTTAGTGCAAGCGTTTTAGAGAGGTGGCCATGTTTTCCAAATTGCAGACTGGAACATATCATCTGACAATGGAACATAATATTTTCAATCAGAATTGTCCAGGTAATCTAAAATGTATAGTCACCATGCTTTCAGAACGTGTACACCATAACCAACCAAGTTTGCCCAAAGGGAACTAACTACCTGCCAAGGACCCAGCTTGGGATGAGGGAATGCTGACCAGGAGGCCAAGGTGAGCTGGCTCCATGGATGCCCCGGTGGGGAAGCCTGGGGAGACTTGTTCACTTGAATGCCACCATGTGCCAGCCTGCTCACCTATGTGCTTCCCTGATTGCACCAAGGCAAGCAGAGAATGTAAATGACACCATCCTAAGTTACCAGCTGACTATCGGGCAACCCTGCTTCCTTGAGAGGAAGTAAGCCCAATGACACCAAACAGCCTCCAAGTCAAAAGAGGTGGTAACTCACGCAGGCTTGCTCTTGTCAACATCGGTGGGCCATTCAAAGTGTTTTTTTTTTTTTTTTTTTTTTTTTTTTTGAGATGGAGTCTTGCTCTGTCGCCCAGGCTGGAGTGCAGTGGCCAGATCTCAGCTCACTGCAAGCTCTGCCTGCCAGGTTCACGCCATTCTCCTGCCTCAGCCTCCCGAGTAGCTGGGACTACAGGCGCCCGCCACCTCGCCCGGCTAGTTTTTTGTATTTTTTTTAGTAGAGACGGGGTTTCACCATGTTAGCCAGGATGGTCTGGATCTCCTGACCTCGTGATCCGCCCATCTCGACCTCCCAAAGTGCTGGGATTACAGGCTTGAGACACCGCGCCCAGCCGCCATTCAAAGTTTTAATCAAAGGCAAGAGAGCTGCCCTCTCATGAGTTCTGGCCTCTTCTGATCCCTCCTTCTCTCTGTGCATGTATGTTATTATGCTCAGACCCCATGTCTATACTCACCTGAGTCCATTTTATACCTCCCATTAAACAGTATGTGTGGGGACGGCAAGAAGGAAAATGCCTTCTCTTGCTTTAGTTACGATTCCCTTTTCTCCCCTGGGCTGCCCCAGGGGTTGGGGGTAAGCAGTGACAGCTATGGGGAGGGGGCAGTACAGTCTCCTAGCAGGAACAGGAGACCACTGCGTGATGCACGCATTCTGCCTGCTCTGGGCCTCGGGTTCCTCATGTGTAAAATGAGGGAAGGGGATGTGAGCCCTCAAGATCTTTTGATTCCAGGAGCCCGCCCATTCTGCTCAGGTCCTCAGTACACATCACTATTCTGCTGAGGAATTCGCCATTATAACACACATGATCCTGAAGGTTTCAAGCTAGGGCCACAATGCCTAGTGATAGATACACAGGACAGAAACCCAATAAATGATGAGTGGTGAAATAGACCTAAAATTCGATATCCTGGCCAAATACTAAGAAAATGTTTCAAAGCAATCAGAGGGTCTGGCAAAACCTCCCTCACAATAGCAGTGACAGGGAAGAGAAGTGAGTTCTCACGGCCTGGGACTTTACAGTGTCTGGTGACAGCTGGGAGCTGGGAGAGACAACCAGGGCAGGAGGATGAGAGTTTCATCAAGTTCCTGCTGTGAAAACCAGAGGTTCATAGAACCAACAAATGACTTATCCCCAAATTCTCCCCCACTCCAGGGCAAATTGAGAGGCTTATAAAGGTCACCCTTTGGGGGCCTCTTTCTCCTTTTAAGATTCCTCTGGTGGTCATTTTAGCTGTGGTTTACCTAGATACAATTGCATTAATGTTCAGCCAATACTGGGTGGATAAATGAATGAACTAAGATACCTGCTTCAAGATAGAAGATAGAGAAGCTCCAAGCTCCAGGCTAACCAAGGGACACTGCTCGCTGGTCCAGGAATTAAGACCCTCATTTTAAACCTCTACTGTTTTTTCCCATCCACGTATACCCTCTAGAAAGTATTTTCTCTCAAGAAAAAGAGTCGTCATACTGGCAGAATGGCTGTGTCAAAGAAGAGACTACAAGGCCGGGGAAAGAACGATGTAAAAACACATTCCACGTACCATTGATTCGCTAATCAGCAGTAACAGCAGGGCTTCTTCCGTATTTTCTTGAGGACAAAAAATGCTGCAGAAAGAAAACTGACTTTGATATATGGCAGTTTCAAAATAACACAAAACACACAAATACAAGCAGAACTGAACACTAAAAGCTTCCAGGATTTTATATAATACCCATGAAAAATACTGTATAATTTGGACACTTGAATTAATTTGCCTATTTCTATGGTAATCTATGGAATTCATACATTTTAGCTATGCATTTTAGTGGTAGGCAGAAGGGTAAAGTAAAGCTGTAAAAACCAAGTTAAAAGCCCAAATAACATATGTACATATTACAGAGGCAGAATTTTAGATTTCAATAAATTGACATTATCTAAATAATACAAGCTTTCTCCTAAACCCGTTACAGAGGTATAAACTGCAGGCATTTCACTTAACAGTACTCTTCTTACCTCTTACCTGCTAACTGGCATATCTCATACTGTTATTTAGATGAAATAAGAGATTAGAAGCAATTTTAGAGTTTGAATAATTTCTCTAATACTGTAAGAATTTAGTGAGCTATCTTACTTAGACACATAAGTTTTATTATGGGGTAGCATGCAAGAGCTCTTATTAATCTATTTTACGGAATTTGGCCGAACTCTTAAATCTTGGATTAAAAGAAAGAGCTTTTTAAGCTCAACGTTGCTCAGGATTAGAGAATAATAAAAACCCAGCAGAACCCCGATCTGTATTCTCTATAGCCTATTTTCTGTGTTGTGAGCATTTGCAGCACTTTTTCTCCTGTTCTAAAGCTCTAGAATCCTTTGGGCAGAATTCTGAATGTTATCACCAATTGGGTCAAACTCAATATTTTTTCATGAAATGGAAGAAGAGTATATAATAAATAAAAATGAACTTGGTTTAAAAAAACTCCTAGATATTTGGAAGATGACTAAAAATGACTAAGTTTATGTCTTCTCAGGGATAATATTACAATCATTTAATTGAAGGGATTCCCCCCCCCAATAAAAGGAAAAAAAAAAAGGATTTTTCACCTAATTATAAACATTTGTTTTCTTCGAAGTGCTGGCAATTTTTGTACTGCATCTTAGGATGACAAAGAGCAAGATAGAAGAAACACAGTGCCTGGCATTCTCATTACAATGCTGACACCGCCAGAGGTAAGGAAGCCACCTGCAGGATGGTTTCTATCGCTCTTCTGAGGCTAAAATTTTATGAAAAGGCTGGCCTGAGAATGAGGAGCAAGATTCGGGGATATGCAGTGACTTGCTTCAGAAGTCAGCTTGAGATGATCTGGGTTTTTCAGACGGGACAGTTCTTTCCCCTTAGATTCTGAAATAGAGCCTAAAGGCTCTGAATTAAGTGTCTCCCAAACAATCACCTCAGTATGTTGTGTGTGTGTGTGTGTGTGCGCGCACACGTGCATGTGCGCTTATACATGCACACTGGTGCCCAACAATCATTTCCTGATATCCTGGCTTGTGCTTACATGCAATTGGGACCTTGCAAATAAAACAGTAATGTGAACCATTGTGTGTGTGTGTGTGTGTGTGTGTGTGTGTGTGTGTGTGTGTATGCACACACCCATGCCCAGTCATCATTTCCTGATATCCTGGCTTGTGCTTACATGCAACTGGGATCTTGCAAATCAAGCAGTAACGTGAATCATTTTTTTTGTTCATGGCTAGCCAGTTCTGCATTGTCCAGACCAATTGAAAAGAGAGAGAGCCTATGCTAATTGTGACTTCACAGCAGTCAATTCAGTCCATGGCTAATCTCCAGATTCTGGTTGAGCCATCCAGCCTGCTTAAATGCTAGTTTGTGTTATTTTTACCATAGTTGCTAACAAGTGGCACATGAACCGAATCCAGCTCCACTTCCTCTAACTTCCCTATTTGTGGCAGGCAAGGTGGGTACTCAGGAGCACTGCAAGCCTCCCAAGGCCAGCAGAAGAAGTGGGGGGCGAAAAGGTAGTTTTTTTTTTTTTTTTTTTGAGACGGAGTCTTGCTCTGTCACCCAGGCTGGAGTGCAGTGGCCGGATCT